>NC_089587.1:39421702-39721702 GCF_019320115.1 Miscanthus floridulus
CTACTCCTAAGGGGTGGCATAAGCCAAAAAGTAAAGGTACTTGTTTGGTTGATCGATGAGAGATGTCTATTACAATAGCCGAGGTTCAATATTTATACCTGAGGCTTGACTACGAGTCCTGGTCGAACAAGACCGATCACAAAACTTAGAAAAGCAAACAAAAACGTCCCAATTTAAGATAACTTGGACTCCAATCTTTCCCTTCTATGGAGCCCGACACGTCTTCTTGCTTCATGCCTTGCTGATCCTACCGATAGGGCCCATTCCCTTGGAACGATGACGTCACCTTATTCATTTGCTGGCAACTTGGTTAGCTGATCCTTGCTGAATATCTTGGCTTTTCTCTCGACAAATTTAGACCTCGGGATCCTTTCCTCTTTAACCAAATTTTGGTGTCAACACATGCCCCCAATTTTGAGATAAAATGATTTTATTCCAAAATTACTCCCTATGACCGTTGCATGCACCGTACTTCCAACCATCTGCTCTGATCTCATGCTGACTTCTTCGGTCTTCTTGCAAATTTATCTCATTGGCTCTTCTTGATCAAGGATCATATCGAAGATTATGGTGTTCGATCATTAGGCGGTGATCATCTTCTTGACCTCTTGAGCCATTCTTCCCTAATTTGACTCATGCTTATAGCCGATCTTTTGTTTCTCCTCGAGCTCAGCTGATACCTGGTCTTCAAATCCTTCTATCCCTATCAACTGCCACATTGGTGATCCTTTTTAGATTGATCGCCTTTCTTATCGAGATCTCAAGCTTGGTCCATCAGCTAATCCAGATTGAACTTTAACTGATCAATCCTAGGGCCTACCTCCGGATGCATCTATAAATACAAAACTACATCGGATAACATTTCATGTCCGCACCTCGGATTTGAACGAAACTGTAATCAATCTTGATGAATAAAATATTTAAATATGTCGCTCCTACAACTGCTACCTTCTCATTAGGCCACGCATGGTCTCCTCAATATCCGAGAAGGCCTTTCGTCTTCCATGAATCAAATTTATTTTTCCATGACTCAAAAATATCCACCAGTGACCCACTCCGGCTATAAGTATACCCCCAAAGGATAGCCGATGGGTCGTATTTGTTCTAGCTCCACTCACATCGTCATGCAACTTCTCTTCCCCTTGCCTTTAGATCCAAAACCGCATTTGGAGAAGCATGGACCACAACAAGCATGTCGCTGATGATTTTCTAGAAGAGAACCTTCCTTCCCATCGGTGCCTCTGTTTTTAGGGGTAAGATCGAATCTGTTCTTGATCTCTTATCTCCTTTTGCTGACCCATTTGATTTTGCAGTGGTGATCGCTCTGGCGCCGCCTATGATGCCCAATCGGCAGTGCAAGCGGCTGCCTCCTCCGACTCCACTGACTCCTACGATAGAGATGATGCGTGGCGCTTCTGTCGTGAGTGGAATGCGGTGGTCAACCGCTACTCCGAGGCTACCTGGCGCAATGGGCAACTAGACTTCACCCTAATCGCCTCCCAAGCCGCCCTCTCCGCCGTGTTGGTGGAAGCAAACGTGGCCCGGTTACAACTAGTGGAGTTGGATGCCAGAGTCGTCGGTAAGACCTTCAACATCCTGGTTTCCTTTGATGCTCCTCATCTTGCCGATCTTCTAACGGTTTCTTGCGTTCCTTTGTTTTAAGCTCTGACAGCGCAACTGGAAGTCCTCTAGTTGGCGATAGGCGACACCTCCAGTGCCCTAAACACCCAAGGTGACACTCTGGAGGCTCGCCTCCAAGACGTTACTATGTGCGTCAGGGAGGTGGCCCTTCATGGTGTCCGTGGCGGTGCTGCCGTCGCCCTAGCAATAGCCTAGGTGCGCTCGGGGCACGATCTTCGCTTGGTGGAGCCCGGCTTCTCGGAGGAAGATAACCCTAATGACTACCAGGACCTGGTGGATGACTTCGAGGGGGGCCGGCGCTGCTGTGGCAAACATAACCTCGGCCGAGGAAGTTGTGAACAATGTCTTCCTCGGTCCTTAGTTTGTAACTAGGGGTTATGTTGAAAAATGAATAAAAATTTATTTTCTACTTGTTCTCCATGTTTTGGTTTCGTTCACTTTCCTTCACTGTCACCAATCTCCTTCAGTGATAGCCTTCAAATTGATAATGAGGATCCTATTAGAACACTTCGAACTTAGGTCCTTGATCCGAAAACAGCCGATTGGACCAAATTAGCTAACTCTTTGGGGTCAAACCGTCCGCGGTCAAGCGTAAATACCAAAATTGCATTGAGCAAAATCCCTTCTAAATTTGTGTTCTGGAACTTGAATGACAACGCGGTCACCAAAACCGACGCTATTTGTTTAGATGCTTCAACTATAACTCGAGTGGTCCTAAATTCGTAATTTCCACCCCTTATTTAGACCCGATCCGAGGCACCAGGTACAAATATTTAGTCGATGCATTTCTCCACCTTGTATAAACTCTCCGTTGTTTAGCGATTGACTTTCAATGACCCTTTCAAGACTTCAAAACTAGCTTCTCATAACTGTCTTCAATTGATTAGCTCTCAACCAGTTTTTGGGTCCAGGTTGTAACACAAAACTGCTGCAAATGGATTTTCAAATCTACAGCCTGGAACCAAACAAAAATGTAGAACGGCAACTCCTCACGTCCAACTACTGCTTTTCTCATTTGGCCACGCGTGGCCTCCTCGGTTCTTGGAATGACCTTTCATCTTCCATTAACTGCTCTTTATTTTGACGAGGCTTGATAAACCTACCTGTGTCAACTTTAGTTATAAATGTATGCTTTAGGGGATAGCCGAGAGGTCACATCTGCACTCACCCCTGCTCTCATCACTGTATCACTCTTCCTTCTTCTCAGATCAAAATTCCAATCTTAGTCAAGAATAATGGCGGACGGCAAACGCCCCGCTGGCGATATTCTAGAAGAGGATCTCCCCCCACGCTAGCGCCTTCACGTCCCAGAGTATGCTAGAATTGCATTCCTGATTCTTTGGTAATCGCCTAATCTTGGTGATTTTGTTTTGTAGGAACGTCACCCGGGCCGCCGTCCAAAATTGTCTAGCGAGGTTTGAGGCCCAACCGATGGCGTCTAAAGTTTCCTCCATCGACTCCGATTCATACATTGGAGATGATGCCCGGCGTTACCTTCATGAACGAGATGAGGCGTTGGGTCATTATTCAGAGGCGACTCAAGAAATTACCGCACAGATTGCTAATTAGCAATCCTAGCGAAGTACCGCACCGGCTTTTGCTTTCTTAGGCCGAATTAGGATTGCTAATTTTTGTTCTAAAGGCAATACTTCGCTAGTACCAGCGGTTCATCCTAGTGATAATCTAAAGTTGACCACACTTAAGAATTAATTCTTTAATCTCCAGGGCTTAGAATTTCAAAAAGAAAATTTACTTCCAAAATAGCCGATGATGATTCAAGCACTAAGTCTTTTATGAAAACTTAAGAATCATCGGTCGTCAAGCTCTTTCAAAGTGTCATGCAAGTAAATCCAAATTTGACTCCTTGAAATAGAACGGCCATATTCTGTCAAACTTGATCCATAAGAGAAATGTTTAGCCGTTCCACAACAACCAACTAGAGGAGTCATAAAAATAAACTCTTAGAGCCGATTGCTTGGATCGGCTGTTGACGTTCATCGTTGACCCTGATGACGCCTTCTTCCTAGATTCTTCTAGAAAAGCACTCACAATCTTCAAACTCCCAATACGCTGGATTGGTAGTTGCCACGCTCACAGAGGTGTCGGCTTGAACAATTTCAACATTATCTCCCTACCATTGGATGAGGTATTGGTGCATTGTTGAAGGGATGCAACAATTAGCATGGATCTAGTCACGACCAAGGAGCATACTGTATGTTCCCTTACCATCGATGACGAAGAAAGTAGTGGATAGGGTCTTACTCATAATCGTCAATTCGACGTTAACTATCCCCTGTGTCTTAGATGCATTATCACCGAAGTCCTTCAACATCATGTCAGTCTCAAGCAAATCTCTAGGACCCTTTCTAAGCTTGCAAAATGTGGTATACGCCATCAGATTGTCAGCAACACCTCCATCGACTAACATCTTGGTCATCGGCTTCCCATCGACAAATTCTTTCATGTATAAAGCCTTCAAGTGCTGATGCTGAGATGGTTTATCAAATATAGCTTGTTGGGACTGGAGGGTTAGCTGAGCTACTACTTCTCCTAATTCTTCTTCATCACACCATTCTTCATCAGATTCTTCTTGCTCATTCTTGGAAGGAGCTCTAAATTCTATAGGTAGGATGAAGACCATATCAATATTAGCCGATGGCTTACCCTTATCGGCTGTTTGCTTGACGCGCCATGTCCGAGGCCGATTATACTTATGAGATTCTAACTCTCTATTCCTCAAGCATTGAACTCTTCTTTTCTAGCTCCTTGTTAGACCTCCTAGACATCATTGGCCTTCTTGCCAAATATACTCTTTCTCTTCATCACGACTAGCCCAACTCTGATCATATACACGCTTGCCTAGTCGATCATGAACTCCTTTATTTTTTATGCGCTGATCCATGTCATTAGATTAAAAACTCAAATGCTCATGGATAGACCGGCAGTTGGCTTGAGATTGCCTAAAATCTTAATATTGATTACTGCACTCTAGGCAGTTACATCTTGTGGGTAATTTCAAACCTTCATTCTAACAGTGTCTGAAGAAAGGATAATTCTAATGTAACTCAGCTTGTTCTCTTTCATACCTTTCTTCCTCAGACTGACATTCATATTCTTCTTCTTTAAGCCGGCGCTAGTAGTCCTTCTCCTTCTGGCGTTGCCACTTGTTCAATAAAATTCTAGAAGTTACACGAGGACGCACAGCAACAGCTCTGGATGTCTTTCCTTGTTCATATCAGTCCTTTTGCTGATCACGCTGTTTCTTAGCTTCTTCATACTCATTAGCCAATATTTGAACCTTGGGGTCAACCGACCCATCTTCTCTAGCTTTAGCTGATGTCAAGACCTTTGTCTTCCCTTTGGCCAACTGGAACTCTACCATATGCACCCCTGGAAAAGGATGCTTATCTATGTCCATTGTCGGTTTCTTAGCTAGCTCAAACTTGTTTTTTCCTTGCTCGATCGCCTTCTAAATGTGAAAGCGGAAGATTATGCACTCATTAGTACTGTTGTTAGTAGCATTATGGAACTTGTAGTACTTCTTCCCTTTAAGTTCTTCAGCCAAAGAGATCACATGATTTGAAGGTAATCTCAACTGCTTCTTCTCTAGCAGCAAGTCAAAGATCCTGTCTGCTTTCTTGACATCAAAGTCATAGGTGTTCTCTATTTCCTTCACCCATGGACAACATACAAAAGCCTTGCCCCATGTCCATTCGGTGATTACAACTTCTGGATCGTCCCCATTAGAGTCTGCATCATAGGGATCAGTCATAGCAGCTGTACCCTTCAAATATTTCTCTTTACGTAGGGCCCGATGCTGATTCTTAAAGGCAAACACTCTTTGAACTAAATGGGCCAAGATTTTAAATTCATGGCCATCAAACTTCTCTCTGATTAATGGAGACATCCCTTAAAGGGCAAATTCAGCCAATTGGCCATCAAACAGATTCAATGAGTAGCAACAACTTTTTACTTCTCTGGATCTTTGAATAAACTCAGAGCCGGACTCATTGTTGCTCTGCCTCATGCTTGTCAAGTTTGTAATCTTCTTCTCTCTTGTCCCACTATAGAAATATGCGTGGAACTTATTCTCCAGATCGGCCCACCCAGTGATTGAGTTTGATTCTAGTGATGAAAACCAATTGAAGGCCGGTCCAGACAGGGACAAGGGGAAGAATCTAACTTTATGTGCCTCCTCAACAGAAGCTTCTCCAAGCTAAATGAGATAGTAGCTGATATGTTCCATGGTTGTCATCTCATCTATCTCGATAAATTTGGAGTAATCTAGGACTCTGTAGCGTGGTGGGAGTTGCACAATATCATACCAACCTGTCCTTTAGGCTTTAGACTGAACTAGCTTTGCATCATAGCAGTTATCCGATTAACAAACTCATTAGCATCCACGCTAGCAACTTCTTATCTCTGCTGCCCTTGAGCTTGAGCCTGAGAACCTTGTACTTGAGATTATTGACCTTGAGCCAGAGGCTACTGGAGTTGTTGAGCATTATAACTGTAAGGATTCTGATACCTAGGATGTGGAACATCTTGGAAGTACTCCTAAGGTTCCACAATCATTTTATACATTGATCACATGTAAATCCTAGGTCAAACTAAACATATCATCACTTAAGAGCTTAATTAGATGAAGTGACCCACATGAACATTATTCCATTAAGTATCCTAAGTGTAACTAAGGTATTTTAGTGACCAACATCAACCACTTGCACTCAACCATGCATGATCATAAGCATACACAAAGGGAAATCATAAAATAACAAGTCATGTTTCACATGTTTCAATTGCATGTCATATGTGAAAGCTCATATAGGAATGCTTGATGCTTATGCTCATGCAATGTAAGTGCAATTATGCAAGCCTAACACCTAGGGTGTTACAAAATTCACAAAAATTATGGACAACCCGTGTTTCAAATTTGTTATATTCCCTCGGGTATGTGCCCACTAACATTTTGTAGGAAAGAATGAATATAAGCTATGCCTATTCAAGGTTTGGTATGAACCTACAAACCCCAAACCAAACCACCACTATATCTGTGGAAGTGGATGAACA
Organism: Miscanthus floridulus; assembly: GCF_019320115.1. Taxonomy (NCBI): domain Eukaryota; kingdom Viridiplantae; phylum Streptophyta; class Magnoliopsida; order Poales; family Poaceae; genus Miscanthus; species Miscanthus floridulus. The sequence continues at coordinate 39,428,414 of NC_089587.1, forward strand.
AATCAATAGGCTACAAGTAATGTCAAAGACAACCTAGCATGGACCTTTCCTAAGACTCAAGCTAGGATGCTGATGTGAAGCAGGGTGCAACCGACCTCATATTTGTCAGAATATGCCTGCTTTCATCATCTTTGAAGACACCATCTCGCATGTCGACAGCAAGGACAAGACAACAAGATGCCACTACATCATGGCATGCATCATCGTGTCAACAAATATCAATAATCAATGAGGTCTATCGATGGTGTCTCATAAGGCCGTTAATGACCATGATCGCGAGACGACACCCCTTAGTCATTTGTAACACCCTAAAATTTGCATTCTTTTAAAGTAGTAAATTTGAATTATTTATGCAATTATGTGTGCATTTAAATATAGGAAAATAATATTTTTTGTGAAATTAAAATCAATCATAAGGATATACACATGTTGATGCACTCATGCTGGAGCATTGTATTTAATATGTTGAGTGGTTTTGATTTAAATTCAAAAGGATCCAAAAATCATTTGGAAATGGAATTGGAAAATTTATTTGGAAAAAGAAAAGAAAATACTTTTCCCTCCCCTTCCCTTCTTCAATTTAGCCTGCTGGCCATTTCCTTCGCCACCGGCCTGGCCTGCTAGCCCAACTTCTCCCCTAGCCCGCTCGCCTCCTCCCGTTTCCTTCCCCGCCGGCCCACCCAAGCCGCAACTATCGCTGTGCCCTCCCCTCTCTTTTCCCTTGGGTTGGCCCAGCCTAGCCGCGCTGCCTTCCTCAACCGCCGCCTGTGCCTCAGTCGCTGATGACCCGGGCCCACCTGTCGGCGCTGTCCCCCAACTCCGAGCCCCACGCCCGGTCAAGCCAGTCATGCCGCAACCGCCGCCACGCCCACTTCGGTCGTGGGAGCGTCCCCCCAACGCCCCGGCCTCTACAAAAGGCGGTCCCGAGCCCATCACCGCTCCCTCTATTGCCCCCGCTCCCTTCTTCGCGCTCGCTGTGCAAGGAAGCCACAACCGCCACAACCGCAGCGCTGGGATCCGCCGTTCGCCCCTCCGCGTGGTCCGCCATCCCCGTGCCACCTCCGACCTTGTTTTGCACTGCGGTGAGACCCCCTTGCTCCCCTCTTTCTCTCTATGCCTTCAATTTTGAGTTTCATAGCCTCTAGGGCCCGTTTCGTGTGCGCCCATGAGCTCCACGCCACCGGCCATGGCGACCACCGCGTCCTCCGGCCGCCTTCTTGGCCTGGACGAGGTCGCGTGCACCCCCTCTATCCCCCAGTGCCCTCGGTTCTTCGAACCGTGGCCCATAGACCCTAATCCGCGCTCGCTGGCGTGTTCCTCGCCGCCAGCCATGGAGCCCCACCGTAGCCGCCACTGTTCCAGCCGTCGGCGTCTCCTTTCTCTCTCCCGCCCATCTATTCTGAACCATCCATCCATGATCCAACAGCCACCGATGGCCGATACCCCTTCGCGGGTCATTTTGCTAAAGAGACCCCCAAGTTTGGCAATTTTGAACCCGCAGTCCTCGGCCGTTGTGATTAATTCCAGATTTAATTTTATTTAAATTCAAAAATAGTTCCTTCTATTTACAGAAATGCCACTACACTGTTTTGCTCATAAAATCGTCGTTTTAGCTCCGAATCGACCCGTTCAAATTGCGTTAGTTTCGTAATTGCATAACCTATGTGTTAGTACCACTGTTAACCATGTTTGCAACTTTTAAATTTCATGGTTAGGTTTAATTAAATAAATTGCTATAGGAAACCTCGTTTAATTTATAACTTTCGCGTTTTAGCTCCGATTTTTGTGAACTTCGCGTTGACGTGATCGTAGCGAGACATAGATTCTTTTCATAAACATTTTATCTTGTTTTCTATACTGTTGGTGTACTGTTCTAACTGTAGGATTGTTTGCTTTGCATGAATGCCTTTGAAATGTTGTATGTTGCCGTGCTGGTCACGTTCAGACGGTGAGAACGTTGGAGACCAAGAGTTCTTTGACGACTAGCAGGACCAGTAGGAGTTTGCTAACCAAGGCAAGTATAGCATGGGATCTATCTTGATGCCTATTCACATTTATTAATTACTCATTTGTATATGTCTAATTTTGATACCCGTAAGGACATCCTAGTGTTTGATTATCCTGTTCCTTGTTCTCCTATGGGTTATATGCATATGGGTAGTTTGCTAGCGCTCAATGTAACTATACATGATCTACATAATGAAATAATGGTTCTATGGAACGAAAAGGTAAAATTGACTTTTAAACAACTGAATTATAGGGCGAAGGAGCAAATGACTTTCGATCATGATGCTCTCGGCCCTCCATAAGGACTTATCTGTCGGCAAAAGCTAGGACTGACAGTGCAACCGTGAGGGTCACATGGCTCTGACTTTAGCTCAGTAATAGGACCTTTTCTAGCTTGTTAAAGGTTACCTTTATGGCGCAAAAGGAGCTTGCCACGTTGGGTATAGGGCTACCTCTGTTCCTATGTGTATAGCCGCGATGGATATGTGCCATAGGAAAAGGGGGTTCCTACATCTGTCTGCCGAGGAAACCTAGCGGCCCTAACTTGTTAGAGAAACCTATGAAATGGCTTCATAGTATACCCTGCCCGCTCACCTTGGCAGTGATATGGGAGTAATTAACCTAGGCATATGGGAATCACGACTCGTGGTGAATGTGCACAACCTCTGCAGAGGGTTACAAACTGTTATAACAGTCGTGCTCATGGTTACGAGCGGCCCGAAAAACTCACAGAATAACTGGTTATTTATTGTTGCTCATTTATGATGTTCTATGATGATAACGTGATACAATTGATTCTGATATTTGATCACGTGGGTTTAATTGGGGCTTAAGCATAACTTGATAATAGTTGATGATAAAATCTTGACCTACTAAAAATGCTAACTGCAGTAAACCAATGTCATCCTTTTTGAGCTTTTATAACCCCATGTTAACTTGTTAAGTATGGGAAGTACTTACGCTTTGTTTACTTTCAATATTTGGATAAAAATCTCGGATGGGTAACAGATGTCAATGGATATGAGGAGTTCTTAGAGGACTTTTAGGCTTGTGGTCAACAGTTGACCGTCCCTGTGTTGGAGCTTCCACGAGAGAGCTATCTTTTTATTTTCTGCTGTGTTGTGTAAGACTATGATATGTTATTAATCGTGATGTAAGATACACCGTGATGATACTTTTGTAATTTGTCAACTCATGTGTGTGACTGATCCCTGGGCACACATGAGTTTAGTGCATTCAATTTTATCCTTAAAATTGGGTGTGACATCATTAGAGATGAAACTTTCATGCAAGTATCAATGAGGTTCCTTCCTAGACCATCAAGACAGCTAGCATATCGCTATCAAACATGAAGAACAACTCTCCACCATACTACTAGAGGACAAAGACAATCAAGGAGGAAGTCGAGTCTACATCTCCAATGAACACCAATTCGCCAACCAAAAAAAGCAACAAAAATCAAGAAAGGTTAACAGGAGTAGAACATGCAACTGTCTGTATCCTTGTCTCCTGGATCAGATGGTGCAAAGAAAAACTAGATGTAAGGGAGAGGACCTGCTCAATGGACCTAAAAACCATGAGTCCTCGCTGACAGTGTCGAGTGATATAAAAGTCCAAATATGGGAGAGGAAGGCCAACTTTTCTACAGTTGATACAATCTTGTTCTTCTTCCTCCCAGGCTCCCGTTGCTCTGGCACACTGGTTTGCAATCCCTCTGCTCAATATCGCTTTGTTCTATAAGTTTGAAGTTTAAATATGTTTACAAATTTCATACATGAAAATCAAACTTAAGATGTAAATTAAAATCGATCCTTGCGAGAAGAAGTTTTTGCAACAATTGAGGCACATTATTTAAAACATGGGATAAAAGTTCTATGCTAATTAAAATGTAAAAACCAACTCTGTTATAGCATAGAGGATAACCTTCAGCTCTATGATAACACTACCCTTGCTTCGAATCATTTTTGTATACTCCTTCGGGTATGTGTTGTCCACTAATCTTTTGTAGGAATGAGATGAGCAAAAGGTCCAAACAAAGTGTCAAGATCTAGAAAAGAAAGGACAGAAGGATGACATGATAAAAGAATGAGAAAGAAGGAGTGCGATATAGGAGACAAGATGCTCATGAACAGCTCAAGCAAGAAGAAAAGATCACCACAAGTCATCTACCCTTCATCACAGGGTGTCATCACGCTCCAATAATGAAGGTAACATCTTAAGGTAAGTGGTCATTATTTAAAAAGCTTTCCTTTGATCTTGGTATTCACATAAACGAAGAAACATACATGATTGAGTTACAACTTTGCTTGATCCAACCTGATTAACTCAACATGTCTTGTTCCTTAAGTTTGTTCATAGCACCACTTTCTTGATCTCATAGTCTTAACCAATTGAGCTAAAGTGTTGTATATCTTATCTTTGAAAGATGATAGTCATAATCATATAAAGTTTGATACATTTTGTAAAGATGGACAATCCTTCCATAGGTTAAGCAACTCCACTCCTTTTGACAAATGTATTCAAATGTCACATTTAAACTCATCCTTCATATCTTATCACCCATGTTGAAAGAATAAACAATGCACATAAACATCAACCTTATCATGATTCAATGTGCATAAGGCTAGAGAAGAATAAATATAGTTTTGGTTCTATTGGTGTTTTCCCACCAATAGAGCCCATGCACTTGATGTCTACCTTGTCTTTATGAGCAGAACACACTTTGAGCAAAGTGTGGGGGAGTCGATCCCCCAAATTCTACAAGTGAAAGTTCTGAACTGGTAATAATGATGCACACAAGATGTCGCCAGCTTTTACTACTAACACTGATAAATGAGGAAGAACAAGCCAAGAAGGATGAACCTATCAAACTAAAATCTAATTCAAAACCAAGACAGGTTTGGCAAAAGAAGGTGGTACCACCATTGGAAGCGCCACTACTGGAGGCGCCACCACAAGAATCCTCATCTTCAAGAGCGAACTGAGGTACTCAATCAATGAACTTCGCAAGGAGGAGTCCCGTTCGAAGGACTTCAAACACCGAACCCTCACCAAAAGGTAACTCGGTAGTTACCCACGTTTATTCATTGCATAAAATTTTATTTAGCATTTTTCATTCTTGACTTCTTTGTAAAAAATGATGATAAAAATATTTTTTACATAATCATATAAATTAGATACACAACTTTTAAAACTTTAATTTTAGCATGTTTAAATTCTACATTGCATTTAGAAAACTTGTATGCATGGCATATATATAAAAAAGATGTGACTCTACATAATAAATTTCACTTAGTTTCATCCTAAGTTTTGCATCAAGAAAATGTTTAAGCCCCATATGAGCAACCATGTGGTGTGTAACAACCCATATGAATGTTCATTGTGGTGGCAATAAAAAATCATCAAACTTATAAAATAAAATAAGTCAAAAGCCAGCTTGGGGGAGATACATCCCCATAAAGAAGCTAGCTTGGGGGAGATGCATCTCCAAATCCAGGTACTCCCTCCGTCTAGAAAAAAAACACAATTTTAGCTTTGAACCTAGACACGACGCGTAAGCTTTCCAAGATGTCACTTGTCTCGATGGCCCCATTGCCAACCTACTGATGGTAATATCATCTGTGGTTTCTCTAGTTGGTATGTTTTGGTCCTTCAACTACATAGTTAATCGTTGCTTGTGCTGTTTCATAACCCACTCATCTGTATGGCCATTTCTCTCCTCACTAATGATAGCCAAGTGTTCATCAATGTATGGTTGCATCAGTTCTATACTCTACAAGACACTGTAATACGCCCGACTCACTTCTTTGTAATCATGGTCGATGAACACTTTTCTTACATTGGTGCCCTTCCTAGCCAGCCTAAGAATCGGGTTTACCCATCCCTCTCTGTACTTTTAGGTACTCTTGACAGCACTCGATGACTTCTTTAGTACCATAACCCTCTATCATGGAGCCCTCTAGGTATGCTCAATTATGCACGTATCGGCTTAGAACCGACATGCCGCTCATAGGACCACATTTCATGCAAGTAGCAAGGGCCCAGGGAATCTATCTGATGAACCATGTGAATCATGAGATGTGGCATTATATCAAAAACAAGGAGGAGGTAAACACATCTCTAGTTGGTTTTAGGTCTCCACAACAAAATCATGTAGGTCACTCAGCTCTTTCTTGCCAATCGTCTTCTATGAGATCTTTGTAAAGAAGTAGCACATGCGGGTGATGGCCATATTCAAGAACTCTGGCTTTATAGCCCTGATTGCAATGGGTAGGAGCACTGTCAGCATCACATGACAATCGTGAGCCTTGAAGTTTTTTATTGATAGGTCCTTCATCGACACTAGCCTCTTCACGTACGATGAAAACCCAGTCGGAACTTTGATCCCCCTAAGAAAAGTGCATATCGCCCTTCTCTCTTTTGGGTCAGGTTGAAGCTAGCCATGGGCAGAGTGTATTTTCCATTACCCTCAGGTACCAGGTGAAACTCTGCCTTCACATTTAGCTGCACCATGTCTTTCCATGATTTTAGACCATCCTTTGTCTTGCCTGTGTCCATCAAGGTAGCAATGAGACTCTCAATGACATTCTTCTGCACATGCATAGCATCAATGGCATGGGGGACCTCCAAGTTCGGCCAATAAGGTAGATACTGAAAGAAGATCGATTGTTTCTTGAAAGGTATGCCGGCGACAGGAGGTGTGCTTCTTTCTTTCTTTGTCCCATCTAGATTCTTCATTCCGAGGACGACACGTATGTTTTTCACCATTTCAAACACGTGTTGCCTGTTTTTATGTCTCTCTAGAAGGGGTTCATTCTCTGGCTTGTTGTCATAATATCTAAAGTATATCTTGCTGTGGTATTTGTGATTTGTCTTTATGAAGCGTCGGTACCTTAGGTAAATTGTCTTCTTGGATGCATCCAGGTACACCCATGTAGTACCATCCAAGCAGACTAAGCATCATGTCTTCTCTTTGATCTGTCCAAACAATGCAAACAACACAGGGTAATCATTGGTAATAACAAAGATCATGGCTCTACATATGAAGTCCTCCTTTCAAAACACATCGTACATCGACTCCCCGTGCCTCCCACTGGTGCACATATGGGTAGCAGTCCCGGTTGGGAAACCTCCTCTAGTCCCAGTTTCCCAACCGGGATTGCCAATCCGAGACTAAAGGCCCGCCCTTTAGTCTCGGGCCATCAAATCGAGATTGAATGGGGGCCTTTTAGTCCTGGTTACTTATACCAACCGGGACTAAAGGGGCCTTAGGCTGAGCCCTCGGGCGAGCACCTCCAGTCTCAGTTGGTATAACCAATCAGGACTAAACATCACTTTTTTGTTTTCTTTTTCTTTTCTTATACAGTTTCTTTCCATTCAATTTGTTTTCATTTCAAATAGTTTCATATATGTATTATATGCTATACTATTGTACGTCATCCATAAATAAGAACAAAACTAATTAAATAAGAGCTTATATATTACAATGATCATCCCCATTCATCAAGTTCATACAAACCATAATAATTTAAAACAAGTCATTACAAACTAGATGTCCAAGTACACCTCAAAGTTCAATTACACACCAAGTTCATGCAAGCGCAAGTTGATCACCGCCAAGTTTGACTACGTCGTATTATGTACTCGGTGAAGTGTAGGTCACCGATTTTGTATCCACAAATATCATTGACGTTGAGAAATGCATTAAGTAGTGCACTCTCTCTTGCTTCAAAAGTATGAGCACAGGGTCTACAAATGATAGAAAGCGGTGGTCGAGAAGTCGGTGGGTCAGATGATCCTCTCTTAGTCATAATCAGCTTTTCTTGAAATCCTTCCATAGTGAGTGTTGGCCATTCATCAGCATATTTCCAATCAAAACCCAATCCATACATTGTCTTGTTTAGAAGGGCTTCAAAGCTACAATCTGCATAGGTTAAGTCATAGTCCTCAACCTAGAAGTGTTGGCAGACAAAATTAATGGATATGAGAACAAAGCTTTCCAATAACAACAAATCTGAATATTAGATAAGAGTTTGACTTCGACTTTACCATGTCATTTCGGTTGGTTCGAGCAATCCTTGCACAGAAGCCCGCAACATCATGATGGCAACCCGCATCTATTGCTTGTATCGTCAAGGATGATAGTGTAGGCAGGGTGTACCCAATATTCGCAAGCTTATTCAAACATGTAATGACAGCATATTTAGTTGCAATTTTGTTACCGGGCACCTTTCTTCCCACCTGTGAGATTTGTACAACACTTGTACCCCTAATAGCGGCGATGGAAAAGCCAACTCGACATTGCATCAATCGACCATCATCTACCTCAAAACATTCAACATCCACTCCCTCAACCCCGAAATTCGAGAGTGTCTCTTCAAGCCAAACGATTGGGTCAATTACCTACGATATATTTAAGAAACACATATATATACATATCAGGAAATTATATTGTGTACATGCATATTTAAAACATATTAATTTATTAAAACATATATCGTTGCTTACTATGCTTGGATGATTGAACGGTACAACCGGCAACCTTGGTTCGAATCCCCAAGTAATACAATAGCCCCAACTCGGGACGATCGGTTCAGGGAGACGTCCATCCATCTCTTCTCACTAAAGTTAATATATAAAAATTCATATCACTGGAGTCAATATATAAATTCATACACCAAAATTCATATATTCATATATATGTATATACAAAATATCAAAATTCATATGTACCACTGAAGTCAATATTTTTCATATACCAAAATATCATGCACTAAAGTCTATATATCAAAATTAACATGTAAACCCTATATATCAAAATTCATATAACTGGACCCCACAATATGCATATCATATATATACAATATATCACACTAAAGTCAATATATCAAAATTCATATCACCAAAGTCAGTATCTTTCCGCATATATACTATTCTATAGCTAGCTACAAAATAACTTATTTTGTAGCCACTTTGAGTTATGCTAATTAATATGTTAATTTACGATATTATAGTAACTCATTACTAAGTGGTTTACTATAACGTTATGATAAATATTCCCATGTGTTATAGTAACCCAACTATCATAAATATATATTGACATTATCGTAAATTAGTATATAAAATTATCGTAAATGGAGGTGGCTATAGAATAACTTATTTTGTAGCTGACCACTGAATATATCAATTTCTATCAAAATATATCACTAAAGCAAATACAAGTCAGATTGAATGCAAATAGCTAGCCAATCAGCTTAAGTTATTAGGGGTGAGTGCTCAGTTTCACACAGCAGGAAGGGATATGATGAGACGGGGTTGGCACACCTGGTAGCGTAGCAGTGAGGCAAGGCTGGAGACGATCGAGGTCGAGGACGGAGACGAAGGTGCCGACGGAGACGACGTGGAGGCCAGAGATGAAGGCACTGGTGGAGAGGAGGACAAGGATGAGGCTAGCCAGAGACGAGGACGAGGGTGCCGCCACGCGCACCTAGGAGACGAGGACGAGGGTGAGGCTGGCATGGCTGGAAATGAGGACGAGCGCACCCCCGCACGCACGCCATGCAGACAAGGGGGAGGCCGGCCGGTTCGAGTCGAGGGCGAGGGAACCACCGTGTGCACCGGAGCCAAAGACGAGGATGAGGGCGAGCCGCGTGCGCCGGAGCCAAGGACGAGAGGTCGAGGCTGGCCGACCGGGGGTGGATGAGGGCGCCGCTGCGCACGCCAGAGCCGAGGACAGGGATGAGCCTCGCGCATCGGAGCCAAGGACAAGAGGTCAAGGCTGGGAGACCGCCAGTGGTCGAGGACGAGGGCACCACCACGCGCGCTGGGGAAACGAGAACGGGGGCCCGCCGCGTGAGCCGGAGAAGATGGCAAGGTCGGACGAGCACACGGCGCGGGTGGCGAGCTGTGGAGCGACGGGGTGGAAGATTGATCTGGTTCTCAAGGTGGCGGCGATTGAAAGGAGCAAGAAGCAAAGCAAAGATGAGTATATGTCGGCCCACAACCTTTAGTCCCGGGTTGGGCCACAAACCAGGACAAAAAGGCCTTTAGTCTTGGTTAATGGCCCAACCCGAGACTAAAGTTTGTGATGTTTAGTCCCAGGTTGGGCCACCAACCGGGACTAAAGGACTTTTAGTTCGAGTTTGTGGCCCAACCCGATACTAAAGCATTCTTTTGGCACGCGACGAAATTGTTGTCTACTCGGCAGTTTCGTTTCCCACCCATGCAACAGTGTTTAACATTTCCTTTATTATAAATAGACTCAAAATTGGAAATTATGTAGTAAAAAAATATAGCTCAAAAAATTGCAATACAAAAATGCTTTCATATACAATTTATAATGCTTTTGTTTCATTACATGTTTAATAACATATGATACAAATTATAATTACATTTTAAAAATTCAAATTTCAAATTTGAGAAATTCAAACATAATTTTCCTTGATAAGATGATTTCAAATGAAAAAGTTGTCAACTACAAAGTTGCATAACTTTTTGATATCTACAACTTTCGTTTCGGTCATTTCTCCATTTGAGGACATTTTAAAAATTCCAATTTCAAATTTGAGAAATTCAAATATAATTTTTCTTGACAAAATGTTTTTAAATCAAAAAGTTGTCAACTACAAAGTTGAATAACTTTTCGAGATATACAACTTTCATTTTGGTCATTTTGGTTATAAACTATATGAGATATATGTGTAAATTTTGAACAATGTTTACTACCACTTTGTCGGATGAAGAAATAACCAAAATGAAAGTTGTTGATCTCGAAAAGTTATTCAACTTTTATGTTTATGAATTTCCCAGATGAATTCATTTACTGCTTCAAAATCTTGTTTAAAGTTGCTATTTTTTAGAATCAAATTTTGAATTGATAAAACAAATTCACATGAAAAGATAACGAAAATGAAGGCCGGTCGAAACACAATAAATTGATCGAGCATGATTTTAGAAAATTTTAGGAAAAAAATCATCAAATTCGAAGTTATTATCATGGAGAAAGACTAGTTACAAGTTTTAGCCAGAGATTAAAAAGAAAAATCAAACTTCTTAAAAAATTTAATTTCAAACAGAATTTCAAAATAGTAGATGATTCCAAATGAAAAAGTTGTCAACTACAAAGTTGCATAACTTTTCGAGATCTACAATTTTTGTATTGGTTGTTTCTCCATTTGAGGTCATTTTAAAAATTCAATTTTCAAAATTGAGAAATTCAAACATAGTTTTCCTTGACAAGATAACTTCAAATGAAAAAGTTGTCAACTACAAAGTTGTATAACTTTTCGAGATCTACAACTTTTGTTTTGGACATTTCTCCATCCAAGGTCATTTGAAAAATTCATATATGAGACACATACGACATCGAAAACAATAATAAAGATCTTAGAGAATCTTAGAATAAATATTTGGGGTACACAAAAATTATATATATGATAACAAAGACCCAACAATAAAATTACATATACGATAACAAATATCTTATCTCAGTAGGTCAATGTTACAATCAAAGTATACCAATATATTATAAAATAACCACCTGAAAAACATTCTTCTAGCACCAACGGATAGGAAATTGGGCAAACAACAACGGATGAATTGGGATGAAATTAGGCACAATAGAACACTGCATGCATGTCGTCCTGGGAGATGAATAGCGCCTGGTGGCCGGTTTTATCAGCGTGAGCAGCGGGGTGGTAGGTGGGATGAGTGGTGATCAAGCGGCGTGGTAGGTAGAAGCAGTGGTCGGCAGGTGAGGGACTTTTAGTCTTGGTTTGTAACACAAATCAGGATTAAAGGTATCATTTAAGCCCGGTTTTTAGTATAAACTGGGGCTAAAAGGATTTTTTTGTTTCTGTTTATTACTCCGTCATAATGCCTTATGTTTTTATTTCTCTAATTTTTTATTTGTATATGCATTTCAATCCTACGCGAGTTAAATTTCAATTCAACCAAACATAATTATAATATCCATACAAATAAACCTAATGAAACATAATTAACTTATATACAAACATAATTAAAATATCCATACAAATAAACCAAATTAAACATAACTGTTCAAATAAACCTAATTAAACATAACAGTACAAATAAACCTAACTAACACATGAACCTTACAAACCGGCCACAGCTCTAGCATGTCTCTACTGCTAGTAGTGTATGTCTCGAATTATGTAACCATGGTCATTGTCTATGTAATGTAAGGACCGCACTAAAACACTATTCATTGCTTCACAACAATGAAGACATGGTATCCCATAGATCTAGCCTACTGACGAACTATCGATGGCCTGGTTCTGCTTAAATCTCACTCAATACTGGATACCAGCTGTCGTCCTCTGGACCATCACTTCCACGAAGTCCCAGGCATACCCCCAGTCGCTTAATAGATTGCGTGAGAATGGGCTGCAAGCCACATGTAGCATAGGTGAAATCATAGAGCAAAATCTGCAAGGGGACAAACAAAAAATATCAAAAAGCGCTCATATAATAATATAAATAAATAAACATTACTCTCATATCATACACAACATACCACATTCATGTGGTTGAATGTCGCATGCCTTTCGCTTACTCGCGGCACATCTAGACTATGCTGATGTAAAGCTTCTATCTTCAAGGACGAGAAATCAGGCATACGGTAGCCAATTCGCTCAATTGCCTGCAAAGAAAGCAACACAGCATCAATCTAGGCCCCTATCTTGGTCGGCGACTGTCGTCTAGTCTGCACGATGTCTTAGCACACCTCATTATTGTACCTAATTGGGATGTTGAAGGCGAGACTGCACGTCCATAACTCGTCTCCTTCATCATTCACGACCACACTTGTCGTCGTCTCGAAGATGTCCCACACCCCGAGCAGCCATAGTGCTGATTCTAGCCACTTGACCGGTTTTATAGTCTGTGATATATACAACAATTAAGTTATCAATGAATGTATATATGCAAAAATTATATTAGCACATAAAACTTAAAAATATTCTGTACTATTGATGGGTCTAGGTGACGCGGAACGGACCTATCTGACGATGGCGCGAATGGAAGATCGCCAGGCTAGAAATCTAGTTCATGTGGCTAGGGAAGTCCGCCGCCATTCATCGTAACTAAAAAAACTGAAAAAACATCCCAATAAATATAGAACCCCCATATAAATATACAATGCAACGATATATATTAGAGAAACATATAAAAACTAAATCATCAAGATATATATATATATATATACATGCCAAGTAAACTTAAACATTTTGCACATAATTTTTTAACGATTATTAACTCTCATCAAGAAGTAATGTAGCTAACAAAGATCTAGAAAACTATAAATGTTTAAGGTTATATAGAAATGATGTATAAATAAAAATAAAATCCACCATTATTATTCCTAATCGAAAAAACCACATATTTCTATACTTATTACTAAACCATGAAATGATCTACATTATTAGCAATGAAAGATTAGAAGATGAAGTTGCTAACCTTTAGAAGATTGAAGATGAAGCCGACGACTAAGAGCAAGAACTTGCTCCCCCAAGCAAGAACATGGCTGAACACACGCGCACAAGCAAAGACCAATTTGACCGGCTATGTCTCGGGCTAGGGGGACATAGGGGGACACTGGAAGTGGGTATATATAGGTAGGACCTTTAGTCCCGGTTGGTGAACCCTACAAGAACTAAAGGATCAACCTCTAGTCCCGGTTGGAGCCAAAACCTAGGATAAAAGGCCAGTGGGACCTTTGGTCCCGGTTAGTGGTCCCAACCAGGATTGAAAGGTGACCTTTAGTCTCGGTTTGTACCACAGACCGGGACTAAAGGTCCCTGCTGCACTATCCATTGGGTAGGGGATTTTAGTCCCAGTTGGTAGTTCCAACCGGGACTAAATCTCTTATTACTCCCGGGCCAAATCCAAGCTAGGACTAAAGCCAAAAACCGAAAGTCTATTCTCTACTAGTGTCCATAGCCTCTCCATTTCTTGCATCAAAGGCTAAAGGAACACATCTATATGAACGCCTCCTTGTTTTGGACCTAAAATGAGAATAGTGAGGAGAAGGTACTTTCTCTTCTGACATAGCCACGTTGGGATGTTGTATATGGTCAAGATCACTGGCCATGTGTTGTGGTCATTGGTCCTCTCATTGAAGGGATTCATTCCATCGATGCTCAAGCCAAACCGTGTATTCCTTGGGTCAGCACTGAATTATTTGTGTATGTCATCAAAGCATTACCACTGAGTAGCATCAGCGGGGTGTGCAATCACATCATCAACCACCTTGCGATCATCATCCCACCAGGGCATGAGTGTGGCTTCCTTAGGGATTAGGAACATACACCTCAAGCGGTCGACCACTGGTAGGTACCACATTACTAAGGCAGGAATTCTTTGCTTTGCATCGTTGCCTAATGGAGTGTCCTCTGGGGGTTGAGAATTTGTACCACCTTTTTACCACCCTTCTTCCTCTTGTTCCCCGTGGAGGCTTTATCTCCGTCTTAAAGGTCGTTGTTCTTGTACCAACTGGCCCCACACCTGGGACATTTATCTAGTGACTTGAACGTGTCGCCACAAAAAAGGATACAGTGGTTGGGGCTTGCATGGATTTTTCAACCCCCATTGTCAATGGACTTATAACCTTCTTCGCTTGGTATGTGTTGGCGGGAACTGAGTTTGGCTATCGCAGCAACCATGACAGGAGATGCAATAGATTATTGAAACTACAGTCTGACCAGCCGTACTTAGCCTTCAGGATGAGTAGCTCAAGCACAAAACGTACCACTGTCCAGTGTGTCGGACAAGCCTTTTCAACACCATACACAGTCTCCTTCGATGATTTTTTTACCATTTCCAAATTTTCTAAACCTTTTAGGCTCTTTAGTAAAATCTCTGGTCCAAGGGCCTGAATAATTTCCTCCAAATCATCATAATCATTTTCATCCCCGACACATGGTACGCCATCATTATTGGCACCACCTTGATCATTACCATTCCAACCACCAGCATCACCACCTTGTTCATTGTCAAACTTGAGATCCATTCACGCATCAAGTTCTGCTGAATATTGGGACAGGGATTCTAGGGTTCTGTCGTCGTCTTCCTCCTCATCGTCGTCGTTAACAACAACCGTTTCACCATGATGAATCCACACTGTGTAGTCCTTAACAAATCATCGCATAATCAAATGTGATCTAATGATAGTCGTATCTGTCCATGTGATAAGGTTCTTGCAATCTTTACAGGGACAAATAATTGTATCGTTATTCTCTGTCAACGTCGTTGCATGCTTCTCTGCGGCTTCAATAAATTTATCCCCTTCTTCACGAAAACATGCCTTAAGCCTAAACGAACCATACATCCAAGAGTTCATGTACTCCATCTTTTACAACAACAACCAAAGAAAATACATTAAATGACCACATATTCATATATAAATATAAATCAAATATAATTACATGAAGCATATCAAACACACCATGATAGAGGATAATTAATTAATGGCCTATTTATGCATAAATAATTAAAAATACATATTTGTTGATTACAATAAACAATTTCAAAGACAACAATTAGCAATAATTAATATTTTACCCAATATCTTTCATGCAAACCCTATTCCAATTTTATGAAACATAAATTTACAAAAATAAAATTAATAAAAAAAAATCAAACCCTAGATCTAGATCTAGATGCACATAAAACATCCATAAAACTAACTAATTGTTCACTAAAATTAAGAAACATCGACCAAATGAGGCTATGATCTTATTCCCCTACCTAATTTACCCTAGTGCATTCAAAATTTGGGTCTAATTTGCTTTATAAGTAGCTCAAGCACCATAGAAGGGAGAGAAAAGCAAAACCCTAATTACTCACTGACCAACCATTAAAACTTCAAAAAAGTTTGGAATAGCATTTTCTTACCTTTTACAACCTCTCCACCAAAGGATTTGAGACTAAAACCTCCCCCTCTTAGTAGAACAATTTTTAGGAGGTGCCCAACGCCTCCCAAGCCTTTTTTCTCGGGTAAGAGTGAGTGACCCGAGGAGAAAGAAAGGGGCTGCAGCCTTTTATACGTGGAATATTTGTAAGGGCGGCTGGTGATTGAGCCGCCTCTACAAATCGCAATAGTGGGGGCGGCTAGTGAGTGAGCCGCCCCTACAAATCGACGTAGGGGCGGCTTGTATCACCAGCTGTTCTTACTGTGCCATTTGTAGGAGCGGCTGGTCTTGTGGGTCCCGAGCACGTCCACTGTAGAGGCGACTCCATCACCGTCCGCTCCTAAAAGAAATGTTCCGTTGCTACAGACTTTTTCTATAGTAGTGGTGATAAATTGATTAAACTTAGACCGAAATAGCACGCACACTTATTACACATTTCGACCACGCATAGCGCAGTGACGACGCCCAAATGATGAAGACTTAAATGAGTTACTTACAGATCCACGCACTCCTAGCCTTAATAATTAATTATCTGCAGCTAGCGGCCCTCCCCATGGCATCCAAATTGTTTGATCTCGCTCTAGACAAGATCTCTCGTACATAAACACACAAGTTATATACTCTTTCTTCATCCCTCTAGCTATCGGTGTGCATATATCATACGCATAGAATCAAGAGGAGCCAGCCTTGAACATTCTCTTTCCACCAGGATGGCTGCTCCTGATGTTATGCATGCAGCCCCCATGCCAGCATGCCGCGTGATACACACACGTACACACAAGTGTTCACAGCACGCTTCGTCCTCCATCATCTACCCACCGAACCCCATGCCGAACGCCGGCGCAGCTGCCGCCCAGTAGTCTCCGGGGCCAGCGACCACGTCTCCCACGTCCAGTGTGCAGCTCACCGGGACGAGGCACAGACCCCTGCTTCTCAGGTCCTTCTTCGCTTCCTCACAGCTTTCATCCTGGCCACAATTAATTTTAACTAACCACATATATAACCAATATATATTACAAAATATATGCGCATATATGTGAAGATAAACCATGCATCTGTCTATTCCTTTTTTATTTTACATGTGTGTGTGTGTGTGTGTGAGAGAGAGAGAGAGAGAGACAGAGAGAGAGATCAAATTAAACGAGCTGTGAATTGATTTGCATATTAATCTAGTAGTGTAGTACCTGCTCATCAGGCAGTCCTCGTTTCTTTATTGCACTGTCATGCAGGAGCTGCACGTATGGGCCAGCGATAAATCATATACGCGTACATTAGTGAGAGGCCAAAGACAGTTTTGCAATGATAACTAAAGATGATGTAAAGCTACAGACAAGTACTGGCCCATGATTAACTTTCCTTGATGCTTTTCTGTATACATGCATGCATATGTACCAATGAAAGCTAGAGACTTTTGACAAACTAAAGGCTCCTTTTTTTTGAACAAAAGTATCTTTGTGCTTTACTTAACCGATCGATCAGATGCGTGGGTATAGATCCCATGCACAAAGCAGCATATGAGACTAATCGAGTAGATAATGATACCTGGCCAGGGTCTTCTGGAAATATGCTGTGCCTTTCTCCTCCGTGCACCTAAAAAATTGAAGGGTGATTAAAGGGAATCAGACACCTTTTTACCGGTATATATATACATAAATTGGTTCGCCAGGCATAAAGTTGCTGTCAATACTTTTATCGAAAGATCTCACAAAGATACGATGCTTTGAGTAAAATCATACGCAGATGCATTTTCTATTGTGTACTGCTTGCTGTTCTGCCTTAATTAATCTTGTCATGGCAATTCTATACTTCTCTGCAGCAGAGTGCATTCTCAGTAGTGCATGTGCGAATCCTTTGTTCAGAAGAATAAACAATTGTGTCATAAGGGTAGCTAGTATACTTTATTGTTATTAACTACTGCGCAATGCATATTACTATAAGCCAAAATATGATCAGGACACACGCAAAAATATATATCCTAGCTTCCAAGAACATACAACAAGGGTGTGCCACTGTACCCCTTGTGATCTGATCATCTGAAAAAGGAAAATTAATGCACCAAATGGTACTGTATGTACACACCAATCGCTTGTGTGTGTTGTGTCAATAGCATTTGTTTCCTCTGGCAATCACATGTACGTACAGCTGTGGAGCGGTTCTCACCAAATGGTCAGATTGCTTCTCCAAAAAATGGACCGCTGATCAGTTCTAGTGACGAAACTATATATTACTCTCTCTATTCCAAATTATAAGACGTTTTGACTTTTCTAAAAACATAGCTTTTGCTATGCACTTAAATATACACTAATGTCTAATGCACAGTAAAAATAATGTATCAGGAAAAACCAAAACGTCTTATAATATTTAGAACGAATATATATTACAGAAAATGCTCAGATGTTTTGATTACTTTAGCAGCGATAGGCTAAGGTTGCAAAGAATATCCCATGTGTTTCTCATTTAAATGACTTTTAGATATACGTTTTAGTTTGCATAATCTTTTGCTTCCTGCTGAAAATATAATTAAACAATCTCAACATTTTATATACTGATAAAAAAATGAACATAAAATCATATTTGATGTGATTTTATGGTTTATTTTTTCAATAATCCTTATTCTTCACATATATTTGCTCTACTTAATGTAAATTTTTGTGTAATACTCAATCAGTTACATGTAATATTTTTGTACTGCCTCTCATATATATTATAATTTGCCATTATTATATGGTATGACCATTAATGTAATAAATAAAATCCTACTGAGACGAATAACTAAGATTAAGTTCAACTTAAGGTGTCCTTTCATTTGGAAATTAAAAATACTATATATATGGTCGGGTGTAGTGTAACACATGTCAAAAGAGTAAAATATAATTTGTGCATTAAGTATTCATATATAATTCTCATAGGATGGATGGATTGTCCCTACATGATGGGGGCATGCATATCCAACTGCTCGATTTAATTAGAACGGAGATTAGTCCATTTCAATCTATCTGACCTCTTAGGGGGAAATGAATTTGCTAGCTTGTACATACTAAGATATTTATTTACCGAAAAGGGTGGGGTGTGGTCATTTAATTATAGTACGTGTTGTGACTACAATACAATGCAAATGCAATGCAAGCACTTCAATTTGTTGGTTAAGCACCAACCTAAAGTACTGCAAGCCGAACTAGGGGACAACGAATAGAAATTATCTCATATGTGGACCACCATATGAATTTGGACCCCAACGCAATCCCGCGCGCATATATAAGGCTCCGATCCATCCATTGGATCATTTGGATCTGAGAGCTAGCTAGCTAGCTAGGGTGCCATGGTATCCATGTAGAAAACGCACACCGTGTAGTATGTGCAAAGACTTTTAACTAATTTGTTTCTACCAGAAGATAAGAGACCTGTTTGGATCTCGGCCGCAGAAACCACGCCAAAAGTGCGACGAGTTGTGGCGGTGGCGTGGTTTCTTTGGCGCCACACTCTGTGACGGGCCGTTTGTGCTATAAAAAACTGTGGCAACCTAGTTTGAATCACCAATATAATGTCAACCAAACAGCCCCTAAATCCCTTACTAGTACTTAACAAGCGTCAATCTCCTGTTGACCCAGTCATCACCAGGTACTCCTAGTCCTAGCTATATATATACTTGGCCCTATTTAGTTCCCTCTCAAAATGCCAAATTTTTCAAGATTTTCCGTCACATCAAATCTTTGGACGCATGCATGAAGCATTAAATATAAATAAAAAATAAAACTAATTACACAGTTTAGACGAAATTCAAGAGACGAATCTTTTAAGCCTAATTAAATTATGATTGGACACTAATTGCCAAATAACAACGAAAACACTACCGTGTCGTTTTACCAAAAATTTCGGCAACCAAACTTGCCCTTGTCCTGTTATCCACGTAGGGGGAGAGAGAAACAGATGCTGTGAGGCGCGCGCGCGAGAGAGAGAGTGCTGGGACGTGATGTGCGCATGAAGGCGCGCAGATACGATGATGATGAGCAGGAGCAGCAGAGCTAGGTAACTGATGCAGCAGGCAGAGCATGCACCGAGATGGCAGGCAAGCGGGCAGCTAGACTAGCATCGGGAATTGTGCACGCAACGGGCTGCTGCTGCATGGACATGATACTCCGTCCTACTCCTACCACCATCTCGCGCCATGGCAGGTACACACATGCGCACATACTGTAACTATGCATGGAGTGATCGAGTCAAAGAATCCAGAGGAGGAGGGGCCGGAAAGAGATCAGAGAGAGAAGCTGTAGCCATGAGCTACAGTGGTGCCTGTAGTACTACTCACACTAGCCTCGTGGAGCTGCTGCTGATGCTTGGAGCCGCCCCCACCTCCATTGCTGCCTCCCACGTACGGCGAGCTCAGAGCCTGGAGATAGAATATTTATGTAGATCAAGCAACAAGTTAGGCCCCGTTCGCTGATCTGAAATTTGGCTGAAACTGGCTGAAAAATATTATTCTGGCTGAATTGTTGTGAGAGAAAAACACTGTTCTGACTGAAAAAAACAAGTCGAACAAACCGAATATGGGGTAAGCCGTACAAGTAAAAGTCACAGCACATGCATGCAGAGAGATTAATTGAGGTAGTACTATGTAATAATCTACTACTACTACTATCAAGGAAGAAGAGAGATATATACTCCATCGAGACAGATCTAGCTATGGCCGGAGAGAGAGAGAGAGAGAGAGAGAGAGAGAGAGAGAGATGCGAAGAAATGAAGGCTGTGGCAGCTAGCGTGCTCGGGGGCAGAACACGGCTATCTCCTTTCCAGAAGGGCATGCTGCACGTACTGATGCATAAAACCAGGCTTGAAAGATCGCGTGCCGCGCCACACATCGGACAGATTAACACAACACGCATGCAGCTTTAGCAGCAGCAGCCTCTTTTTATTTGTCACTTGACTGCTACTAGCTCCTTCCTTGGTAGGAGGAGAATGCGCGTTAGTTTTTGCATGTAACAACGCTCTAGCTAGTTTTTGCAGGTTAGATAGATCGGTGTGCGTGCGCAGTGGCAGTCGACAGTATATATAGTATATATAACATACTAAGAGCTTAATTTGTTTCAACTGATGTGTGAATAAGCTTGCTAAGATTGATCCTTCAAACCCTAGCTACCTGCATAAATACGTTATCATCTAAACCTCGGCTATATATATACCATCATGTAGACTGTAGCAACATAGACTGGTATGTACTCCCTCCGTTCCAAATTATAAGTCATTCCAAGAATCTTGGAGAGTCAAAGTATCTTAAGCTTGACCAAAAGTTATACGAAAAAATACACAAGTTCACGACATCAAATTGATATACTATGAAAATATAAGTAATGAAGAATCTAATGACACTTAGTTGGTATCATAAATGTTATTATCTTGTTATATAAATTTGGTCAAACTTGAAAAATTTTGACTCTCCAAGATTCTTGGAATGACTTATAATTTGGGACGGAGAGGGTACTATAATAAAGCAGCTCTCCAAAAAAGTGCTCGGTGTTAAGTGCACACAAGTGTGAAAGCAAACAAGGGAACAATTACATCGCATGCATGGCAATGCTTTATGTATGATCCTTTGTACTGTACTACTGTTTGAGGCCAGGGCTGCAGGTCAGGTACGGGCACGCATGGAGAGAGAGCGCGTGTTTAGTTGGGTGAAAGTTGGAAATTTGGCTACTGTAGCACTTTTGTTTTTATTTGGTAAATAGTGTTCAATCATGGACTAATTAGGCTCAAAACGTTCGTCTCGCAATTTCCAATCAAACTGTGCGATTAGTTTTTTTCGTCTACATTTAATGCTCTATGCATGTATCGTAAGATTCAATGTGATGGCTACTGTAGCACTTTTTAGGAATTTAGGGTGGGAACTAAACACGCGCGTGTGAGAGAGAAGAGCTGGACCTCAATTTGACCATGGAGGAATCTGATGTACCCAATGGCTTCAAGGAGTACTGACGCTGTGTCAGTCTGCCACAGAAAAAGAGAGGGAGAGGTTAGCCCATGTCAGGATCTCGTTTTTGTTTTTTTCTATGTAAAAATGGATCTTCTTTTACATGATACAGTCTCTGGCTAGCATCAGAGTTAGGAAAATCGTAGCATGCAAAAGACAATGATGCTTAGCTGACTCTAATGGTGGGCCTTCATACTATATATAATTGATATTAGATCCCCCCAGCTCATATAAAACATAGGGCCTTTGATTACAAGTATTTCCGGACACTCTCTTTCATTTGAATTGTTCAACTGTATAATTTAATTTTATGCACAAAGAAAAACAAGCTGTAATGTGAGAAGAACCATTTTCTTTTTTCTATAAGAGCAGAGCCATTTTCTATTAGGAGTAGGGGAAATTAGTTTTTGTAACATATATACATGTAATTAACAAAAATGACTTCTCAGTTAGTTTGCTATGTGGCGTCTCACCTATATACCAAATTCTACGTTCATTCTCTGTAGACTTGCACAATGGATGATATGGGCTGCTATTTCATTTGGTATATACAAAGTCTAATCTTTCTCTTAACAATTAAATACAGACAAGAAGGGGTTTAAAAAGGTACAGTAGCTTATTAGTAATATCATATTGGTTCATGTCAATTCAATAATTTTGCGATTGTGCCCTTAATTTGTCTCCGTGAACGCCTTTTGTATTAGATTTTTCTATCTACAAACTGGGAAAACATCTAGCTAGCCTTGTTTATGAAGTTATGACTTATGACTTCTATAGCAAGTAGTATTCCCTTCAAAACTAGCCATTATTATTTTTTATGTTCATAATTTATATTTGATATTCTGATTCTGATAGATGCATGCCATTCTAACTCTTTCCACTCGCTGTATAATGAAAAGAACATAGGATACATAATTTACAGTGTTATATATATATATATACCTTTCCAAACGGGGAGACAAGCTGGTGGAGAGCAGTTATTCGATCCCCTAGCTTCTCCTTCCTCACCTGGAGCAAAAGAACAAGCAAAAGATATTAAAATTGCCATCATTCCAACCCCTGCCAATCTCACACTCTGACACCCCACAATGATTCCATGCCTGTCCATTTCAGCATGCATGCTTCAAAGCTCTCTAGCTAGCTGCTACACTGATCTGGAGTCTGGAAGACTGCTGGCCCATGCATGCTCTGATGCTCACTGGAGAGAGAGAGAGAGAGAGAGAGAGAGAGAGAGAGAGAGAGAGAGAGATGACCTTCACAGTAGATTGAGCCGGGGAGGGTTCTTGGGTCCTAGCCTTCTTGAAAGCTGATCCAGATGCTGTGCTGATGCACTAGTGGAAACACAGAAAGATGGAGCAAAGTCATTAAACTTTCGATTCCACATAGTATAATTTATTTACTTATTTACTGCTTATCAGCTGGCATGGCCATCTATATTATGTTAATTAGCACTTCGATATATGATTTAGTAACCAATTCACCTCTCTCTAGTCTCTCTCTCTCTCTCTGTGTCAGGTAAGCTTAAAGAAAGCCTTTTTACTCTCTTGAGTACATTAAAAATTAACGCAACCTCGTCTAAAAGCAGCTACGATGTGCATGCGCAGTTACGCACATGGATAAATCAGCTTTGCATCCTCCTCCATAGAAACTGAAATTAAAAAAAAAACAACTTTGCATCCCTACCTCACGTGGTGAACTGCTGCTGTTGTTGGAGAACTCCAGCATGTTGCTTCCGAGGGAGGTCGTCGTTGTGGTTATGGAAGAAGACCTAGGAGAGGAAGGTTTCTGCTGCTGCGAGGCCTGCTGCTTGCTGTTCTGCTGGAGGACGCTGCTGCTTCCCCATGGAAATTGGATCTCGACATCACTTGTGCTGCTCCCGTAGCCGCTAGCCGCTGCGGCACCGTAGACGACGTAGCTGCCGCTGCTCCCTCCAGCTTCTGAACAAATCGTAGATGGAAACGCCATCTGGCTTTCCGTACTGCTAGTATTTGACAATCCCCCTCTGGCCGGATGAAATCAGCAACTTAGTCAGAAATTAAAATGCTAAATACGACAGTTTACTGTTAACTGAAACATGCATGTTATTATTCCTTATATTTCATGCACCACTCAGTTTTTTTAAGAGTAAAATGCATCAGAGGTTCATTAAATTTTGAGAGGATGTCATCTAGGTCTATCAACTCTCAAACTATATTTTTTGGTCCCTAAACTTTTTTAATGGCTTACTATATGTCCATACTCCTTCGTTTATGTTTGTATTTTGCAGAAACCTCCCTATATTTATTTTTCTTTCACACGCTTACCCCTCTCGACCATCTCCGAATCTCGACATCTTCCTCAAGACCATCTCCTAGGATCCGAAGTTGTGGGTGCAGCCAATGGAGTTTGACCCGTACAGGTTCGTGTCCGGCACTCCGGCGGCGAGACGGCGGACATGACGGGGTCGGCGGGGATCCGGATGATCCAGCTCCGCAAGGGGCGCGCGGAGGATTTGCCCCGGACTTGCCATGGGGACGACGCACATCGCCCTGATGGTGGCGCAGATATGGTCCAGGCGTTCGAGACTTCGAGTGGAGCGGGCACCCGTCGCAGCCGCCACTGGACTTCAAGGACAAGATGGAGTTCACGGTGGTGATGGATCGGCCACTGCTCGCAGCGGTGAAGCTCCGAAACCTCTCGTTCAGTCGTTCCGATCGAACGCGTCCATGGGAACAGGGTGTGTGCGCTTGCGTTTGCCGTTTGCGCATGTCAGCTAGCGTGGCACTGTGGCAGTACGACGTCGTTCGTACGTGTGCACATGATGCATGGCCATGGACCAGGGCTGCATGCTGCTGCTCTGATTTCATTTCAGGACTTCAGGACGCAAGCAAGTTGCCACGTGTACTAGCTAGCTACTACTCTCCTGCGTCGTAGTCGTTCATGAGCTGTTAGCGCCTCCATTGTATGATGTACCATATAGTACCATACACGCCTCTTACTGCTGTACTTACAGGGACTTCAAGGTCTCCATCAAACATCCGCTCCATCATGGACCAGAGGCTGGCGGGCCACTACTCGGTGAAGGGCGCGCACGCTGTGATGGAGGTAGTGTTGCAGTGCACGGCACAGCAGCCGTGGGACAGGCCACGCATGGTGGCCATCGACCATCGTCCATGTGTTGGAGCGGCCGCAGGGTAAGCGCGTGAAAAAAAAGAAACATAGGGATGTTTCTGCAAAATACAAATATAAACAAATGGGTATGGACCTATGGTGAATCACTTAGAAAGTTTAGGAACTAAAAAATACAATTTAAGAATTGATGGACCTAGATGACACCCCTCAAAAGTTAATGGATCTATGGCGTATTTTACTCTTTATTTAAATAACTATTATCTTGTTGCCAATATCAAGAACTACATGTGTCAGTGTTCATGAGTAAACTTGTTGCATGTCACTCATTTATAGATAGAGATTAGAGAGAGGGGGAGGGGGCCGGAATTAATAGTACTATAGAGTGAATAATTACGTACTGTAAGAGCTGGATCCATGAATCCTGCTGGCCATGGCTGCTGGTGGTGCTGCTGTCATGCTGCCACGGAGGCGACGTGCTGGTCGTGGTAGGCAGCGGGTAGTGATTCGAGAGCAGCAGCGAGGAGAAGGAATGGAGAGCTGACGAAGAAGAAGGAGAGGGCACGGCAGCGGCGGCGGTACCGGTGGTGGTGGTGGTGGTGGTGGTGGACGGCATGAAAAGAGAAGGGTGGTGCTGCTGCTCAAAGGGGGGCCCCATCAAATTATTGATGCTCCACCATCCATGGCCATGGCCTGCCTCCCCCATCTCGCGCACTAGAGCCGCCGATGATTTGTGGACGACTCCCCTATCCATATTCTCCTCCCTCTCTCTCTCTCACGATATGTCACCGATACCTCGATCTCTCTCACGATATGTCACCGATACCTCGATCTCTCTCACACACACAAACAAAGTGCAACAAGCACTTGCTTGCCCTCCTCTCTCTCTGTCTCTCTTTCTCTAGCTTTTGTGCACTCGTCGATCGATCGCCACCATCTCTGCTTCGATCGCAAAGCCCTTTTACTTGTTGAGGTCAACCTCTAGACAGAGGTGGGAGAAAGCATATGGGCCTTTAGGAGAAGGATGGAGGGGAATCTCAAGTGTAGTGGCACTGGCTATACGTACTACTGGCTAGAAGAATTGAAGCTAGTGGAGTGGAAGGGTGCGTGTTTGAAAGAGGGCATGTGTTTTATTTCAGCTCCCCTCCCCCTACAACTTTACCTGTTTCCTTTTCCCTGGCTGCCCTTTTTCTGCTGCCACCTCTTGGTTTTATTTCTTTTGCATTGCATCGGCCTCCTTTTGCTTTTGAGAAGAAATGGGTCAGGGAAAAGTTTACCTTGCATCCAGGCTTTAAGGAATAGCCTGATTAAAGCTGAATAATAATGCATGAGAGGCACCCATAGAAATAAAGGGGCTATACATATATCTCTCCACTCTGGTTAAATAATTGCAGACACTACATGAGGATCGTCTCTGTATCCATTAAAAAAAGGATCGTCTCTGTATATATATTATTGTCAAAATTCTAAAAAAATGTACAAATATATGTAGAGAGGGAGAATCTATTATGATATCTCCACTCCACATACATAACTTCAAGATCTAGTTTCACCTGTGAGATAAATTTTGTCTCCCATTCAAGTTCCATCTAGTATAAATTTTACATGTACATCATATAACGTGCTTGGCCCATCTCTGCTTTAATTTTTTTTAGAATGTGAAGAACTTCCTTTTGTTTCCTGAAAAAGGCAGGACAACTAGAAATCATTGCTGCATTAGTTAAAAATTCATGAGCACATACAAACAAATTTAACATTCAAGAAACAAAAACAGTGGATATATATAGTTGGAGACCCAGTCAACCTTAGATCGAAATACTTCGTGTCTACATCTGGTTGGGTTAGATGTCCAACGGCCTATATAATTAAGTGCAGTTCCGAGCAAATAGTGAATTAGCACTGAAGAAGGAATATTCCTGATGAGTTAAATTAACACAAAATACTGCTATAGTAAGTTGTTTAGAGGCTAAGTTTAACTCTGCAGGTTGACATGTACATTTTGGCAGCGCCTAGTTGCTACTGCTAGCTCTCCCGCCAGTAGTCAGTCTAAGGGGGTGTTTGGTTCCTACAGAAAAATTTTAGTCCCCTTCCTATCGGATGTTTGGACACATGCATGAAGTATTAAATATAGACGAAAAAAATAACTAATTGCATAGATTGTGGCTAATTTGCGAGACGAATTTTTTAAGCCTAATTAGTCCATGATTTGACAATGTGGCTCTACAGTAAATATGTGCTAATGGCGGATTAATTAGGCTTAATAAATTCGTCTCGTAAATTAGTCTCCATCTATGTAATTAGTTTTATAATTAATTCATATTTAGTTCTCCTAAATAGCATCCGAATGTCCGATGTGACATGGACTAAAATTTAGTCCATGAACCAAACACCCCCTAAGCTTTTTTAGCCTTCTGCATCTGGTGTATGCTGGCTTTGTGCTTTCTTGACGCTCGTCGTTCCTTTTCCTGCTCGGGAATGCAAGCGTGTAAACTACTGATACCTAAAAGACCGAGCCAAATTTCTCACGGATTTTGGGATGTTCATACGCAATTAATTACTTTTTGTTATTGATGAGATCGAGAGACTATACCAAATCTTTGTCTCGCTTTCCTTGTCCTTGATATCCCCAAACTCTTGATTTTGGGGAGAAGCAGTAGCTAGCTTCTAGACTAGCTGCTTGCACTACTCGCCAAGTATGATGTCTATACCACTCCTACATTATTGTAAACACAGAATTACTGTTACTATCTAGAGCTGTTCTTATATAGTTACCTTGTCGCTTTCTCCACACAGTAAGGGCCTGTTTGGAATATAAAAAAAATCATGTTCATGTGTTTTTTTATGAAATTAAACTGATTCCTATAAAATTTCTATGTGACTCCTGTAAAATTACTACGTTCCAAAACAGAATCTAAGTAGTTAACTTGTGAATAGTCTGGAAGATACAGGTAGCTCACAATATGATAGGAGGTCGAAAAGGCAAAAAATAGGGACCACTGCATATATATGTAGTCCCCCCGTGTCCTCTCTCTTATGTCAAACTGTAGTACCCGGTTTTAAAGACAAAACCAGATACACACCATATGTGAGTCCAGAAAGTCAAATCTCACATATAGCTACAAATAAGGATAATATCAATAGACAATGCTCAATATATAACGTACTTAGTATAGAGAATGTAACCTTAGATAGCAAACAGTGGAAAGACAACTCCGATCTTTGGGTGAAGACTCCAAATCCACAGGGACGACTGACTGGCTGACCACAAGCCTAACTCTTCTAGACTAGCAATCTGGTACCCATCCGAGATTTTTATCCAAAGTATAGAAAAGTAAAGCAAGCGTAAGTACATATCATACTTAGCAATATAATATGGGGTTCATGAGACTCAAAAGGCTGACACTAATTTAACTGCAATTAGCTTTTAATAGGTTATCTTTTAAGCAATTGTGCAGCAACGAATCTATCATAAGCCCATAAACACATGATCAGGTAAACATGAATAATAAATAGCATAAACAATTAGTCATTAGTGATCATCTCTATTCCATAAGGGTTCCAAGGCCGCTCGTGTCCGTGAGCACGACTGTTATAATAGTTTTACACTCTGTAGAGGTTGTACACTTTCATTGTGAGTCGTGATTTACCCCTTCGCCCGGGGTGATCAGCCCCTTGACCCACTACCAAGGAAGGTCGGCAGGGTTCACTATAAAGTCTTTCAAAGGTTCGTCTAACAAGTTAGGGCCGCTAAGGTTTCAGTCGTCTAGCCATATGTGGCCCCCTCTAGGAGTGGCACGCGTGGGCACGTGGCACGGTACACACACCCTAGCAGGTAAGGAAATATACCAACTAGTGCCCCCCCTTCTCACGCCATAAAGGTAACCACTGACAAGCTAGAAAAGGTCCTCGTACTGAGCTAAAGCCAGAACCATATAGCCCTCACAGCTGTACTGTAAGTCCCGGATGATTACTTACAGATAAGTCCTTAGGAAGAGGAATTTGAAGCATTTAGAAAGTAGCTAAACACTCCAGCCCCCTGTTTCCATGTTGCTAAAAAGTCATGTTTTAATGTTTATTGCATATACCATTAATCAAGTTACAAGATCATGGTTTTGGTTAAGCACTAGCAAAAACTACCCAATGCAATATCCTAAAGGTACCAAGGTACAAGATATCAATATCTAGGATATTCTTATTGACAACAAGGTAGACACATGCAATATGAATTAAGTGATTAAAGGTGAATAGGTAACAAAGATGGTCCCATGCTATACTTGCCTTAAATACCGATCCTTCGGTAAGCTTTAATCTTCAACGTCCTTCTTCTTCTGGATCACCACGTATATCTCACCGACTGGACGTAATCATAGAACACCACACAAACATCCATACACATACATGCATAGCATGCAATTGCAATTATATCAGAACAATACACCAATCATAAAAGAATAAGTAAAAGAGTTTGAAATATGATTCTACGCATCGCTACGAACACACAATCGCGAGAGACAGGCTAATCGGAGCTATAGTTAAAAAGATACATCTACCGGAAGATTTTGCTTATAAAACGGAAAACCATAGGCTTTATTTATTTTATTATATAAAAGCATGTATTTGATATTTCAGAGAGAATACTTAAGTTGAATTAAGTTAAACTTATATTTGGTTTTAAAAATCAAAGTGCAATTTATTACATTTTATTTATAAATCTAGTAACATAATTATTATTCAAGTTGGGATTTAAACAATGAAATTCCAGAGATTTTGACATTAATACTAATGCGTAGATCACGTCGTTATGAAACCAACGCAACTTGAATGGACTATTTTAGAGTTAAAATGAATAAATTATGATTTAAACAAGTTTTCCTTTAATTAAATAATAGATTAAATCTACCCAAGAATTTTAAATATTGAAAACATGCCTAGTATAAACACGTAGAAAACGTAAATATGGTCCTAACGCAATTCGAACAGGTCAAATCGGACTTAAAACGCAAAAGTTACGCATGAAATAAGGTGCAATGGCATTTTTGTAAATAAATTGAACTTATTTTTGAATTAAAACAATAAAAATATGAATTTACACGTTTATTGGACTGCGTGTACTATTTTTGAAAAATATAGGGACCTAAACGAATAAAAACATGACCAAATTGTATTTATTTTGAATTGATCTGGACTGTGGGTTAATTACTAAAAACTGCAGGGACTAATATGCAAAACGTGCATGGCTTGATCGCGGGTTGACCGCGCTGCTGACCAGGACGACACATGGCGGCACACGATTGGCGCGGTGCGCCACGCGTGCGGTGGACACGCTGACACGTCACCGTGGGCCAGGTGCATGGGTCCAAGGTGGAGCAGCCACTTAACCCCGAAGGGGTATCTAATCCTAACCATTCATCCAAGATCCGACGACGTAGGTGAAAGGGTCGACCTCCAGCGGCAGCACAACACCTCCGGTGAGCCTTCCATTGCCGGCGGCGAGCCGAGCCCGGCGGCGAACGTCGGGAGGGTGATTTTGGCCATCCCAACCCAATCCGAACGCATGTACGTGAAGCGCGGAACCTCGTGAACTCGCTAGGGTACCAAATGGGGATGGGATCACGTTAGGGGTGGCGTTCCCCATGGTGGTGCCATGGCTGACGCCTTGGGAGCTCGCTGTTACGGTACTCTCGTGCACCAAATGCGACGTGAAGGGATCGAGGAGGTTCAGGAGCTCACCGTGAGTCGTCAGGAGGGGAGCACGGCGTCCGGCAAGGGTTCCAAATGCGCGGCTGGAGAGAGAAGGAGGGGGCGGGTGAAGATGAATCCGAGCAATTGAAGGTCAAATCGAAGAATTCGAGGTACCTACGGCACCGGTGGGTCACGGCGGAGCTCCGAGACACGTCGGCGTCGTCGATTAGGCACCAGAGCAGTGGGGCTACGGGCGGTAGTGGCGAGCTCGAGCAGCGGTCAAAGAAAAGAGAGAAGGAGGGGGTTTGGCTCGGTGCTTTATAGATGGCGGGCGCTACGGTAGAAGGAAGGGGAGCGGGGCGCGATGATTTGGGCGCCTGCCATACGGGCGCAGAGGACCGGCGGCTTGCTGTAGGTGGTGCGCCATCACCGGGAGTGAGAAAAGAAAGGTGAGCGCGCGGGGAAGGAAAGGAAGGAAGGGGACGTGACGGCTGATGGATGGGACCCGGTCGCAGTGAGGGAGAAGGGGAGAGTGAGGCGCGTGCGAGCGCAGGCGTTGCGGTGAAGGGCCGAAGCGGTCGCAGTAATGGGCTGCTGAGCAGGCCGGTGCAGGAAGGAAAGGGAGGAAGGGAGGGAGGCGCCAACTGGGCCAGGCCGTGCGGAGCAGGAAGACGGGAAGGAGAAAAGGGAAGGGATGGCGCGGAGCAGGAAAAGCCGAGCAGACCGATGCGGGCCGCGGCCGGGAAGGAGGGAAGGAAAGGAGGAAGGGACTGGGCCACCAGCGGCCAGGCCGGGAAGAAGAAAGGAGCGGGTCGGGGGAAGAGGAAGAGTGGGCCTTCGGGCCAAAATGAGAGAGAGAGGAGGTTTTTTCGGCTTTTTATTTTTTTTTGCAAATCCTTTTTCTTTTCTTAATTCAAAACAAATTCAAATATGAACCGAATCGGGTATAAATATGATTTAAAATACACTTTTTAATTCAAATATAAATGAACCAATTTTTGGTAAGTTTTCTGAGAATAACTTTTTAAATTCTTTCATTTCCTAATTTTCTTTTCTTTTATTTCAAAGCCATTTTCAAACCCTTTTCAAAGACATTCCAAATTACTTTGGAATTTTGGATCAACACCACTCATCACGATAAACTTTTATGCACCAACATGTATGCACAACCAGTTGCTAAACCTTATGATGAATTTTAAATTAATGAAAAATTTTATTTTCCTATATTTCGTGTGCACAAAAATTCATAAATAAATTATTTTAGCTCTATTTCAAAAGAGGCAAATTTTAGGGTGTTACACAAACCCACGGTACTAGCTACTTCTCCTACACATGTCTATCTTTGTGCATGATTATTAGGACACTAATATAATCTATGTTATTGATGGATATGCCTCTCTGTAATTTTTTTGTTCTTGGTCTAGCATGCGGTACAAAGGAAAGAGTGATGACAACAAAGTACAGTAATAATTGTGAAGTAAGGACGAATTGCTTTACACGGTCTCTATGCTTCGTTCATGTGCGCAATATCCAAACACATTATTGGATAGATCCTAGTGTACGGGACACATACATTATTATATAATTCATTGTAAACATTCAGGGCCGGTTTGGATGAGTATTAGATTTTTAAAAACCAGTTTTTGCCTCTAGTTTTTAAAATCTGGATTTTGAGCAAAAATTGGTGGGGGTGTTTGGATCCTCCGGTTTTTAAGAATTTGGCTTCATTTATTCCTCACAGGGTCATAAGAAACTGGCAAAAGTTAGGTATCAACAGCTTTTTGGTTTTTAAAAATCTAGCAAAAATTGACACAAGAAACTGGACAAAAACTAGCCTGTTTGGATCCCACCCAGTTTCCAAAAACTAGATTCTTAAAAACTGGTGGGATCCAAATAGGGCCTCAGTCGTCACTGTGTTTGAAATTCTAAATAATATGTATTTTTATTTACTGGAAAATGCAAAAAAATCCTTTTTACAGCAATATTTCATCATTAACAAACTTCTTAATTTGTTCATGAAGAAAACTAGTACTCGCCTCATCCAAACTATAATTCACTTTAGCTTTGTTCTAAGTCAAATTTATCTAACTTTGAACATTTTTTCTTAAAAAATACATCTACAAGTTTAAATAAATGCATCATCGAGACACATTTTCATTGGAAACTTTAATAAAATACATTTGATGTTGTCAATGTCCGTGCACTTTTCTATAAACTTGGTCAAAATTATAGAAATTTAACTTAATAAAAAAATCAAAGTGAGCTATAATTTGAAACAGGGAGAGTACCAAGTAACAATTGAACGCAACAAATGAAATATATTGTTGTTTGACCATTAATTTAATAGAAACAGTAACTATGCACATAATATCATGGATTTGTAGTGAAAATTTATATTTAAAATGTAATATATATATATCATCATTCTCATTAAAGTTTTTGCAATCAAAATTGCATTTTGAACATGTCGATGCCAAAAATATTGTACATGTGCAGACAAACAAGCACTACCGGAGACCGACTCTTTGCCGAGTGCCAAGTGGTTTACCGAGTGTTGTTTTTCGGGCACTCGGCAAAGACGCCATTGCCGAGTGTTTTTTTTGACACTCGGCAAAGAAGCTTCTTTGTCGAGTGTTTTTTTTACACTCGGCAAAGAGCTTCTTTGCCGAGTGTTTTTTTTTGACACTCGGCAAAGAAAATTTCAAAGCATATTTTAAAGCAGTAAATTAATTCAAATGAAAAAGTTTTCAACTACAAAGTTGTACAACTCATCAAGATGTACAATGTTTGTTTTGGTCTTTTCTTCATATGACAAAGTGAAAGTAAATTTGTTCATAAATCTAACATATCTCTCTTGTAGTTTATGAAACTACAAGAGAGATATATAAGATTTGTGAACAATGTTAGAACGACCATGTCGGATGAATAGATGACCAAACAACCAAAATAAACTTTGTAGATCTCAAAAAGTTATGAAACATTGTAGTTGGCAACTTTTTTATTTGAAAACATCTTGTCATGCAAAACTGCGTTTGAATTTCAAAATTTTAAAATTCAAATTTTGTAAACGACCTCGGATGGAAAAACTTTCTAAACTAAAAGTGTAGATCTCGAAAAGTTATGAAACTTTGTAGTTTACAACTTTTTTATTTGAATTCGTTTAGGGCCTCAAACAAGCAATTTACACTCGGCAAAAAAAGCTTCTTTGCCGAGTGTTTTTTTTTTTACACTCGGCAAAGAGCTTCTTTGCCGAGTGTTTTTTTTTACACTCGGCAAAGAAATTTTCAAAGCATATTTTAAAGCAGTAAATTAATTCAAATGAAAAAGTTTTCAACTACAAAGTTGTATAACTCATCAAGATGTACAATGTTTGTTTTGGTCTTTTCTTCATATGACAAAGTGAAAATAAATTTGTTCACAAATCTAACATATATCTCTTGTAGTTTATGAAACTACAAGAGAGATATATAAGATTTGTGAACAATGTTAGAACGACCATATCAGATGAACAAATGACCAAACAACCAAAATAAACTTTGTAGATCTCGAAAAGTTATGAAACTTTGTAATTGGCAACTTTTTGATTTGAAATCATCTTGTCATGCAAAACTGTGTTTGAATTTCAAAATTTTAAAATTCGAACTTTTCAAGCGACCTCGGATGAAAAAACAACCAAAATAAACTCTGTAGATCTCGAAAAGTTATGGAACATTGTAGTTGGCAACTTTTTGATTTGAAAACATCTTGTCATGCAAAATTGCGTTTGAATTTCCAAATTTTAAAATTCAAATTTTGTAAACTCGGATGGAAAAACTTCTTAAACTAAAAGTGTAGATCTCGAAAAGTTATGAAACTTTGTAGTTTACAACTTTTTTATTTGAATTCGTTTAGAGCCTCAAACAAGCAATTTATACTCGTTTTAGTATAATATATTGGGAACTAAAACGGAATCCAGACACAAGTGACAGTGTAGTGTAGTGGTAGAGGAGGTTTGTGCGTAGCGGGAGGTCTCGGGTTCGAATCCCATCGGTCGCGTAGCTGTGAAATTTACGCGAAAAATGCCAGAGATGGGTGGGCGCTGACCGATGGGGCCCTCCATCAATTAAAAAAAATTCCATTTTTTCGGTAAAAATTCCTATTTTTTTCGGGTTTTTTTGGTTCTAACTTTACCGAGTGTCGGGCACTCAGCAAAGGCTTTACCGAGTGCCCGACAAAAGACACTCGGCAAAGACGCCTTTGCCGACGCATTTTTTGCCGAGTGCAAATTGGGCCAGTGAGTCCGGTAGTGAAGTGGATGTACAACATACAATTTATTTTGAGAGTAAAATGTACTGATACATGGTCCTCAAACTTTGTTTAGTGTGTATCACATAGTTACTCTTGCACATGTTCTACTACATGAGGTCCGGATAACCCATATATGTTCCCTCACTCTACTACATGCCAATTGATGTCGTTTATATATATATATATATATATATATATATATATATATATATATATATATATATATATATATATATTGTTCATAGTGCACATAAATTGCCATTATTTGTTTACCACTCCCATGCAAAAGAACAAGTTTGTGCTAATTGTAGTGATTTGTATCTTGAGACCTAGAAGTGCATTTGAAGAGACCGATATAAAGACTAATATGACACAAAGAAACAAGTTTTAGAACCATCACCAGCGCATTTTACTCGTTGATTATTGACATAGTGAGTGTACAACTTCCTGAAAATGAGGCAGTGTACTGTATGGGTGATCACTAGTGTACCCTACGTACGTATGGTGTAGATACATATAGGTCGCTACAAAGTATGTGGTGCCTATGAGCCTATCGCATTTGCCCATCTCTTTTTGTTCCCCCTCGGTGGTCACCTGTCGGCGGCGGCGCTTGTGATCATTAGTCTAATCCTAGCTTGAGACCTTGGTTATATTAACGGAAATAGTGCTACTACGTTGCCACGTCATGCGATCGTCACTGTGAAGTCATCACAGCGCTGAGGGTCATCTGCATACACACTATACTGGAAACTAAAAATTCCCTGTGGGTTCAAGACAAACCGTTCTTCCTTTTTTTTTTCTGTTTTTGTAAGAGAGTAGTAGTAGTAATATATACCTAGGGTTCCCTGCATGCACATTATATATCGTCGTTGCATTATTGTCGTGTGCTATTATTTTTAGTATGTACTAGCTCGGATAATTGGAAAGCAAGACCTCTTGCATTATGGAGTGCGATTACTTAGCTTTGATATTTTGAATTATATATTAGCACAGCTTTCTAATGTCTATCATCAAATATATAATTTCCCCAGCTGGGCTAGCTGGAACTGGAAGGTTTACTTTTATAATACGGATATATCTTTTTTCTGCTCTGAAGGACGATCATGCATGGTCGGTACGTATATTAATTATTGTGTTGATTCATCTCTTTATTCTTTTAGAGAGAAAAAAAAAGATTATTCGATTTGAAATTTTGTAAGCGAATAATAAACGTGCTCAAAGTCGGGGTTCCGGAGGAAGCTAGCCAGCGGCATGAGTCAAGTAAAAACCGTTGTTTTGTAAAATGGAAACCAGCTAGTTCAGCCTCTGCACAAACTACTAGTGTCGAGTTGATGGAGTCGCTGGATACACGTACAGTATATGCAATCAGCAGGAATGATGATTATTGGTGAGTTGACCAGGCCAAATCTGCAGCAAGTAACAAGGGCCTGAATGCCCTGGGGTGGATCAGACGGACGCACCACTACTGATCCTGCAGATAGCTAGCACAGTCAGCTGGAGAGAGAGCACCCAGCGATGTAAAGCGCGCGTCGTCGAAAGGAGTTGGAGAGAGAGAGAGAGAGAGAGAGAGAGAGAGAGAGAGAGAGAGAGAGAGAGAGAGAGAGAGAGAGAGAGAGAGAGCTGTGGCCTGTGGGAAAAGGAAACGGCCCTGATCATCTCTGAAATTGTTCAGAGTTCCCGGGCCGGGCGGCCGGCCGTGTGTGGGCACGGGCGCATCATATCATATCGATCGTATCATCGGTCATGGCGCGCGGCCGGACACGCACCGGCACCGCATGATCGTGCGCCGGCCGGGCGGGCCTACCAATCAGCAGCCTGCAGGGCACCAGCTGCAGCCCGCGTGCGCGCAGCAGTAGCACCACTAGCCAAAGTAGCCATCGATCCATCCGTTAAAGAAGACGAGATGGGGCGGCGGTTGGTAGCGCGTGAGCTTGCGGGGCAGCAATCCATCCGCGCGGGAAAGCGCGCGCGCAGGAGTTGGTCGCCCCGCCGGCACGGGTGCGGTGCCGTGCCGCCCGTGCATCGACCGTGGCGGTGGTGGCGGCCGGGGCCCGCCGGCCGGCCGATCGAAAACCATCTCATGCATCTCGTTGCCAGCGCCGCGCGCCAGATGGAACGCATCGGAACGGAACGTCGCGTTTGCATGCACATAGGAGTAGTACGTTCGTTTCCGTGCCACGGGATCGTCTGTGCTGCAGGGAACACTCACTACTACCACGACCACATATAGCCTGTCTGTCGATCTGCAATCGCGCTCTGGCCGGCCGGCGCGATCGATGAGCCTTGCTTCAAGCATCGTCGAATGAAAAAGGCAGAGCGGATCGGAGAATGGCCGGCCGACAGCGCGTGCCCGATGACCATGATGGAACGCGGCGAAAGAACCAGCGACGTCCTGTCCAGTCGTCGCCTCGTCGGGCGCCGCCCCATGGAAGCGAGTGAGCGAGAGAAGTCCAGAAGACGACGGGACTTTACACCTTCCATTCCACTACGTATGAGTACTACTACTCGTTTGCGTGTATGTTGTTGGTGAGCTCTCTCTCTCTCTCTTTCTCTCTCTCTCGACACACACACACACACTACTCGGAGTCTCGGATCCGACCCGATCCTATATATGCGCACTCCATCGACGGGGCTCCAGGAAGAGGGAAAAGGGATGCATGACCATACCTAAAAGAGGAAAATTCACCAGCGGTCCACGAAGTTGGCACAAGGTGTCACTTAGGTCCCCGAATTTTCAAAGTGATATCTGTAGGTCCCTAAAGTTGGCAGAAGGTGTCATCTAGGTCCCAAACTTTCAAAGTGATCACCGGAGGTCCCTAAACTTGGCAGAGGGTGTCATCCAGGTCCCAAACTTTTAAAGTGATCACC
The DNA here is from genome assembly GCF_019320115.1 of Miscanthus floridulus. Taxonomy (NCBI): domain Eukaryota; kingdom Viridiplantae; phylum Streptophyta; class Magnoliopsida; order Poales; family Poaceae; genus Miscanthus; species Miscanthus floridulus. The sequence goes on from NC_089587.1 coordinate 39,466,259, forward strand.
GCAGGTCCCTAAACTTGGCAAAGGGTGTCATCCAGGTCCCAAATACTGTAGCAATTCGGCACAGAATTTTAAAAAAAGAAATATAAATTTTGGTAATGTAGCTACATTCTGCAGAAAATTCTAAAAATTGTATCTTTTTAATACGATCTCGCACGAAGATGATTTTTATATAAAAGTTGTAGCTCTCGACGGGATCTACAACTTTCTAGTTTTGAGTTTTTTAATTTGAGGTCGCTAATACACTCAAAAAAATTAAATAAATTTTCAGCAGTATATTAATCGCGTACGAACGCTTGTCGCCTTGAAAAAAACAAATCTTCTTTATATGTCATCTGATAGAGATAATTTCTATATAAAAATTGTAGCGCTCGATGAAACCTACAACTTTCTAATTATGAGTTTTTAATTTAAGGTCGGTAAGATGCTAAAAAAGTTAAAATGCTGATTTCAGTTCATGTATAGTGGTTTTGCATTTTAAATTTTTTTGAACATCTTAAAGATTTCAAATTGAAAAACTCAAAATTAGAATGTTGTAGATCTCATCGAGCGCTACATCTTTCATATAAAATGTATCTCCATTTGATAGCATATAAGAAAGATATGTTTTTTTCAAGGCGACAAGCGTTCGTACGCGATTAATATACTGCTGAAAATTTATTTAATTTTTTTGAGTGTATTAGCGATCTCAAATTAAAAAACTCAAAACTAGAAAGTTGTAGATCTCGTCGAGAGCTACAACTTTTATATAAAAATCATCTTCGTGCGAGATCATATTAAAAAGATACAATTTTTAGAATTTTCTGCAGAATGTAGCTACATTACCAAAATTTAGATTTCTTTTTTTAAAATTCTGTGCCGAATCGCTACAGTATTTGGGACCTGGATGACACCCTCTGCCAAGTTTAGGGACCTACGGTGATCACTTTGAAAGTTTGGGACCTGGATGACACCCTCTGCCAAGTTTAGGGACCTCCGATGATTACTTTGAAAGTTTGAGACCTAGATGACACCCTCTGCCAATTTTAAGGATCTACAGATATCACTTTGAAAGTTCGGGGACCTAAGTGACACCTTGTGCCAACTTCGTGGACCGCTCGTGAATTTTCCTCTACCTAAAAACGTGAAACCGCAGTAGCTAGTGCGCCTTGCTTGTTGCATGCCGCGCGAGTGTACGTTGAGACTTGACAGGATATATAAATCCTGTACAACTACACTGGTTTTGCAACACCGCGCCGTTACGAGCTTTCACTAATCGCTAAGCGTGCGGAGCTTGCCTTGCCGTAAGCCGGTGGGCGTGTACCTATTATTGCAACACAACAGCTGTAGAAATCCGGCCAAAAAACGCGCTTTTTAGGCTCAGACGCTATACACACAATGGAGAAAAAGGTTAAGGTGATGAGTGATGACGTCCCATATAGCTTAGAAAAGTGCCTGGTCTCAAGCCCAGCGCAATGACATGTCAAATCAAGGATACCTATCTGTTACTGTAATGTTTTCTCTCTTTTCTCACGTAGACTATCTACGTGTATTCTATCTAGTTCACCCGACATAAACTCGACACAATAATAACATTACTACTTTATATAAATCAATACTACCCAAATCCACAAGGTCAGCCATATATTAAGTCAAAATTTAAACGACGACATTGTTCATCACATCACATAAATTCAAACAGTAGTCATCACAAACATAGTTTTACAAATAAAATCCATCACATTAATCAACCTATACGTGGATCTATGAATGGACCAAATGTGCTCGACTAGACCCTCGCTCTTGCAGCCTCTCATGTGCTTGCTTGTCTTCAATGATCTCCTTGCAGATCTTGAGGAACTCCGACAACACAAGTGGATTACGTTGTCGGTACTCCTTTCCTCACCACCTCGCCACCATCTTGGTAAACAAATTGGCAAACAAATTAGCATTATTGCGAATCAATATGTAAAGTATGATAGCTACGAGTAGATAATTAACTAGAGGTCCATGGTAGTGTCGAATTGTGGAAAAGTACACTTCAATCGACTTTCCCAATAGAACTATGCTCACAGTTGCAAAAAAAAAAAAAAAAAAAAAAAAAAACATATCATATAAATGTGCTATCATCATCCACTGATTGGCACGTAGGAATGAATCAAACGAATCCAAAAATATAAAATGACTATAAAATGAATCAGACAAACCCAAAATATAGATTGACTGTCACATGAATCAAACAATCTAGGATTCGTGAATCATTATGTTTCTTGAGTGCATCTCTCCGGTGGAGTGTCAGAGAAATCTGATGAGTTCTAGCAATTTTGAGATAGAAAAACACCCTCTCTAAACTCACTATCTAGTGCAAAACTCTAGGGGTGCACCAGACAATTCCGGTGACCCCTTTTGAATTTTAGAGCCACTAACCTGTGCATTGTTCCAACTCTCTGGTGAGTTCTTCGGTGACAGCATCGGAACTATATATTCAATGCATAGTCAAAACTGCCAGGGGTCAGCCATTGTTACATAACACTGGTGCTTTCTCCGGTGGTTTTACCAAAGAGCTCTAGTGCATGTAAAAATAGTGCAAACAACTTCATTTCAAACCCTTTTTCAAACATGCTAACTCCAAATGACCTCACGCGGCATGGTCATTACATTTAGCCCTTAGCATGTTTAAAAGGTTGGTCAAACTTTTCTCACAACGTCACTCGATTCTAAATGCAGCACATTTGTTAGACCTCACATGTGGCACTAGATAACCATTAATTATGCAAACATATTTGCCACTTTTAATAGTATGACTATCAATCTGGTCACATTTAATATCCTCTATTCACCTTTCGGCTAAAATCAAATCCTATTGTTATACATTTGCCTTGAGCTTTCCATCATGCTTCCTTTATTAATTCCACCATGATATCCATGTAGCTCAACACTTCCATGTGGACTACACTATTACCTTTCATATATCTTCAAAATGTTGGTTCACATGTGTTGCCATTAATACCAAACCCAAATGGAGCCTACACTAGTAGAGAAACTAGCTCTACTCCCGGTTCGTAACCCCTTTTAGTCCCGGTTTTGGAACCGGGAGCACGAATCCGGGACTAAAGGGCCCCTCCTTTAGTCCCGGTTTCGCGCCCGGGACTAAAGGTCCACACCTTTAGTCCCGGTTGGTAATACCAACCGGGGCTAAAGAGGCCTCCCGGCCTGACCACGTAGACCGGTCCTTTAGTCCCGATTGATAATACCAACCGGGACTAAAGTTTTTTTTTTCTTTTTTGTTTCTATTTCTATTTTCCTTTTTTTCTATTTTCACGCTACTACCAGGTTTTTTTTGTTTCTATTCTTTTTTTTCTATTTTCACGCTACTACCGAACTGAAGGTTTTCTTTTTTTTTGTTTCTATTTCTATTTTCTTTTTTTTCCTATTTTTAATTGATGATTCGTTTTAGTTTTTGAATACGCGTTCTACACTGCTAGAATATGCGTGCGTTTATAATGTTCAACATTTTGTATAAACTATAGTACGAAGGACCTTTAGTCAAGGATCAGCGGTACAATCCTATAGAGCAGATCCTGTTCAAGTTCGTGCTGCATGGTTCGAGAGCTGAGCTTTTAAGTTAGCTTTCACTCTTCTGAGCAAGCGAGGTGGTGCTAATATGTGGGACTGGCCAGCAATTCCAGCATATTGCGTACTGGGCCAGCCCATCGAGGCTCCTATAAACGTCCGGGACTAAAAGACATTTAGTCCCGGTTGGTAATACCAACCGAGACTAAAGGTATACCTTTAGTCCCGGCTCGTAATACCAGCCGGGACTAATTGATACGCATGCATGTGTCTGACGGTGGCTTACTCCTACGTACTAGTGTAGCAGCTAGCTAGCAGAGACAGACTGTTTTGTTGGCTTACACGTACTGACGGTGAACATCTAGCTGATTTAAGCCCGGTGAACAGCTAGCTAAAAACGGTGAACAGCTAGCTACTCCTATGTTTTGCTGATTTAAGCCCGGTGAACATCTAGCTAGTGCCCGGTGAACAGCTAGCTTAAACGGTGAACAGCTAGCTACTCCTACGTACTAGTGTCTCGATCGACTCGCTCCCGTATACATACGCCCAGATCGGACGGTTGGTGACCTTTAGTCCCGGTTGGAAACAGCAACCGGGACTAAAGGTCCCTTTCTAGTCTCGGACAGAGCCTCTAGCCGGGAGTAGATTTTTATTCCCGGTTGGAGGGACCAGCCGGGAGTAAAAGTTAACCTTTAGTTCCGGTTGGTAGCTCCAACCGGGATTAAAGGTCCCCTGCAACAAAAACCTGCCACAGTAGCCGTTGGGTAGGACCTTTAGTCCCGGTTGGAGCTACCAACCGGTACTAAATGTTTCTCTAGTTCCGGGCGCGAAAAATACCGGGACTAAAGCCAAATTTCGAAGTGGATCAAAGGTCGTTTCTCTACTAGTGCTAGATGTTTCAATCTCCACATTTTGGTAATTGATGAAAACCATACAAAGAAGTTAAAAAAATGAAATTCAAGCCAACTCCAGCTCAAGGTAAATTGTGGGCTTGAACATAAGTTTTGTGCCATCTAACCATAGCATGAAGTTCATGGGTTAGTTTGGATAAATTTCAACAACACTTGACTTGGTAGAGAAAACTCCTCTTACATATGTGCTAAAAAGGTTTGACTTCGAATACCGACATACACATGAATTTGAAAGTTTTGGAGAAACTTTCTCACTAAGTGCTACTAAGGTTTTATAGGATAGATTGATGTACCTTTTTTGAAGCATGTATGTATGAACATTGTTAGAACCACCATTACTAGAAGATCACTCAAAACTGTATTATTAGATCACAAAAGAAAATTTTCTATGACTAGTGTTGATCACATCAAACAAGTGTGTTTCTAGCATGTTAACACACATGACTACGGTGGGATTCCCCCCCCCCCCCCCCCCCCCCCACCCCCACCCCCCCAAATCAGCTGCGTGTGTATGTGCAATGTTCTAGTTTTGATTCATTTTGCCAATTTTGCTGAAGTCAATTTTTTTTTTGAAATTGTCGGACCTTTTATTATTCATCTGCCCCAACAAAATCGCTGGTCGCCAAATCCTCCAGCATGCGAGGAACCCCCTCCCAAGTGTTATAACAGCCACTTGGGAGATTACAACCGAGAGCCGCTAAAGAATGAGCGACCTTGTTACAATCACGTTTACAAACCGAAACAAGACATGTGGGAAGTTCATCACTAATAATATGTTTGATCTCCGTGACTTTTCAATGTTGTATACACTATTCTTTCAATCTTGAGAACGTTGCTTTGGGGGATGTTTCTCTGATTTTACACGGTAAGTTGAGGAGAATTCCAAACAGGCCCTAGGCTCTTTCCTTGTACCCCGATGGCCCAACAAGGCCCAATGGCCCAATACTCTGCTCCTGTCCGGTCTGGCTTCTGTTTCTCCCTCACGCGCATCGCTCTCCTCCCGTCGACCGGCTTCTGCTTTCTTCTCCCTCCAAAATCCCAACCAAACCTAGCGGGCGGCGGCCGCGACCGCGGACGGGGCGCTGCGCCTGCGCTGGGTGCGTGGGCGGCCCGTGGCGGGGCCGCAGTCGGCAGCGCGCCTAGGTGCCTGCGCCTCCGGTTGCCAGCGGCCTGCGGCCGGCTGCTCGGGCTGCTGAGCGAGTGTAGGACAGAGCCTATGCTGGCAGCAGCACACTTCCGCAATCTGCAGAGGCACCGAGGAAGGAGAAGGTCTGACCTATTGGGGTCTTCAGCAAGCCACCGACTGTGAATCAAATTTGTAAGATAATTTGATTAATTGGCTTTCCATTTGAATGTATTGTTGATTGTAATTTGTGAATGTTTGTGAAACACTGAAACTACAACAGACCCCTGTACACGTCTTCAGTCTCTGTGGCGTGGTCGCCAGTCCAGTCGGCGCCTCTCAGATGGCCCGCGGGTTGTGGTTCCTCTCCCGCGCGGTGGGTAGGCTGCGGCCGCTGCTTGTCCTGGGGCTGACGAGGGGCTTCTCTGCCTCCGCACCGGAGCAGCTCCATGTCTGCGTCGTTGGCAGCGGCCCCGCCGGGTTCTACACCGCCGACAGGGTAGGGGGTTTCACGACTCGTCCGTTTTTATCTTGTTGATCTCATCCTTTTTGCTTTGAAGGCCTTTGTGTTGGGCTTGTGCTCATCCGTCCTCGATGAGTATTTGCTTCTTAGTAGATTGATGATTCCTTCAATATTTAGCCATGATATGTGCTGCATTTCAGTTTAGTTTGTGTAGGAATTTCAGTAGTAATACTCTTAATTCCATGTGCTCTGGTGGAATATTAGTTTACCAATGTTTTTCTCTAGCAGTCTGCAAAATTCTGTATAAGGTTCAAATGCTAAAATAATGACAAGGTCATGGGGTTCAGATTCATATGCTCTCACTTGAGCCATGTTTCCTACCCACTACATGCTTGTCTGTTGGATATATGTTCTTCAGAGTTATTTTTATTAATATTTATTATGTGTTTTTCTGCGTTGTTGATTGGGTGCTCCTTTTGTGCATTAAGCAGATGCTGAAGGGTCGTGAAGGAGCACAGGTTGATATAATTGATAGGCTACCCACGCCATTTGGCCTAGTCCGTTCTGGAGTGGCTCCAGATCATCCAGAAACAAAGGTGCGCATTTACCATTGTTATTGTCTAATTTTGGAACTGAAAATCAATCAACCTTTTATCTTTCAACAACTGCAGCTAAGTGAAAAATACTGGTTTAGAGTTGATGACGTGTTTCTATTTCCTCACTTGTTTCATCATTTTAGTCACTTAGTGTTGTGTTATCTGATTATAAGAAAATATTGTTTCGTTCATGAAATGCAAAGATCTTTTGCTAATTGATTAAACTATTGCTTGGGGCATGCTAGGAACAGCCTTATCATCATTTGATTGTGCCTTACTTTCCAGTCTTTTGTGTTTATGACACTACATAAGCTGTTCATAAACTTGACTACTTAATTTTACCTTCAACTTTCCAACAGATTGTGGTGAATCAGTTTTCTCGTGTAGCTGCAAATGGGCGCTGTTCATTCTTTGGGAATGTAACTCTGGGAAGGGATATATCTCTGTCAGAGCTTCGCAAAACATATCATGCTGTAAGTTTTAACCTCAGATCAAATTTCCGTTACCCATGACTCCATGAGGATATCACAGTATCACCTTTCTCATTTCTGTTATGTAATTTCTATCCATAACTTATATAAGTAAATGGTTGAGATTTTATTTATTGATCAACAGGTTGTTCTTGCTTATGGTGCAGAAAGTGATAGGTCACTTGGTATTCCTGGGGAGGTACGACTTTTGCCTACTATTGTCAATCTTTGTGCCACAGCTCGTGGTGGTTATTCGAATATTGCTTATGGTTCAATAACATCATTGTAACTGTAATCTTATTGCTATTCGCGGTGTTTAATCAAATATTGCAGTAGCAAGGGTTTAGTAGTCAGCAAGATGGATGTGGCGTTTACAATGCTAGCATCTTCATTGTCTACATTCTTGTGATTATCTCACTTTTAGATGGATCTGTTTACTTCTAGTATCATCATTGTATTATAGGACCTGAAAGGAATTCATTCAGCTCGAGAGTTTGTCTGGTGGTACAATGGACATCCAGACATGTGCGACTTGTGTCCTGATTTGAAAAACACAGAATCTGCTGTTGTCCTTGGTCAGGTATTTTTGTTTTTCGATTTTACTCATATGTATTAGCATTCAAACAGAGTACCAACTTCTTGAGGCCAAGAGAACGGAGTCACAATTACACTTTTATTAACCTTGATATACAGTTGATCTATAATTTCATTTGAATTTGTGCTGCTCATATACCTTAATTTTCATTACTTTTTCTTGAAATACTTTTATGAATACAAGTTGCTGTAACAAGATTAATTGCAGGGAAATGTTGCTCTGGATGTTGCTCGTATTCTTTTACGCTGTAAAGCTGAGTTGGCTACTACAGACATTACTGATTATGCATTGGATGCTCTACGCGGCAGCACAATAAGGTATCTTTTCACCTTAATAATAAAGCAGACTGACATTTTACTTTATGGTTTACTCATACATAACTTTTACTGATATTACATAATACTTAGTTCTCAATTAATGTTGCATGTAAAGGAAGGTATATTTGGTTGGGCGACGGGGTCCAGTACAGGCAGCTTGCACAGCAAAGGAGTTGCGTGAAATTTTAGGTATTTAAAAAAATAATTGAATACTTGCAGTGTTTGACATTTGACACATGGTATTTTTATATTAGTCTATCTCATTGTCATGTTGGCATACTAAGTTTGACATAGTGTCCATGCAGGTTTGAAAAATGTTCGTATTTGCATCAAGGAAGCTGATCTTGTGACCACACCTGCGGATGAGGTTTGTGTTGTAATGTGTATTATTACCTGTAGCATGGTTTCCCTTTTCGTTTGAAGCTGTGTAAGTGATCTCTCCCTCCCTCCCTCCCTCCCTCATTCACTCACTCACCCACTCACTCACTATCCTGGGTTTCTGAAAATGGCTAATTTAGGATCAGGAGTTTCTGCTCTATTGTGGTAGTTAGGGCCATTTTATGTTAACTTGTGTTGATTTTAGGCAAGTTTTTGTGTAACTAGTATTGTATTGATTATATAGGCAAGTGTTTTACTGCTACCGGTATGAGATATTGGTTGCAAATGTTATGAGCTAATCATTTGCTGATACTAAACCCACAGCAATTATAAGGCTTCTTCATAATGTCTCACTATTTAAATATTTTGCTTTGAACCCTATAAATTGATTTACCTAGTTACTTTTCACCTTTTCTTTGCTTCTGATGAAGGAAAGCTTGCTATCTGATTGCAGGAGGAGATGAGGAATAGTAGAATCCAAAGAAGAGTTTATGAGTTGCTGTCGAAAGCTGCAAGCGCGCATGGGGGCAACAATTACAATGACCAAAAGGAGCTTCATTTTGTGTTTTTCAGGAGGCCTACCAGGTTCAACCCTGCAGAAAATGGTTCCACGATTGGTGCTGTTCAACTTGAGAAGACAGTTTTAAAAGGTCTGGCGTAGCGGGTGCTGAAATGAATCTTCTATGTCATTTTCGTCTTGAGCTTTCTCATAAGTATTCTTGTTTGTTATGTAGGTGATGAAGTAACTGGGAAGCAGGTCGCTGTTGGAACTGGTGAGTTTGAAGACCTAAAATGTGGGTAAGTGCTTTGGCTCATGCTTATGCTTTCCTGTGTTTTTTTTACTGCTTAACCATAGATTTTTAAGACCCGTCTAATCTGCTACCTTCTTAGTTTGGTCTTGAAAAGTATTGGTTACAAATCCTTGCCTGTACAAGGTTTGCCTTTCGACAAAAACAGAGGTGCATAAAATTGCATTTTTCTTTTTCCTTCTACCTTGGAGCTTGTACACTCTTTCTGTTTTTCTTTTTGATCCATCAGGAGCATATGCAATTATTTTTGCATGATGGCCTTTGTTTAATTTTAGGAGTTGTGCCAAATTTAAGAGGAAGAGTCCTGAGCAGCGAATCAGAGACTGCCACAGTAGAAAGAGGCCTGTACGTGGTAGGATGGTTAAAGAGAGGACCAACTGGGATTGTTGCAACAAATCTCCACTGTGCTGAAGAAACAGTAGGTACCTTTGTTCCATTGCTATCTTTCATTCTATGTGGTGGACCCATGGTTTTTGAGGAGTCACCGAGGTGTTGAGGTGTACCCCCAGCACCACTGCACGCCACAATGCCTCAGAAACCATGGGTGGACCCAAGGAACTTAGTTTGCTAAGCTTTGCAAACACCCATATCAGAGTGCTTTTGGTTCTTTTCTGACAAACTTACATTGCCAATTATATCTTGAAGTAGCTTGATTCTGTTCAGGACCAACATTTAATTGTGACACAAAATGTTAAGAATTATACAAGATTCATATACAGTTCTATTAGTATGGTTGGGGGAAGAATAGTTGTTTTTCCATGTTCATGACACAGCAGAAACCTCAAGACCGTCAAAGTGAAATGTTTCACATTTAAGGTCTTTATTATATTATAATGGCCATTTTTATAGGCTATTATGATTTGCTTGGCTTATGGGTTAACAAACAGGTGGCTAGCATTCTTGAAGATGATAAGAAGGGTGTATTAAGGCCCCCATCTGATTCAAAGAAGCATGGAAGGATAGGACTTCTCGAGATCCTAGAACAAAAGAATGTCTGTTTTGTGCCATTCAGTGGCTGGGAGAAGATTGATTCCATGGAAAAGATGGCAGGGCAGCTGAGAAATAAGCCTAGAGAGAAGATCACAACCTGGGATGGGCTCCAGAAAGCTTCAAACGAGTAAATGGACGGCCCTCCCAACGATTTTGTCAACATATGTTTTGTATCAAAAGAATCACATTAACGAGAGAGAACCCTGTACTTAGTAATAAAAGATAACATCAATATATCTTCACTGGACAGCTTACTCATGTACAAGCACTCAGTAAAGGAATGTACTGACAGTGATCAATTTTCATCGAAGTCCATACTCTGCTATTCCTTGTTGCAGTTCTGATAATATTTGGATGTATCATGGTTATTACTTGTTGCCTGAATAGAAGTTTTATGTACCAATACCTATGCCCATTATTGAATATATTAGTCTGAAAAATTGGCACAAGATATTTGCACATGCACCATATACTGTAAGTGTGGAGGCTATAAACCATCATATATTCTGTATGGTGCGGCAGATATCATGCAAATCTTGTAATTCGACGTCGTGAATTGGCCTCAGGAGGATGGCTGTTGGGCAGCTTCTGTTTGTGAGTGCTTGATGTACCTGCTCCATTGTTGGCCTGGCTATTGGGCAGACTTGCAGACAGGCAAAAGCCACCAGAACGAGCAGGATTATGTCTTTCTCCTCGTTGCTCTTTGGTTCTATGATGCGCTTGTCCAATATATCGTTGAGCTTCATATGAATCTCTGTTCGGCAGAAGAATGGAAGTAGCAGATCACCTGGGTGCTTACCCATGACTACTTCCATGGCGACTACACCAAAGCTATAGACATCACATTTCTCTGTAAACACCATGGTAGATGACAGTTCTGCAAAAATAAATAGAACCATGAATCAGCATATATGTAACAAAACTGCATAATCAGGTGGATTTTGTATGGTGCGGGACTGAAAGTTTGTACCTGGGGCTATATAGCCACATGTCCCTGCAAAGATGGTACTCCAACTTGAGCAACTGTGTTTCTTCAACTTCCTAGCCATACCGAAATCCGAGACACAAGCCTTGAAATCACAGTCCAACAAGATATTGCTACTTTTGATATCACGATGTATAATGGGTGTATCACAGTCATGGTGCAAGTAGGAGAGAGCTTGAGCTACGTCTTTCACAATGGCGACTCTTTTCGACCAGTCGAGCTCCTTGGCAAGCTGTTCCTCCTGCAAATTGGATGCTAAACTTCCCCTTTCAATGAGATCGTACACAAGGAATTTGCACTTGGAGTGAGAGCAGTATCCATACAACTTGACTATGCACCGGTGCCTTACTTTTGTCAGCACTTGGATCTCAGCATGAAATGATTTCTCATCAGTGTAGTCTTCAACAGAGTGGAGGAGTTTGATAGCATAGATACTCCCTCCTTGGAGCTCAGCCCTGAAGACAGACCCGTATCCTCCAACACCGATGCAGTATTTTTCATCAAAACATTCTGTTGCGTCTAATATGTCTTGGAATGCAATCTTCCCATCAAAATTCCATATGGAGACCATACCTTGTGATTTATTTTCGTTGATGACTTTTGCAAATTTTATCCTCCTATGAACAATTGTCATGCATCCTAGAACCACCAGACAGATGAAGCAAAAGAAAGTAAAAGTAAGAATTAGTGTCATAACATGCTTATTGGTTTTTTCTTCCTTGATTCTTTTGTCGAACTCTGCCGTGTGACATGGTGTCAAGCCATACTCTGGGTCACCACATATATACATATTGTGGTCAAGAGAAACCCTAGTATTGACTGAAAAGGTAACGGTTCTGCCACTCAAGTTGTTGTATGATAAATCCAGATTGTACAATTGTTGTAGCTTTGAAAGAGTCACGGGGATGGCACCACTCAAAATATTTCTGCTCAAATCCAGCCCACGTAACTCAGAACAATTCCCAAGCTCTTCTGGTATTGGTCCTGTCAGTGAGTTATTTGACATGCGCAAAGATGACAAAAACTGGCATTGTCCTATCTGAGGTGGAATGCTTCCGGTAAGCTGATTGCTACTCAAATCTAGATATGAGAGATTATATAGCGATCCTACTTCTGGCGGCAGAATACCATCCATCTGATTGGATCGAAGTGAAATCGTAGCTAGAGAGGTCAATTTCCAAAAGGTGGAAGGTATGCAATCATTTATTTGATTGTGGGAAAGATCGAAGAGCTCTAACCTTGTTAAATTTCCTATCTGAGGTGGAATGCTTCCGGTAAGCTGATTGCTACTCAAATCTAGATATGAGAGATTATATAGCGATCCTACTTCTGGCGGCAGAATACCATCCATCTGATTGGATCGAAGTGAAATCGTAGCTAGAGAGGTCAATTTCCAAAAGGTGGAAGGTATGCAACCATTTATTTGATTGTTGGAAAGATCGAAGAGCTCTAACCTTGTTAAATTTCCTATGCTTCCAGGAATGGGACCACTAATTTCATTGCGGGAAAGATCCCAGAGCTCTAACCTCGTTAAATTTCCTAAGCTTCTAGGAATATGACCATATAAACTGTTATAGCTGAAGTCCATGTACTCTAATCTTGTCAAATTTCCCAAACTAGAAGGTATCAGGCGAGAAAAGCTGTTGACCCTTAAATCGAGCTTCCTTAAGTTGACTAGCATGCCAAGTGTAGCTGGTATTGACCCGTTCCATTCACCATAACTAAGATTGAGGGAGGTTAGTTTAGTAAGATTACCTATGGAAGCTGGGAATCCGGAGAGGAAATTATTGGACAGATCCAAAACAGAGAGCTCAGACAAGTCTGCAAAGTGGAGCTCATCCAACGTGCCCTCAAGGTTACACCCTGGAAGGGATATGTTTGTCACAACCTGGACAACATCACTTGGACCACGGCCGTGATGCACCATAGCACTGCAGGTAACGCCAGTCCAGTTACATGGGCGGGTGTTGTTGCTCCATGTTTCCAGGCAGCCAAAGGGGTCACCCTGCACCAGCAGGCTTGATTTCCATCGGAGCAGCATGTCTGCTTGATGATCCAGTTGGCTCGCCATAGAAATTGCGCAAGAGAGAAGGTTTGGCAAGACAAGAAGAAGCACTAGGGACATCTTAGAGGCAAAGAGACTCATCTTGTGTTAGTGAAGCTCCAAACGCCCATATGTGTTGTGTCCCGTGGTCTTGAATTATATACACACATATGCAGAAATAGAAGAACCGCATGCAGAAAATAGAAGAACCAACCAGCCATTGACTTAGGCCGTCAACAAATCAGTACCGCACAAGGATTAAAGAGACTTTGACTCAGCCGCTGAGGTCAGTCGGTCTTATTTTGTTCGTTGAAAAGAATGTCCCCGACTTGCATGGACCGTCTAGGCACAGGGCCAGTGCACAGTAAATTTAAACTTAGTGGGAGAGGACCAATTTGAATCTTTTCGTGCTGGTCATCAATACTTTTTCTATATAATAAAGTGAACAACGGAAAAGAGGCTCAATTCGAGTCCACTTTTGTACGCTTAGTGGAAAGATCACCAAGCTCCATAACACCACTAAGCCATCTAAATTATGGTGATCACCAAGAATAACAAGCACAAACTCTCATTTGACCTAACTAAGGCTAATGAGAGGAGTAGATGCACACTTGCTACTCCTTAAGTACTAATGGAGTCCTTAATCTTCGATTATGAATTCCAAACCACCTCAATAGTCCTGAGCTCTCTCTTGGAACCCAATATGTATAGCTAACTCCTGAGATGCCCAAGAGACAGGCCCGGCTCTGGGGTAGGGGCAGCCGGTGCGACCGCCATGGGCCCATGAGGCTAGAGGGCTCAAGATCATATAGGTAATTAGTAGATATTTTTTTTTATTTGGCATAAGCTTTCGAAGGCCCAACAAACATAAGCCCAGGCATGTGTACGTACTCCCTCCGTATCCTAATTAGCAGTCGTTCTGGAGCCGAGCGCGTTCGCGGCAAAGGATGCCGTCCGCGTCCACGAAGCCTGTTTTGGACACGATTGCCCCTGGGGCCACGCGGCGCCGCCCGGCCGCACGTCCGCACGCGCCTCCCTCGCGTCTCCTCGACTCGCCTCCCACGCGCGCCGCCGGTCCGCATGCACGCCCCCTCGGGACTCTTGGACTGGCCTCCATTAATCGACACGAACTCGCGCCAGCCGCATGGACGAGTCCGAGCGATTCCAAACGACTGGATGTCTCTACTACACAAAAGCTAACAAGCATTCGGTTTGCAGATACCCGCGAAAGCCGTGGCGACGCCGACCGACGAAACCACACGAATCCACCTCGCCTACGCCTACCACGCCCGGTCGCAAGCACAGTACCATGCAAATCCATGCAAACGAGCACTTTTCCATGCAAATACAAAAAAAAACCGCGGCTGCCAGCACTCGAACGGTGGAGCTCCGGCCTCAGGCCGCGCAGCCTTGGCCAACCGAGCTATAGTAGATTGCTGTACAAGTAGCACCCGCAGCTCTGTTTAATAGGGGCAAGACAGGAAAATTATTCCTCAATTAATCACCCCTTGGTAACCGAACTCATATCCTAAACGACTTCTAATTAGGATACGGAGGGAGTACCTCTTCCTATTCTACCTAACCATCGAGCGCAGGCCGCGCCGCCGCTGAGCGAGAGGCTAATGACATTTCGTTTTCCACCGGCGCCGGCGCCGGCGCTTCCTATTCTCGCATCTCTCCCATCGAGGCATCAACGCGCTATTCTCGCCGAGGAGACGCCGACTCGCCGGAGGCTAGTCGACGACTCGCCGGCACACCGCGACGGTGCCGCGACTGCGCGAGCTGCGCGGACGGCAAACGGCAGACGTACGTGATCACGGTCACAGTAGGCAACACGCCAAACCCCCATGATCGATTAGACGATTAGTATTTTCCAATTTCCAATTTTTAACTTTCGCTGGAAGCTAGTGCTAGGGAGACATCACAGTACTGAAGCAATGAAACCTATTTTTTTCTTATTTGTTTATGCGCTTTGCTTGTACAGTGGTAGGGTTATAAATTTGTAATTCAATGTTTTTATTTGAATATTGAGATGTTTCCGGTACTGAAGCAGAAAGATGATCGTACTTTAATTGCAGAAGTCGATGCTAACTAAGGTGCTACAGAGGAGCATAATTTAGATGCAAAAGCTGCAAAGTAATTTTTATTATTTTTACTATATATTTTAATTTTTATATAAAAATTAGTTCAATGGGCCCTTATCTTCTTGCTTGCCCAAGGGCCTTTAAAATTGTAGAGCCGGCCCTGCCAAGAGAGCTATAATGCACGAGAGGAGGGGTATATATATATATTTATAGGGTAAAGTCCAATTTACACCCTCCAACTTTCACCAAAGTCCGGATTTCAACCTTGAACTTCAAAACCGGATAACTTTGGCCCTCCAACTCTGGAAAAAGTTCAACTTTCAACCTTCTGGGCGGTTTCGCAGGTGAACAGTAACTTTTGATATTTTTGGGAGGCGCCGAAATTTTATATTATTTTTTCGAGCATCTTAACGTCCTCAAATGAAAAAACTCAAAACTACAAAGTTGTAGATCTCATCGAGGTATATAATTTACATATAAAAATTATCTTCATCCGACATCGTATCGAAGGGTTTGCTATTTTTTGAAATTTGAGTCTCATCACGCGACAAAATATGGTGCTGAAATTTTATATTATTTTTTCGAGCATCTTAACGTCCTCAAATGAAAAAACTCAAAACTATAAAGTTGTAGATCTCATTGAGGTCTACAATTTACATATAAAAATTATCTTCATCCGACATCGTATTGAAGGGTTTTCTATTTTTTGAAATTTGAGTCTTATCACGCGACAAAACAGTTTGTCGCGTGATGAGACTCAAATTTCAAAAAATAGAAAACCCTTCAATACGATGTCGGATGAAGATAATTTTTATATGTAAATTATAGACCTCAATGATATCTACAACTTTGTAGTTTTGAGTTTTTTCATTTGAGGACGTTAAGATGCTCGAAAAAATAATATAAAATTTCAGCACCATATTTTGTCGCGTGATGAGACTCAAATTTCAAAAAATAGAAAACCCTTCAATACGATGTCGGATGAAGATAATTTTTATATGTAAATTGTAAAGCTCGATGAGATCTATAACTTTGTAGTTTTGAGTTTTTTCATTTGAGGACGTTAAGATGCTCGAAAAAATAATATAAAATTTCGGCGCCTCCCGAAAATATCAAAGTTACTGTTCACCCGCGAAACAGCGCAGAAGGTTGAAAGTTGAACTTTTTCGAGAGTTGGAGGGCCAAAGTTATCCGGTTTTGAAGTTCGAGGTTGAAATCCGAACTTTGGTGAAAGTTGGAGGGTGTAAATTGGACTTTACCCATATTTATATATGCAACACCATGAAAACTAGCCATTTGAACTCTACTTAGCCAAACTGCATGCATCGGAGATATCCAGTGCGCATTTGAGTTTTGCTCCGGAGAGTTCCGGTGCGTCCTTCTGCTCACATTCTGAAACTAGCCTTTACTATATAGTCACTCCGGTGGGCTCCCAACACCTCACTACTGTGGGCACCAAACACCTCTCGAGTACTCTCTGTGCATACGCTCCGATGAGTAGCTTCGGTGCCCTTTACTGCTCAGAGTCACCCATTTGTTGTACACTGTTTTTAATCTCTTGTGTGAGCACTCCGGTGCACATCGGAAGATAAGATGCATGTAGTCTATTTTGAGTTCAACAGTTGTACTATAGGTAAGCTTTGGTGCCCACTCTGGTGCCACATCGGAGTGCTCCGATGCCTTACTAAAAACTCCAAACTCATCCATTTCTAACTCCTTTGAGTTTGGTTTTAATTTCACTGATCATTGGGCTTCATCTGAGATACGTAATGCTAATTTCACATGTATACATCATATCCACTCACTAGACTCACCTAGGTCAAACTACCTGTTCATACTGTGGACCTTGGAGCTGACTTGGAGTGGACCTTGAAGCTGGACATGAAGGTGGCGGCGGTCGTGTGTTAGCGATGAGGAGACCCCGGCAGTCGTGTCTGAAAGGAGGACCGTGACGCCTAAGAGTAGGGTGAATTAGGCAACTTAAAACTCCAACTCTAAACTATGGCATTTTTTCTATTCTTAGCAAAACATATGTAAAAGATAAACTATCTAAATGTGCAACTAAGGTTTTGCTAGTGTGTTGCTACCTCTACCGCAAAAGGAGTTATGCAAACACTATAAATACGTAAGCTAAAGAGTAAGGTACAGATATGCAAACTCATGTCGATGACTCTAGTATTTTTACCGAGGTATCGAGAAGCGCGCAAGCTTCCCCCTAGTCCTCGTTGGAGCTCCTCGTAAGGAATCACTCGCAAGGGCCAAGCTCCCGGTCGGGTAACACCGTGGATAGCCTCGGGCTTTCCCCACGCGCAAGTGGGTCTCCGACGTGCCTTCCGGCAAGCCTCTCCCGGATGCTCCCCACCGTCTTCACTATCAAGCTTCCGGCCGAAACACTGCGGGCCTTGTTCCCTCTGGTACACGGTGGCGGCCACACCACAAACGCGGTTGGTGTGATCTCGCAAGACTACAAGCCCCTCCGATGTACAACAATAGTGCGCGCATGCACCGAGTGGTAAGAGGTATGCAAACCTCACTAAACACTAGGCCTAAACCTAGAGCAAGCACATAAGTGGTGGTCTAATCAATCTAAGCACTTCGCAAAGCACCTACGCTAATCACCTAATGAATCACTAAGCACTATACAAGTGGAGATCACTAAAATGGTGTATCAACACCCTTGGTATGTTGCCTCAGCTCCACTATTTTCAAATGGCCGGTTGGGGGGTCTATTTATAAGCCTCATCGAGAAAGTAGTCGTTGGGGGCGAAACCTAGCTTTCTGCTACTGACCGAACGCTGCTTTCGTCCTAACCGGACACGTCCGGTCGTCCCGACCGTTGGAGCGCGCGCATTGATCGAACGCACTGCCGAGTCCGATCACTGTTGATCAGACGCGTCCGGTCGCGTTGGCGCCGCTCTAGAACCTCTCTGGACTCGATCGGACGCTGCAGTTCCTGCGTCCGGTAGATCACCCTTCAGCGTTCGGTTAGTGCTGAGCTATTGTCGTGACAGTGAACAGTTGAAAGGTCCTTGTGTGGTTTTGGTAATTGAGTGACAACCTAGGTGGACTAATTGTGTTTGTGTGAGATACACAGATGATTAGTCCACAGGTACATGTGTGTGAGCAACATATGCCATGAAGGTGGAAATGGCTCGAAGATGTTGCAAAGCTCATGTAACACCCCGGTGTTATGCCTGTATTTAGGCACTGCTAATCATACATATCGTGCATCATCAAGCATCCTAATCATACCTTCATAATCCTGCATATAACAACTGAAACATTACTTCGAAACATACGAAACATGTTTGTGAAACGTAAATGATGCATACACTTATTAGAGTTGTTTTGCTCTGACTCTTGCTTGCTAGTTGAGTAGAAACTGTTGGTTATGCTTATAAATCATCTAGAATTGTTTAGCACAATTTTTGGAGCAAGGTTTGTATTCAAATTAATTCAAAATTTTGCTTCCAAAGTAATTTCCCAAAATTAGGGTTTTGAGTTAAAATTTAACTTTGACTTTATAATTTAAAATCTAGATAGAATTGGACTTTGGTCATAAAAGCAAAGTTGTAAGGAATTAAATTCTAATCAACTTTCATTTTTGGTCCATTTTCAAAAGATGTCATTTTCTTGCTCAAAATGATATTTGAAAAACTGGTATTGAAAATTTCTTGAAAATATAAATTGAAAATCTTCATTTTTCCTTAATGGGCCGCCGCCTCGCTTCTGGCCCGTCAGCCGAAACCGGCCCAGCCAGCCTCCCACGCGCGCGCCTCGCCTCGCTCGGCCCAGCCCAGCGCGCCGGCTCTTTCTCCCGCTCGCCCGCACTCGCGCGCCCGTCGCTGCGCCACGCCGCGACCGCGGCAGAGAAATCCCGCCGCGTGGCGACCCCGCGCCGGCGTCGCCCGCCGCGCGGCAGCCGCGGCCTAACACCGCGCCCACGCGCCCGCCTTCACATGCTGGTGCCCGCGCACTCGCTCACTCGCGCCCACGCTTCCTCTCCTCCCCCTCCAGAGCCGAGCGCCCGAGCTCCGCCCTCGTCGCGCCCGCAGCTCCGCCGGCGTCAAGCTCCCGCACCACCGCGCCATTCCTCGATTGCTCGCGCCCACAACTCCGCCTCGCCTCCCTTCGGCTCACGCTCTCGCTTGCGCCGCCTTCCGAGCCCTGGGTGAGCTTCCCCGCGCCTCGCCACCGACGTCCATGGCGCCGCCGTGCTCGGCCGCCGTGGAGCGTCCTCTTCCTCCCCTTCTCAGCCGTGCTTAGCTGCCTGCTCGCTTTCGCCATTGCCTCGCACACCTCCTGCGCTCGCTTGCTTGCGCTGCCATGGCCGGAGATGGCCGCCGGCCGCTGGCCGAGCTGCGCCGTCGCGCCAGCGCGCGCCCCGGCAAGGCGCTCTGCCTCGGCTGGCCAGGTCGAGCCAGGCCGTGGGCTGACGCCCTGTTGGGCCGACTCCCCCTCCCTCGCGCTCGGGCCGCGTAGGCCAGTTGTGGCCGTGGGCCAGCTGTTCCCCACGGGCCGGCCCAATATTTCTTAAATGAATTGATTTCCATTTATTATTTGTTAATTGAAATCTGAAATGGTTTGAAAAATGGTTGGGTGATCAAATTTGCTCCAAATTTGTTGAAACAAAATTTGCTAGGTTCCTTATCACCAGATATACTTGGGAAAATTATTGCATGTCATTTTTGGGATACTTTTCTGTAGGATTTTATTTAATCATGGATATTGCTGATAACTTGAAAAATATGTAGAAAAATCTATAGTCTGCAGAAAAATATGATTTCAAGTTTGTTCATCTTCTTATGTCATATACTTCCTAGGAAAAATATGTTTCATGCATGTGCTGTGGAAAAATTTTGAGGTGTAGTTCAAGTGCCTTTAATGGCTAATTTTTGTTATTTTTGCTAGAGAGCAAACTTTGTATAAAACATGCATGTGGTAATTTTTGGACAGTCATTATATGCTATTAAGAACCTAGGAAAAATACTAATTCTGTTGTTTGACACTTTTCATAGTACAAAGTAATTTCATGCTCATTTTTATGCTATAGCTTGTCATTTTTGTGTAGGATAGTTTACTTATCCAAATGCCATGAAATTTTTATGGTAGTCTGTTTAGGGTAGTATTATGCTACTGTAATTTTCTCAGATTTTTAGGAGCATCAGAAATATAGGTTGCTATTCAAACCTATTATTAATTAGGGTTTAAGCAAGTGTTGCTTTAAGTGTGATTAAGAAATTAGTAAAGCTTTGGTGTATCTTTGAAGCAGTTCATAAGATAGGTTAACTTAACATATTAGTAGTAGAAGAGAATGCAGTAGATGACATGTGCTTGTAGTATAGTTTCTTGGATGATGTTGACTACCTTGCATTTAAACATATCCATGGCATTCATCTCCGTCGATGCACCGTTTGCATAATCACTTACGCGAATTGCATCATATAGGATCGCAAACCGAGAACCCAGTCGTCATACCCGAGGAGCCCGAGGAGCAGCTCGAGGTGTAGCAGCAGGAAGTGCCAGAAGCCGACGAGGAGGACGTTGAGGAACTTCCGGAGTGCCCCGATCACCGTCCGAGCTCCTTCGAGAGAGGCAAGCCCCGGAGCATTTTTCTCCCGGTTTGCAATGATTTAATTAAATGCTTTACTTTAATTGATGCATTACGTTCAGGAGTTGTTTGCAACCGTTGCTGCATTATACCTTGCTTACCTTTGTTATACTATATCCTTGTTACCCTGGTATCCGCAGTCGAGTCAATGCTTAGCTGGCTTAGACCGGTAGAAGTCGGGTGATTTCCTGTCACCTGCGAGCTATAGGTGGTTACCTGGATCTGCTTGGATGACTATGAAGTCATGGTATAACTAAGTGTTAAATGAAGTTGAGACCGGACGGAGACTTGCAGAGTTTTGGACTGTAGTGTTTCCGTCTGTGTCGATTAAGGACCGACCGTTGTTGGGCCTCGAGTCATGTTGAACGCATGCCTTACATTTAGCTGGCCGGATAAAGTACCTTCCGACCGCGAAGCTGGGAGATTTTTTGGGCCGAGTGGATTGCCCGCAACGCACTGTGCCGGAGCAGGTGTGGTAGGACACGGGGGCGGGATGATAAGGCCAAAGTGCAGTCGGTCGGCCCCCGGGTACATGTGGTTCCTGGCAAACTCGAGATTCCTGGAAAGTTGACTCGGTGATCAATATCTCACTTTAGCGGGTGAGTGAGGTTTGTGTAAGGAATAAATCACCAGCTGGTTAGGAATCGATTCGAATCGCCATCGCTCCTGGATAGTGAGCACTTGACTTGAGTTACTTCATCGTAGTAATTATTTATGGAACACTTGGACAGTTATAATGAATATGACAGTATGGAAGTTGTTTAATGATCATTGGTTATCATTATCTGCTTAATCACATGTTTACTCTAGTATAGGTGCAAACCTAGTTGACAGGTTAATAATAATTAACTTGGCAATAATGCTTCTCAAAAAGTTCTTGAAAGGCTAAAAATGCTTCTTTTTGCAAATGAGTCAGCTACCCTACTATAAAGCCCTTCATAATCCTTGGTGTCATTTATTTTTGGTTATGTCGGGTAAGTCTGGCTGAGTACCTTCTCGTACTCAGGGTTTTATTCCCACTTGTTGCAGATGGGCAGATGTATTACGGCTACTGTATCAACTACCTTTATCCTGCGATGGGTGATGCTTAGGACCATGGGCATGGTCATTCCTTACGTCTCATCTGATGCTTTTGTTGGAGATGATCATTCGCTGGCACTATATTTAAACTCCGTGTGAGTGTGTGTGGTTTGAACAAATGACTTCCGCTACTTTTATTCGAACTGGTTTTGGAATAACTATGTTGAAACTCTGATGTATCCGTGATGCCAACTTTTATGTAATATGTGATGGTGACCGCTAAACTTATTACGATCATGGCTGGGACACGAGTTGGTTTGAAATCCTTCGTGATTTCACGGACTACCGGGTTATACGGGCTTAAGTTTGCTCAATCGTCTGCTCTGGTGGATGATTTTCTTACTTAATTTTGTATAATTGGTCGGTTCTGTTACAGCTGGTATCAGAGCATGGTTTAGCGTGTTACTGTTCACAAGTGTATTTAAAACAAAAGGCATTTGGAAAACGTGATTTTAAAACTATAAAGTGTGCCAGTGATCATATCCTTTATGCCCAGTTAAGGACTTTAGGTGGCTTAATTAAGTACTGACTGGGGTTCTTGCATCATATTTCTCTTTCGTCGCTCATACGGCGTGCTATTGTATGAGTGCCACTTGTTTGAGTGGTAATGAATGGATCATTTGCCTCTACGCCTCGGTAAGTGTGAGTTGTGAGAGCATGATCGGATACACCGCCGATCTAGGGTAAATGCTTATATGATGCTGGAGTAATTACATGTTCTACGCATGTTTTACAAAGGTATCTCATGTGTGGGTCTTCCGTCTGTTGAGGCGATGCCGTCAATAGGACGATGGTTCGGGTAGTTACTACCGTTGTACACGTATCTGGGGATTCGTGTAGAGCGTGTAGATAAAACTTTACTGCTTTTATGCATTCATTGGGAATTGGGCTGAAATGAATCTTTTGCAGGTACATAACAACGCTATCGTGTAGAACGTATTAGCTACGTACTTGAGAGATCGTTGTTATGCCACCGAATTAGTCGTTAGAAATTAATTATTTCCTAAGTTTGTGAGAACGTACGACACGTACATACATCATGTTACTGGTGCATTTCATTCATCTCATGCATTCCTCCCCTTATAAATTGATTATCTCATTTTGATAAAAGTTGTATCACCAAAAATATGTTTCCCCGAGGTAATAAAAGAACTTTTGCTACAGATGGCCCGCACGAAGCAGACCGCCCGTAAGTCCACCGGAGGAAGAGCACCTCGACGTCCATTGGCCCTGAGGGAGCACCGCACCATGGACACCTTCTTGAGCGAATTTGGAATGCCGACCTTGCTTTGGAGAGTGCTCCATGATGTGGGGTACCCAGAGGGTCAAGAGCCGGTATACTCTTGGAATGAGAGCCAGTTAACAGAGGATGGACTCGCAGTGGTGGAGATCACAGTTCCTGCTCTCGGTGATGCTCCAGATTGGGATGGTTGGCATTTGGAGTTTGAGGGTCGCACTCCAGCTGAGGGTGCAGAGGGAGCAGCCTTCCGTGTCATCAGGGACATTATGAGCATATTTCCCAGTGAGCTTACAGCAGCTTTAGCTGGTACTTTTCCTAGGGATGATCCTCGTGATGCCATTTGGGTTCAGCCTCAAGGAAGTGCATTGGTCAGAGGTCCAGCTGAAGGACAGGCTAGCGACAACCAGGCGATGAGTGCTATGTTCGCCGCCATCAGAGCATATGAAGGTCTCGAGAGTACCTACTGGACTTTGACTGGCTTGCGTAGTGAGGATAAGCTCAAAGGGAAGAAGCAGAAGAAAAGACAGGCATGAGCTATAGCTAGCTTGCAGGAGCAGTTGGCTGATATGAACTTACAGCGAGATCAAGCGGTTGAGAGAGGTGATAGAGCTATGCAGCGAGTGCATACGTTGACTCAAGCCAACAACAATGCAGACCGCATGATTGGACAGCTAGTTCAGGAAAGGAATGAAGCCTGGAACGCAAGAAACCTTCTGTTGCAGAGAGTCGATGAGCTAGAGGAATACAACGGCAACCTACACGAGGAGTTTCACGCGCTCTACAATGGGGTTGGCCCATATGCTCCCCCAAACGCCGCTGGCATGGACATCGATGATGACAACCAGAACGAGCCTGTAGTTTCACCTGGAGGCGATGGTGACGTCTCCGATCCCGACGATGGCCCCGAGGAGTAGGCTAGTTGCTTTGCGCTAGTATCTAGGTCCTGTCGCGATGACCTTTCTTTTGTTGGCATGTAATCCATCGTATGTTGTTTCGAACGTATGAGACTTGGTATGTGGTTGGAACTTGATTCTCGAATGCGATATCTGAACGCATAAAAAGTCCAGTGTATGTATGCTGGCAATGTGATTGTATGGACGCGATGTTTGCCGTTGAAGTAATTTGATTAAGTGCTGTTGTTTTAATTGGGATGCGATTGTTGTGCCTCTGTTTTATTGCATGAATTTATTCTCTCCAGTAAATTCAGTACGGCATAATTTTTCCTTCACTCACAATTATTACAGCTCCACTCAATCGTTACTTGTTGCTGAAATATGCAGATGACAAACACTCGCCGAACCACGTATGAAGCCGCTGAGCCCGGTGCCAACGGTGCGGGGACCGGTGGTGGTGGTGGTGGAAACCATGGCAACAACAATGAGCCTCCCCATGAACCGCATTTGCCACCTCCTCCCCCGTTTACCCCCGAGATGTTTCTCGCACAGCTGCTTGGGAGTCAGCGCAACACGGAACAATCCCAGAAGAACATGGAAGATTTTCTGCGCACCATAGCCAACAACGTGCAACGTGGTAACAATCAAGGCGGTGGCATGGGAGTAAACCAATATAGCAGCTTCAAAGATTTCATGGACACCAGGCCACCCGTATTCAAGGAAGCAACAGAGCCACTCGACGCTGAGGAATGGATCAACACGATGGAAGATAAATTCCGTGTGTTGAGGATGACTGAGGTGCTGAAAACGGAATATGCTGCACTTCAATTGCAGGGACCGGCGGGAATGTGGTGGAAGCACCATCGCACCACCTTCCCTCCAAATGCTCAGATTTCTTGGAGAGAGTTTGCTAAGGCCTTCCGTGGAGTCTATATTCCACCAGGGTTGACCGAAATGAAGTTGGGAGAGTTTCTGACATTGAACCATGGTACCAAAACCGTGACACAATACCTGCATGCCTTCAACAACTTGTGTCGCTATGCTCCCGACATGGTTGACACAGATGCTAAAAGAATAGCTAGTTTTAAGAGGGGTCTCAATCCAAAAATGATGAAGCATGTTGGTACCAACAACCGCGTCAGATTCAACGACTTCATCAGCGACTGTCTGAAGCAGGAGAAGAATAACAACGCCAGCACCGCAGCCAAGACACGCAAGAGAGCCTTTGAAGGTGGGCCGTCTCAAGCTAGAGCACCTATGGGAGGTCGTCCTCCTTATCGCCCATCGGCACCTGGCGCTAGATTCAGGCCACCTCAGCCAAGAAGCCAGAATTTCCGTGGACCTCAAAAGCCGTACAAGATGGCAGTACAGCCCAATAGAGCAGCCGCAACTGCGGTGCAAGGCAGTTCTAAGGGAGCTGTGGGATCTGCCGGGACAGTAAGAGGACCCTGCTATAACTGTGATCAACCCGGTCATTTCTCGAAGTTTTGTCCGTACCCGCCCAAGAAGAAGCAGCAGACTTATAATGCTAGAGTGCACAGTACAACAGTGGATGAAATCCCAGAGGGAGAGCCCGTCACTGCTGGTAAGTTTCCTGTCAACGAAAACCCTGCAGTTGTTCTATTTGATTCTGGATCATCGCATTCTTTTATGAGTCAAGCATTTGCACAGAAACATGAACAACTATGCACAGAATTGGGTTATGGTTATCGTATAAGTTCAGCAGGGGCTGATGTTTTGACCAACCGGATGGTTCGAGGGGCAACCCTTGAATTAGGTAGCAGGAAGTTCCGAGTGAACTTGATAGTTATGCCTGGGTTAGTCTTGGATGTCATTATAGGGATGAATTGGATGAAGGATTGGGGAGCAGTCATAGATACTGGAAGTCGAGTACTTACCCTTAAGGATCCCATGGGTGAGGGTACTTTCCAAGTACCATTGCCTCAAAGAACAGACCTTATAAGTGTTACATGTGCTACGGCAGTCATTCCTATTCATCAGATTCCGGTAGTGTGTGAATTCCCGGACGTATTCCCGGATGAGCTACCTGGTCTTCCGCTAGATAGGGAGATTGAGTTTGGAATTGAGCTAGTCCCTGGAACAGCTCCGATTTCAAGGAGACCCTATCGGATGCCTCCAGATGAGTTAGCTGAGCTAAAGAAGCAATTAGAAGATTTGTCAAAAAAGGGGTTTATTCGGCCAAGCAAGTCTGAATGGGGATGTCCCGCTTTGTTTGTGAAAAAGAAGAAAGAGGGCACGTTGAGAATGTGCGTAGATTATAGGCCACTCAACGCTGTGACCATCAAGAATAAATATCCCTTGCCACATATTGATGTTCTGTTTGACCAATTATCCAAGGCCAAGGTGTTCTCAAAAATAGATTTGAGATCCGGTTATCATCAGATCAAGATTAAGCCACAGGATATACCAAAAACTGTATTTTCCACTAGATACGGGTTGTACGAGTATCTTGTCATGTCTTTTGGCTTGACAAATGCTCCTGCATACTTTATGTTTTTGATGAATACAGTTTTCATGCCAGAATTGGATAAATTTGTGGTAGTGTTCATCGATGACATTCTGGTGTATTCTGAGAACGAGAAAGATCACGAAGAGCATCTGAGAACTGTCTTGACCAGACTTAGAGACCATCAATTGTATGCTAAGTTTAGCAAATGCGAATTCTGGTTGAAGGAAGTTCCTTTCCTTGGTCACATTCTGTCAGAGAATGGAGTTTCAGTCGATCCAAGTAAGGTGCAAGAAGTTATGAATTGGAAAGCACCGACCACAGTTCCTGAGATTAGAAGTTTCTTAGGACTAGCGGGTTATTACCGTCGCTTTATACCAGATTTCTCGAAGATCGCCAAACCGATGACAAGCCTCCTTTAGAAGGATCATAAGTTTGTGTGGACAGAAGAGTGTGAAGCAGCTTTCCACACTTTGCGGAAACTGTTGACCACTGCTCCTATTCTAGCACAACCAGATATTGAGAAACCATTTGATGTGTTTTGCGACGCATCGAAGACTGGATTGGGTTGTGTTCTTATGCAAGAAAGGAGAGTCATAGCTTATGCATCACGTCAATTGAGAAAGCACGAGGTCAACTATCCAACACATGATCTTGAACTTGCTGCAGTTGTGCACGCCCTAAAAATTTGGAGACATTACCTACTTGGTAATATGTGCAATATTTTCACGGATCACAAGAGTCTTAAGTATATCTTTACCCAACCAGAGCTAAACATGAGACAGCGTAGATGGTTGGAATTGATTAAGGATTACAACTTGAATGTGCAATATCATCCTAGTAAAGCCAATGTAGTGGCAGATGCTTTGAGCAGAAAGTCACATTACTTGAATGTGCAGCCATTACTTGAAGATGGGTTCGATCTAATGCATCCTGCTGTGTTACATAGTATTCAGATTAGTTGCTCTTTGGAGAGTAAGATAATTGAAGGCCAGAAAACTGACAAGGGGATATTCCACATCAAAGAGAAAATAAAAGAAAAGCCGTCTCAACACTTTAAAGTGGATGAACAGGGCGTGTTGTGGTTTGACAACCGTCTTGTGGTTCCCAAGGATCGAGAGCTTAGAAGTAAACTTATGGATGAAGCTCACCTTTCTAAGCTATCTATCCATCCCGGAAGTAGTAAGATATATCAAGAACTAAGATCTCGTTATTGGTGGACCAAAATAAAGAAAGAAATTACAGCATATATTGCCAGATGTGACACATGTTGTCGAGTGAAAGCCATTCACATGAAACCTGCCAGTATGTTGCAACCCTTATCAGTCCCTAGTTGGAAGTGGGACGATATCAGTATGGATTTTATCACGGGTTTGCCCACTACTCAAAAAGGACATGATTCAATTTGGGTAATTGTGGATCGTCTTACCAAGACCGCTCATTTCTTGCCGGTCAAAACAGATTATCGACCACCTCAATATGCCGAGAAGTATATCGCGGAAATTGTGAGGTTGCATGGTATACCAAAGACCATAATATCTGATAGAGGCTCACAGTTCACGGCTCATTTTTGGGAACATTTACACAAAGGCTTAGGAACTAGTTTGATTCGCAGTACCGCTTATCATCCTCAGACAGATGGTCAGACTGAACGAGTAAATGCTGTTTTGGAGGATATGTTGAGAGCCTGTGTATTGTCTTCCAAGGGATCATGGGAGTCATGGTTACCGTTAGCTGAATTTTCTTATAATAATAGTTATCAAGAAAGCATCAAGATGGCCCCATTCGAAGCTTTATATGGCAGAAAATGTAGAACACCATTGAATTGAGTCGAACCTGGAGATAGAAGGTATTATGGCATTGACTTTGTAGAAGAAGCCGAGAAGAAAGTTCATATTATTCAGCAGAATATGAAAGCGGCCCAATCACGTCAGAAAAGCTATGCAGACAAAAGGAGACCCCTTGCGTTTGAAGTTGGTGACTATGTTTATCTGAAAGTCACGCCAATGAAGAAGAAAAGATTTGGAATCCGAAGAAAGCTTGCCGCGAGATTCGTAGGACCCTACAAGATCCTAGAACAAAGAGGTCCGGTAGCCTACAAGTTAGAGTTACCTGAGACAATGAGTACCGTTTTCCCAGTTTTCCATGTATCATATCTCAAGAAATGTTTGCATATTCCAGAGAAAAGAATAGAACCTCGAGGTATCCAACTCAAATCAGATTTGGTGTATCGTGAGCAACCAGTCCGAGTGTTAGACACTAAGGAACGTGCTACTCAGAATAGTGTGGTGAAAACATACAAGATACAATGGGATCATCATGATGAGGGAGATGCAACTTGGGAAACAGGAGAGTATCTACAAAAAGCTTATGAAGATTTTTATAACAAATGGTTCGTAACCCAAATCTCGGGACGAGATTTTTATAAGGGGGGAGGGCTGTAACACCCCGGTGTTATGTCTGCATTTAGGCACTGCTAATCATACATATCGTGCATCATCAAGCATCCTAATCATACCTTCATAATCCTGCATATAACAACTGAAATATTACTTCGAAACATACGAAACATGTTTGTGAAACGTAAATGATGCATACACTTATTAGAGTTGTTTTGCTCTGACTCTTGCTTGCTAGTTGAGTAGAAACTGTTGGTTATGCTTGTAAATCATCTAGAATTGTTTAGCACAATTTTTGGAGCAAGGTTTGTATTCAAATTAATTCAAAATTTTGCTTCCAAAGTAATTTCCCAAAATTAGGGTTTTGAGTTAAAATTTAACTTTGACTTTATAATTTAAAATCTAGATAGAATTGGACTTTGGTCATAAAAGCAAAGTTGTAAGGAATTAAATTCTAATCAACTTTCATTTTTGGTCCATTTTCAAAAGATGTCATTTTCTTGCTCAAAATGATATTTGAAAAACTGGTATTGAAAATTTCTTGAAAATATAAATTGAAAATCTTCATTTTTCCTTAACGGGCCGCCGCCTCGCTTCTGGCCCGTCAGCCGAAACCGGAACAGCCAGCCTCCCACGCGTGCGCCTCGCCTCGCTCGGCCCAGCCCAGCACGCCGGCTCTTTCTCCCGCTCGCCCGCACTCGCGCGCCCGTTGCTGCGCCACGCCGCGACCGCGGCAGAGAAATCCCGCCGCGTGGCGACCCCGCGCCGGCGTCGCCCGCCGCGCAGCAGCCGCGGCTTGACACCGCGCCCACGCGCCCGCCTTGACATGCTGGTGCCCGCGCACTCGCTCACTAGCGCCCACGCTTCCTCTCCTCCCCCTCCAGAGCCGAGCGCCCGAGCTCCGCCCTCGCCGCGCCCGCAGCTCCGCCGGCGTCAAGCTCCCGCATCACCGCGCCATTCCTCGATTGCTCGCGCCCACAACTCCGCCTCGCCTCCCTTCGGCTCACGCTCTCGCTTGTGCCGCCTTCCGAGCCCTGGGTGAGCTTCCCCGCGCCTCGCCACCGACGTCCATGGTGCCGCCGTGCTCGGCCGCCGTGGAGCGTCCTCTTCCTCCCCTTCTCAGCCGTGCTTAGCTGCCTGCTCGCTTTCGCCATTGCCTCGCACACCTCCTGCGCTCGCTTGCTTGCGCTGCCGTGGCCGGAGATGGCCGCCGGCCGCTGGCCGAGCCGCGCCGTCGCGCCAGCGCGCGCCCCGGCAAGGCGCTCTGCCTCGGCTGGCCAGGTCGAGCCAGGCCGTGGGCTGACGCCCTGTTGGGCCGACTCCCCCTCCCTCGCGCTCGGGCCGCGCAGGCCAGTTGTGGCCGTGGGCCAGCTGTTCCCCACGGGCCGGCCCAATATTTCTTAAATGAATTGATTTCCATTTATTATTTGTTAATTGAAATCTGAAATGGTTTGAAAAATGGTTGGGTGATCAAATTTGCTCCAAATTTGTTCAAACAAAATTTGCTAGGTTCCTTATCACTAGATCTACTTGGGAAAATTATTGCATGTCATTTTTGGGATACTTTTCTGTAGGATTTTATTTAATCATGGATATTGCTGATAACTTGAAAAATATGTAGAAAAATCTATAGTCTGCAGAAAAATATGATTTCAAGTTTGTTCATCTTCTTATGTCATGTACTTCCTAGGAAAAATATGTTTCATGCATGTGCTGTGGAAAAATATTGAGGTGTAGTTCAAGTGCCTTTAATGGCTGATTTTTGTTATTTTTGCTAGAGAGCAAACTTTGTATAAAACATGCATGTGGTAATTTTTGGACAGTCATTATATGCTATTAAGAACCTCGGAAAAATACTAATTCTGTTGTTTGACACATTTCATAGTACAAAGTAATTTCATGCTCATTTTTATGCTATAGCTTGTCATTTTTGTGTAGGATAGTTTACTTATCCAAATGCCATGAAATTTTTATGGTAGTCTGTTTAGGGTAGTATTATGCTACTGTAATTTTCTCAGATTTTTAGGAGCATCAGAAATATAGGTTGCTATTCAAACCTATTATTAATTAGGGTTTAAGCAAGTGTTGCTTTAAGTGTGATTAAGAAATTAGTAAAGCTTTGGTGTATCTTTGAAGCAGTTCATAAGATAGGTTAACTTAACATATTAGTAGTAGAAGAGAATGCAGTAGATGACATGTGCTTGTAGTATAGTTTCTTGGATGATGTTGACTACCTTGCATTTAAACATATCCATGGCATTCATCTCCGTCGATGCACCGTTTGCATAATCACTTACGCGCATTGCATCATACAGGATCGCAAACCGAGAACCCAGTCATCATACCCGAGGAGCCCGAGGAGCAGCTCGAGGTGCAGCAGCAGGAAGTGCCAGAAGCCGACGAGGAGGACGTTGAGGAACTTCCGGAGTGCCCCGATCACCGTCCGAGCTCCTTCGAGAGAGGCAAGCCCCGGAGCATTTTTCTCCCGGTTTGCAATGATTTAATTAAATGCTTTACTTTAATTGATGCATTACGTTCAGGAGTTGTTTGCAACCATTGCTGCATTATACCTTGCTTACCTTTGTTATACTATATCCTTGTTACCCTGGTATCCGCAGTCGAGTCAATGCTTAGCTGGCTTAGACCGGTAGAAGTCGGGTGATTTCCTGTCACCTGCGAGCTATAGGTGGTTACCTGGATCTGCTTGGATGACTATGAAGTCATGGTATAACTAAGTGTTAAATGAAGTTGAGACCGGACGGAGACTTGTAGAGTTTTGGACTGTAGTGTTTCCGTCTGTGTCGATTAAGGACCGACCGTTGTTGGGCCTCGAGTCATGTTGAACGCATGCCTTACATTTAGCTGGCCGGATAAAGTACCTTCCGACCGCGAAGCTGGGAGATTTTTCGGGCCGAGTGGATTGCCCGCAACGCACTGTGCCGGAGCAGGTGTGGTAGGACACGGGGGCGGGATGATAAGGCCAAAGTGCAGTCGGTCGGCCCCCGGGTACATGTGGTTCCTGGCAAACTCGAGATTCCTGGAAAGTTGACTCGGTGATCAATATCTCACTTTAGCGGGTGAGTGAGGTTTGTGTAAGGAATAAATCACCAGCTGGTTAGGAATCGATTCGAATCACCATCGCTCCTGGATAGTGAGCACTTGACTTGAGTTACTTCATCGTAGTAATTATTTATGGAACACTTGGACAGTTATAATGAATATGACAGTATGGAAGTTGTTTAATGATCATTGGTTATCATTATCTGCTTAATCACATGTTTACTCTAGTATAGGTGCAAACCTAGTTGACAGGTTAATAATAATTAACTTGGCAATAATGCTTCTCGAAAAATTCTTGAAAGGCTAAAAATGCTTCTTTTTGCAAATGAGTCAGCTACCCTACTATAAAGCCCTTCATAATCCTTGGTGTCATTTATTTTTGGTTATGTCGGGTAAGTCTGGCTGAGTACCTTCTCGTACTCAGGGTTTTATTCCCACTTGTTGCAGATGGGCAGATGTATTACGGCTACTGTATCAACTACCTTTATCCTGCGATGGGTGATGCTTAGGACCATGGGCATGGTCATTCCTTACGTCTCATCTGATGCTTTTGTTGGAGATGATCATTCGCTGGCACTATATTTAAACTCCGTGTGAGTGTGTGTGTGGTTTGAACAAATGACTTCCGCTACTTTTATTTGAACTGGTTTTGTAATAACTATGTTGAAACTCTGATGTATCCGTGATGCCAACTTTTATGTAATATGTGATGGTGACTGCTAAACTTATTACGATCATGGCTGGGACACGAGTTGGTTTGAAATCCTTCGTGATTTCACGGACTACCGGGTTATACGGGCTTAAGTTTGCTCAATCGTCTGCTCTGGTGGATGATTTTCTTACTTAATTTCGTATAATTGGTCGGTTCTGTTACAGCTCACATATGTGATGATGAAGAAGCTCATTGCACATGAGACATGACATTGAGTCATGTGATCAAGGTGGAGAAGATCAAGACAAGACTTGACTTGATGGACCAAGATCAAGACAAGACTTGACTTGATGGACCGGTTGCAAGCGTGAAGGGCAAGTTGGAGGCTTTGGAGCGATGGACCGCGTGGCGGTGAAGCTTGAGCAAGACTTGGCACCGATGGGTGAAGGCAATGGTGAAAAACAAGTGTAGTCAAGATCGATGAACCAATATGGTCACATGATGATATGAAGTGGATCATATCATTTGGTGATTGGTTGGTGCATGTGTTGCATCAAACATTGAGGAGATGGAATGGAATGCGCAAGGCAAAGGTATAACCTAGGGCATTTCATTTCACCGATCATTGGTGCATAGAGAAGTTGATGACCGGGTTTAGGATAGATGGCCGTACTATCAAGAGGGGCAAACTTGTTTACATATCGGTCATCTAGTGCCACTCGAGTGATCTAACTTTGCATCGTCGCTAGGATCGAGTGGCGTGGCAAGTTGAGTGGCTAATCCTTTGGAAAATGTTTGTGAAAAGCTAACACACATACACATGGTGGTGTACACTTGGTGGTGTTGGCACATTTACAAAGGAGAAGAAGTTGGAGTTGATATGGATCAACTCGGTGAAGAAACGGAGGCGGAAGGTGATACACATTGTGTTTAGCACTTGGGAGCAAGGGTTCAAAACTTCATCGACGGAGTGTCCACCCGTAGAGTGCGGATAGTCCGACGGTGCCACTGGTGCCCTGTATAGAAAAGACAGGGTTTCACAGTGTGCACCGGACGCTGGTCATGTAGTGACCGGACGCTGGGTCCTGCGTCTGGTCAGTGGCAGCAGTGAGCGTGCGGTCTTGGTCTCGTGACCGAACACTAAAGCGAAGAGTGACCGGACGCTGAAGGTCTACATCCGGTCAGTGCTGACGTACGCTGACGTGGTGACGTGAGGAACAGCAGTGATGCGTGGCTGTCGAAGAAGGACCGGACGCTGATGATGCGTCCGATCGTGACCGACTGGACACGTCCGGTCGTGAGTGGAACCTTACTGGAAGTGACCGGACGCTGGGGTCCTACGTCCGGTTGTGTTCAAACTGACGCGTCCGGTCGTAGATGGAACCTCTCTGGAAATGACCAGACTCGACAGAGGTGCGGCCGGTCTTGGCACTGTGATGCGTCCGGTCATCACTTGACCGCTGAGATCAAGCGACTGAGGCTAAATGGAGGCGACACGTGGTGTGCATCCATTGACCGGACGCTGGCAGGGTGCGTCTGGTCGATCTGACTGGAGCGTCCGGTCACCCCGAGCTGTGCCCAGTGAAGGAATACAACGGCTCTATTTTCGTGGGGGCTATAAATACAAGCATTGGCTGGCCTTGGGCTGGAAGCTGAGCACATTAGAGTCTTGGTGGCTAATGTGGTGGTGCTTGGGAGCCCTCTAACTCACTCAACCTTGATAGTGTTCATCCGATTGAGTGAGTGAGCGATTTTAGTGCAATTGCATCATGAGGTTGCATCGAGTGGCACTAGGTGTTCAAGTTGCAAGCCGGTGGTGCTTGTTACTCTTGGAGGTTGCCACCTCCTAGACGGCTTGGTGGTGGTCTTCGTCGAAGCCCGCAAGAAGCTTGTGCGGTGCTCCGGAGAAGGGCTTTATGAGGGGCATTGTGCTAGCCCCGCGGGAACCACGAAGAGCAACTCTAGTAAAGCGTGTCATTGAGCTACCCTGACTACCGGGGTAGGTTCTTGCGGTGCCCGACGTGCGGGCTTGGCGGGTAATGCCAATTAGCCGCCGAACCACCAAGTGAGCGGTCGACACAACGGGGACTAGCGTGTTGGCAAGCACGTGAACCTCGGAAGAAAAATCACCGTGTCAACATTGTTCTTCCCGTTGGTTTGCAACCCCTTACACAAGCTTGTAATTACTTTCATATACATTGTGCTTGGAGGAGGAGGTAGCCCTGGACAAGGTAGCTCGTCCCTGAGTAACTCCCAAAGTCGAAGACCACGCATATGCAACCGCATATGAGGAACCCAATCGCGATAATTGGTGCCATTGAAAAGAACTGGACAAGGTGGAACTTGAGCGGTACCAGCACTGGAAGAAACCAGAGGGGATGCCATTTTTTACCCAATACTCTTCCAGAAGAAGGGGACCGAAGGAAACAGAGCACGCGCGTGCAGGCGGGCGCCGAAGTAGAGAGGTGTGCAGCAGTGGGCCTAGCGTGCGAGACGCAAGCCCATGTGGTGGAAAGCCGTCCCTCGTGCGGATGCCCGCGGGAGCAGCGGGAGGCGCGCGCTCATGGAGCCGGACCGCCGCGAGGCGCGAGGAGTCGCCCGCGGAAGCAGCTAGAGGCACGTGCGCGCTCGTGGAGGAGCAGAGGCGCCCGGCCGGGCCGCCGCACGTAGGAGCAGAGGCGCGCGAGTAGGAGCCACGGGAGGAGGAACCGGCTATGGCAGCGTGCACACGACGAGCGCACGCGGACGAGCCCCCGCGAGAGAAGCCGCCGCGTGCGAAAAGGAGCCACAGGGAGAGCGCCCAGCGACGGTGGCTTGCGGGGCGAGAGGCCAAGGCGCAGCAGCGTCTGAGCGGTTGCGCGCGGGTGGCCGGCAGTAGCTTGACGGTGGTAACCCTAACCCTAACCTGACAAACGGATACCATGTTATTAGGATAAAATGAGCTCAGTGTATTCCAGGTGGCAACTACCCAAACATGTACGTGAGCTAGGCATATATGCATATAGGTCCTTACACAAAGAAGAAAATATGCTATACAACATATACATCTAACAGGTTCAAGCTGCTTTTCATATCCCTAATTTCTGTCTGATTCTTTTGGCTTGACCTTTTTAATTTTGTTCGTATATTCTTTAAGGCATATGTTCGAATTTGTTCACCAGATCGTAGTGTGGATGTGCAGTAATTGTTTATTTTTCGCGAATCATTGTGCAGCAATTGTTTGAGGTCTCACACAAAGGAGATTGTGTAGCTATCGGGGAATTGCGGAGAGTCGCAGGTTTTGTTGGGGCTGCCTGGTCGGAACTCTGCAGAAACAGGGGTGAAAGGTGAGTGCTTGACTACTGAATACTGATTCAGATTTTTGTACTTGTGCAAACAGGGAATATATCTTATGAACTCCAGCATTATTCTTAGATGGAACTGGGCTACAAGCTTAATTACTGCAGGAACAAACAAGGCATTTTGTTTTGCCAAGGTCATATAAACTATTTTCCATGTTTATTGGTTACTGCACTTTCTCTTGGAGGTCTGGAATAAACACAGACATGTCATCTATTTAAATCTGGTTTCAAGATGATGCATTAATCGGCATGTATGCCCATAGCAGCTCATATAATTCCTAAGACTGACCAAAACATTATTAAATCTTATTGCAGTCAGACAAAACCAACTTCTGGAAAAAGCTATGTGCTGATTAAAATAGGAATTCATTCTATTTCTTTATTAAACTCTACTGTGAAAATTCCAAAAAAAAAACTAAGTTTTACAGTGTCAAAAATGACTTGAAGTATTAATCAAGTGAGATATTTCTTCCTCACTATGTTTCAATAATACATTATCCCCTGTTGTCTTCCTTAATTGCAATACATCTGAAAGCAAAAATTTTATTATTTTTTTATCCTCATTATTTTGATTCCTCTTATGGTTGATTAACTTGTAGTGCAGTGGTATTATTGTTCCAATATCTCTACTTGTCACAAGTTGTCCTGCAATATTTCGTGATATGTCATCTTGTCAGGCTCTTTTAAATCTACAGAGACAATCGAGAAGATCTTGGCTTCGGAAGGAACTATTATTGGTGAAAAGTCTTCAGTAAAACTGTGCAAGATATAGATGTGGAGTGAATATAGTTGAAGCAAATTTAGGCCTTTCTTACTTTCTAGTTTGGAGAATGGACACCGATGTAGAATGAAAGCATTCGACAAGCAGAGATATGTTAGTTGTCAGATTTTCCCTTCTAGATGTTATTGTGACCTGATTGTCAAAGCTAACCACTCGTCTTTGTATTATTGAATTGTTATTTATAATGGAAAAATATATTTATGAGTGACACTACGTAGAATATGATTTGTAGGGGCGGCTCCAGAGGCTCTGTAGGGGTGGTTTGTCCATCCACCCCTACGCAAGGGTCTCTATAAATCATGTATTTGTAGGGGGCGGTTCCCAGACCGCCCCTACAAATCGATTTGTAGGGGCGGCTGGATATTGAGCCGCCCCTACAACTCAATTTCCAAAATTCACGAAAAAGGGGAAAAAAAGCAATTTTTTTTAATCTGAGGAGGTCCCCACCGGTAGCCACACCACCCACTCTATCGGAGTAGCATTTTTTTACGATTTTTGCACACTTTGCGTCGGAAGGATTCGTGCACAAACCTCTCTACCACTGCACCTCACGTTCACTTGTGTCTACAATCCATTTCGGTTCCTCACATATTATACAAAACTGAGTATAAATTGATTATTTGAGGCCCTAAACTAATTTAAATGAAAAAATTGTCAACTACAAAGTTTTATAACTTTTCAAGATCTATAACTTTCATTTTTGTAGTTTCTCCATCCAAGGTCACTTATAAAATTTGAATTTCAAATTTGAGAAATTCGAACGTAGTTTTCCATGACAAGATGATTTCAAATGAGAAAGTTATCAACTACAAAGTTTCATAACTTTTCAAGATCTACAACTTTCATTTTTACTGTTTGTCTATCCGAGGTCGTTTAAAAAATTCAAATTTTAAATTTTTAGAAATTCAAACGTATTTTTCCTTAACAAGATGATTTCAAATTAAAAAGTTGTCATCTACAAAGTTTTATAACTTTTTGAGATCTACAACTTTTATTTTGGTTGTTTCTCCATCCAAGGTTGTTTACAAAATTTGAATTTTAGTGCTTAATTTTTAATACTCGGCGTCTATTTGTAGGGGCGGTTTAATATTGAGCCGCCCCTACAAATCCGATTTGTAGGGACGGCTGGATATAGAGCCGCTCCTATAAATCGGTCCATTTATAGGGGTGGCTGATAACACCGGCTGCCCCTACAAATCCATTTGTAAGGACGGCTCATTTGGCAACCATTTGTAGGGGCAGCTCAATATAGAGCCGCCCCTACAAAGAAAGGGAGGCGTTGCCACAAATCGTTTTGGTAGTAGTGTGAAGCTTTGCACGAGTGAATTATATTGCTTTGGTTGTGTTGTGGTTCGAAGCTTAAATATAAATATTTAAAATATATGAATATTATAAATAGCAAATGGTCATCAATAATACCAACTCATATGAAGTGTTGCCTAATATATCTATTGCAAATTAGCAACACTTATTTTGGCATTTTACCAACGCTTATTTATGTGTTGTACTGTTGTAGTAGATCCATGCAACACCACCTATAGCAATGCAAACTAAAAACGTGGGTAAAGACACTTGCAACGCAAAAAAAAAAGAACTTTTAGCAACACATATATGCGTTGTAAAAAGGGGAGGTTAAATATCTAACATTAGGCACTACAGTTCATGAGCTTATAAACATGCTTAACCCCTCCTATATGTCGATCAGCGACCGACAACTAAATGGTGTCCACGACACAAAGGCGCCAGCTAGTCCACAGCTGGAACAATATATTGGCAGATTTGTCTGTCGTCCAGCTACTGCCCAAGTTGAAACAGCCAAGAATCTGAACGATGCATAATTGACCAGCATATAGAAATAATCATTCCGGACTTCTTCGTATACCTGGAGAAGATGCCAATTGGTACAATATTTGAGGCTCTCCCCCTGGTCGATCTCAATCAATTATATATATACTTGTTATATTAAATAAATAGGCGACCGCTACTGCGTACGTCTCTTTCTTTCCTTAACGACGGCCACACGTTGCAACGTTGTGCATAGCACTACTAGCCATGTCAAAAACTAACAGAGACTAGGAACTATGCGCGTACGTTCCAAGCCCATCGAGATCACACAAGCTGGCAGCACTACGTACAACCTGCAGATGATAACAATCCTATTATATGCACATACATGCGTACCAAAAACCTCCTACTTGCAAACCGGCCATTAGCACATATATGCTGCGTGTAGTATATAAGCAGATGCAATCCCTCTGCGTTTGTCATCAAGCCTAGAAGAAGCACAAGTCATTCAGCAGTTTCTGAACCATCTTCAAGATCAAGGCAGAGCTAAGTAGCTCACGGTTGTCTTTGATTTGAACAAGAAGGCCGGGCCAGATGGTGAGGATGAGGGCGGCCCTCCTCCTTGTTGCAGTGGCCGCAGCGGTGGCCGGCCTTGCCGCTGCCAATTTCCGGGATGACTGCGACCTCCCCTGGGAGCCCCAGAACGCCAAGTTTACGAGCGACGGCAACGGCCTCTCGATGTCGCTGGTCAGCAACTCCTCAGGTACGGTGCTGAATCATATCGCTTGCTGCGATTCTAGCTTGATTTTTTTTAATGTATCTCTCATATATGATGAACATAATTATTCGATGCAAAATGCGTGACATGTGGTCACGCGATGAGCCGATGATTCTTATGCTACTGCTGGCCGGCTTGCAGGCTGCATGCTCCGGACAAAGAAGCAGTACATATACGGGACCGTGTCAACCCTCATCCAGCTCGTCCCAGGCAACTCGGCCGGCACTGTCACCACATACTACGTAAGCACTAGTAGTCTACTTTAATTTGTAGTCTCATATCATATATAGTGTATATCAATCCATGATTTACCGCGCATATGATGATGATGATGATCGATCTGCTATATATATAAAAACAAAAATTCAGGCATCCTCTGTTGGAGACAACCATGACGAGATCGACTTTGAGTTCCTGGGCAACGTGAGCGGCCAACCATACACCTTCCACACCAACATCTACGCCAATGGCGTGGGCAACAAGGAGATCCAGTTCAAGCCCTGGTTCGACCCCACCACCGGCTACCACAACTACACCATCTCGTGGAGCCCCTGCATGATCGTGTAAGCTGCCATACCTACTGGCCGGCCGACGTAGTACGTTGAGGATGAGCTATGATCGAGCAAGAAAAAAAAATTGACATGAAATGCACACGCAGGTGGTACGTTGACAGCATCCCCATCCGGGTGTTCCGCAACTACCAGAAGAGCTACGGCGTGGCGTACCCGACGAGCCGGCCCATGTATGCCTACTCCAGCATCTGGGCGGCGGAGGACTGGGCCACGCAGGGCGGCCGCGTCAAGACCGACTGGTCCAAGGCGCCCTTCGTCGCCAACTACCAGAACATCCACCTCGACATCTGCGAGTGCGGCTACGGCGGCTGCAGTACCAACTGCCCGGCAGCGGCTGCGGCGCCCAACAACGGGGCGTGCCAGCTGAGCCCCG
Source organism: Miscanthus floridulus (assembly GCF_019320115.1). Classification (NCBI taxonomy): domain Eukaryota; kingdom Viridiplantae; phylum Streptophyta; class Magnoliopsida; order Poales; family Poaceae; genus Miscanthus; species Miscanthus floridulus. The sequence goes on from NC_089587.1 coordinate 39,506,605, forward strand.
ACCAGCGGGGGCTGATGCAGAGCCTGCAGAGAAACTACACCATCTACGACTACTGTAACGACTCCAAGAGGTGGACCAACGGCATCAAGCCAACCGAGTGCGGCCTGCCACAGTACTGATGATCCATTACTCAGCCGCTATGCATACCTTCCCGTGTCGTTTGGGGCCGTGACACCAGGAAAGGCCAAATGGTCTCAGTGGTCTGTTACAATTATATATGTTTGTTTATTTGTTTATTTGTTACACATACATGGAATGAAACTTCATTTTGATATGCTTCTTTTTTGACTCTTGTCTTGTATTCTTTTTTTTTCTAAAGAAGAATCAGATCTTTATGGGCGTACTCAGTCATATTAAACATTGCACTGTAGGCACATGCCCATACGCTGCCAAAGAGGAATAACAATATTGCATTATTCAAACCGAAATCAAATTCATCCAAAATGATATTCTTGACTTGATCACGCACAGGAATCAACACAGAGGAACAATGTTGCCTAGTTAATTTGCAACAACTGAATGTGTGTATCCTATATATACATACCTCCAAGTAAGGCTTAGAACAACCCTTACCACTATCAATCTTTGTCATCTCCATGTCCCTTTGCAATCTCTCCGTCGCACTCTTAGACTATTGCTCTGTCTTAATTTTACATCACTAGGTTTATGTCTGTGTGTTGCAATGGGACAACAATTATGTATGTAACTACCCAAAAACCACCCTTGTTAAACCTTTGCTAAACTCGCTCTAATGATACCCCAAATCTACCTCCTTAGTAAAGTTTAGTTCCCAAGAACCTAGTTGTAAGCAAACCCTTTAAGTCAAACAATGGCCAACTAGGTGGGTGAAAACTCAGGTGGTTTGAGACCCTTTGGTCACCACCGAAGTAGTGGAAGGAGTGTTTAATGTTCCATGAGTTAAGAATTGTTCTCTTGATTTTGCCTAAACCATTCTTGCTCCTTATTCCATCCAAATTGTACCCTTGCTAGATCTCAATGTTTTCTCCAAACTCTTGCCCTCTCCGCCTTAGATGGTTAAGCCATGCTCCATGACCTTCCTGTGGAAATTGGTTGAATGTGATACCCGTTGGGGTTCACGGCTTCGTGTTTATAGGCCGGGAAGAGCCCCCGACGTGGCAGTACAACAGGGTGTCTTGGATTACAAGAAGAGAAAAAGAAGGTTACAATCAGTGCTCTACTTCCATATCTACAGATGCCCAAGATCAACAATACAAGGAAGATGAATACAAGGTAACAAATAACAGATTCTAACACCCTCCATCATTCATAACTGTCGACCAAGTTGAGATTGTTCCTTAATGTAGTAAGTTGCTGAGTAGGGAGAGCTTTTCTAAAACCACCTGCTATTTGATCTCCTGAACTGATGAACTTGATGTCCAATAATTGTCTAGATGCAACTTGTTCTCTCACAAAATGAAAACTGACGAGATCCTAACATATGGTTATGTTAAGCATCGGGATCCATGGTTCCCGACCAAAGAGACCCCCTGGCCAATCCCTCCTGGATCGCCCAGGGGCTCGGGGGCTATACCCATTGGGTACACTCGCACGCACCCTCAGACTAAGGGACTTGCCCGAGCCCGAGCATGCCAAGGCCTCTGTTCAGGGCTCGGGGGCTCGCCCGAGCCTCAAGCTCCCGATCGACGGGAGACCTGAGCTCGGCCCTCGGCTCCTGCCTAGCCTACAACACCAACCAAGGCCCAGGCAGAAGACGACATGTCCCGAGCCATCGAGGCTTGGGGGCTCCTTGACATAGCACCTTAGGCGCGGCCTTGCTGGCCGCTCCCCCAACAAGGTCACGCACGGGGCGTGACACAAGAAGACAAGTTCTCCCTCGGCCTCCAGGGGCTCGAGTGCTCCCAAGCCCACGTGTCAGCCCCTAGAGCCAACCTCCTTCGCCACCAAGAAGACTCAGAAGGTCCGCCTGGGGGAGGCCGGTCCAAGCCGACACAGCCTGACACGTAGAGTGTCAGAACAGAGCAGCCGGACGATGCCCAGGGATTCTTCGGCTCCATGACATCGCCAAGGTCCACAGAGCGCTGCTGGAAGACCCTCCTAGACTCCGGCGCATGTAGACCATAGGCTCAACCCCCCAAACCATCATGTACCCGACCTATCTCGATATATAAGGGGTAAGGTTGGATCCTAGAGGGGGGAGGATGATCCCAGATAGATCATTCCATTCCTCATCCATCCGCTCCTGCTCAGCACCGAGAGCAGAGCAACCTAGAGAGAGGAGCACCAAGAGCTCCTCCACTGCACCCGTCGTCTTTCTCCTCTTCGACGAGGGGAAGACTCCACCGATGGTGAGGCAACCTCAGGATTAGCACCGAGCTAACCCCCTACCAAATCTCTTCCTTCCTCCTATACACTCTGTTGTAACACCCTAATTTTTGGTGCTCTTGAGTATAAGGATCATTAGCTGCTGAACATTGGGCATCGATCGGCCTGAACCAGGATAAACCATTGTGTCCTCTCTATGATTCTTGTGTTCTTGAGTCCATCCGAGCCACCGGAGACACGTACTCTGACACCAACTTAAACAACAATGCTTGCTGCGGTTCTGACCCTATGATAGCTAGCGCGCCATGTAACGGGCAGCGTCAAGTGCGATTCAGGCTCTATGGTGGCCGGAGCCACCCGCCTCGTCATCGGAGCAAGCGGCATCGCTCCAGACGGTGGTGATTATTTACCTAGCGAGTTCTTCATCATAGCCGTCGCCTTCGCTCTGGGCCAGGACCTCAACTTTGGGAGCCTGGCCTACATCGCCGACTGCTATGTAGAGCTTCGTCCGCTCGACGGGGCTGCGCTGGTGGGCAACGAGCTCCTGGCGCTGCCCCCATCGCTGGGCCTCCTAGGAGTAGATTTCGAGGTCCTGGCCCAACAGATCAGGTGCGGTCTGGGTCCACACCCTACCGTGTCGGATTGCCGCCAGATGTTCTACATGCTGGCTAGCGTCCACCACCAGATCGCCACCGGTGAGGTGCTCCCATCGCCGGACCACTTCTGGTACTACCTCTTGGACCTGCCTTTCGGGATCTAGAATGCGGCGGCGTCCTTCCAGCTAGAGCTAGAGCACCTCGCCAGCCATGAGGCGCCACAGAGCGCCATCCTCTCCGACGCCGTAGGGGCAAACGTCCCCTCGCTGCACACCTTCCTCAAGATCCTCTCGAGGAACGGCCCGGAGTATGACTCCGATGACATCAATTGCTACACCCCGCCGCACATGTGCTATCACATCGACAGTGAGGTTCCTGCTGAGGAGGCGCCTGAGCTCATGCCGTCGAACCAGAGTCCCCATAGCCATGTGAACTACCTTCGAGAGAAGGCCACTTGCTTGTAGGCTCTGCAAGTGGACCTCGAGGCTGCCAAGGTGGAGCTTAAGCGCCAAAGGTAGGACTTTGTGCGGCAACAAGCCGCGCAGCCTCCCGGTAATGACGACGACGCCCGCACGGGTGCTTCTAGCACCCTGCGCTCCCCCCGAGCAGCCTACAACATGGTGGCCATGGCCTATCGGCTGGAGGACATCTTCGACATGCCGGACCCAAAGACCAACAACTGGCTGCATGAGGCGAGATGGCTTCTTCGTGTCGCCCTTGAGCAGCAGGCCGAGAGCTCTACTTCCTGATGTCACGTCAGGCCATCCCAGCCGACCACCACCAATGGGGATCGCTTCGATGCCCATGCCCCCACCGATAGGTGGGAGCGGTGGTGATTCCTCTAGCAGTAGCTCTGACCGTCCGCGGACCAGGGGCGCTAAGCCTCGGTGGGAGCGAAGGCGTGAGCTTTCCCCACAGCGGCCCCCCATGCACCACCAAGTCAGCGGTGGCTATGACATCTATGACACCATCGAGTTCAAGTGCCACACACAGGCGTAGTCCCGCACTCTAGAGTGGTGTGCAGGGGGCGCCGTCTCAGATCACTTCGGCCCCCCAGGCGTTTGTGGCGGCGATCCAGGCGGTTCTGGCTACCGACGCACATGTCCAAGTATGACAGCGAGACCAACCCAAACCATTGGCTCGAGGACTACTGCCTCGCCATGAAGGTTGGGGGTTAGATGATGACTTCGCCGTCCATTACCTTCCTCTGCTTCTGTCGAGCTTGGCTAGAGCTTGGCTCAAGCAGCTTGAGCCCAGCAACATCCGTTGTTGGGGCGACCTCCATTCCATCTTCATCGGTCACTTCCAGGGTACGTACACTTGACCCAGGAACTCATGGGACCTCCATAACGGTAGGCAGAGGGCCGACAAGACCCTCTAGGAGTACATCCAACACTTCTCCAAGAAGCGCAATGAGCTCCCCAACATCACCGACACCAAGGTGATCAATGCCTTCACCTACGACACGACCTGCTGAAAGCTCTAGTTTGGTTTTGGTTAATTGATGAAGCCCTAAGTGCTAACCTAGTTTATCAAAGTGATTATGAGATAGGTAGCACTATTCCAAGTGGTGAAGCAAATGAAGATCATGTAATAAAGATGGTGATTCCATAATGATGATCAAGTGCTTGGACTTGGAAAAGGAGAAAGAAAAACAAAAGGCTCAAGGCAAAGGTATAAGTGATAGGAGCATTTTTGTTTCGGTGATCAAGACACTTAGCGAGTGTGATCATATTTAGGTTCGATAGTCATACTATTAAGAGGGGTGAAACTTGTATCGAAATGCGGTTACCAAAGTGCCACTATATGCTCTAACTCATTGCATATGCATTTAGGATCTAGTGGAGTGCTAACACTCTTGAAAATGTTTGTGAAAATATGCTAACACACATGCACGAAGGTGATACACATTGTGTTTAGCACTTGGGAGCAAGGGTTTGAAACTCCACCGGCGCTCTGTATAGAAAACACAGGATTTCATAGAGTGCACCGAACGCTGGTCACGCAGTGACCGGACGCTGGGGTCCTACGTCTGGTCAGTGGAAGCAGTGAAGACGCTGGCGTCGATCTTCGACCGAACACTGGGTCACTTAGTGACCGGATGCTGATGGACTACGTTTGGTCCTACTGAGGTGGTAGCACATAGTGAAGAGGGTGACTGACCGAAGGCTGGGTGAGTCCGGTCAAGGGTGACTAGACGCGTTCGATCATGAAAAATTGTCTTTGGATGCTTACTAGAAACGACCGGACGCAACGAGGACTAGCGTGCTGGCAAGCACGTGAACCTCAGGAAAAAAATTGGTTGTCTCTTGCCCTTTGGTATTCTCCCGGTGATTGATTTAGTATTCATCTTGTTATTGGTTCACTCCTCTACACGGCGGTATAATCACCCTACTTACTCATTTACATTCTTGCAAACTAGTTGTAGTAAGCTCTTTAGTGTAGCTAGAATTGAGAGCTTGCTTTATAGTTTAAGTTCATCTAGTGGAGCTCTTTAGTGTAGCAAGTGTGAGAGCTCTTAGTGAGTAGTGACATAGCAAATTGTGTGTTTAGTGATCATAGCAACTATAATTGTTGGATAGGTGGCTTGCAACCCTTGTAGAGCTAGAGCAAGTTTGCATTTCGCTATTTGTTATACTAATCAAATTGTTCTAGTTGGTTTGTAAATTTTTAAATAGGCTATTCACCCCCCCTCTAGCCATATTAGGATGTTTCAAGTGGTATCAGAGCCATGGTCACCATTTGATTGAAGGCTTGACAACCTCGGTGTCAAATTATGGCTCAAGTTATGTTCAACCATGTGGGGGGCAAACCACCATTCTTTGATGGCACAAGCTATGATTATTGGAAAAGAAAGATGATAATGTATCTTGGTTCAATCAATGATCAAGTATGGGATGTGACCGAAAATGACTACGCTATCATTGATCTCGACAATCTCACCAACCAAGACAAGGCCAACAAGCAATGCAATACAATGGCTCTCAACACCATATATAATGCCATTGATTCCAAGGTGTTTGAGCAAATCAAGGATTGTGAGAGAGCTAATGAGGTGTGGAAGAGATTGGAGGAAACATATGAGGGCACACCGGAGGTGAAGAGTGCTAAGTTGTATATTCTCAAGGACAAGTTGACAAGCTTCAAGATAAAGGAAGATAAGAGCATTCCGGAGATGTTCCATCGATTGCAAGTAATTGTCAATGATTTGAAGGCATTGGGAGAGAAGATCAAGAATGATGATGTCTCTTATCGGTTATTGATGTGCTTACCTCCAAGATTTGAGATGTTGAGATTGCTTATCATAAGAGGAGGATTGAAGGAGACTACCCCTAACCAAGTACTAGGTAAGGTCATGACACAAGAAACATACCGTGTGAAAAAGGGAAGGGGTTGACAAGGATGACAAGAAGGAAGATGAAGATAAGAAGAAGAGTGTAGCATTCAAGGCTAGCTCATCATCCAAGAACAAGGGCAAGTCCAAGAAAGAATCAAGTGATGATGATGATCTTAGTGATATTGATGATGAAGACATGGCTCTCTTCGTGCGTAAGATGGGCAAATTCATGAAGAAAAAGGGGTATGGTGCAAGAAAGAGAAGATATCATATCAAAAGTAAAGAATATGTGAGAAGATGCTACAACTGTAAGAGCCTCGATCACGTTGTAGTGGATTGTCCCTACAATAATGACAATGATAAGGATGAAAAGAAGAAGCACAAGAAGGACAAGAAGGAAAAGAAAGAGAAGAAGGAGAAGAGGATGACCTTCCAAAAGAAGAAGAATAGTGGAGGATATGTGGTCACTTGGGATAGTGATGGCTCTTCGGATAGTGATGATGGAAAGAAATCTATCAAGAAAGCACTAGCAAGCATCGCCATCAACAACCAGCCCTCCATCTTCAACACTCCATCGACATGCCTCACGGCAAAGCCTATCAAGGTAAAATATGATGTGAGTGATGATGATGAATGTGAAAGTGATGCTTGTAGGAGTGATAATGATAATGAGGAGGAGGAGGAGGAGGAGGAGTACACCAAGGCGGAGCTCTTGGACATGTGTGAGCAAGTGCACACTTGCGTTGAGATGAAGAGAAAGAAGTGCAAAGAATTACGCAAGAAAGTCAAATTTCTTGAGCAATCCTTTGATGAGCTCAATGCCACTCATGAGAGGCTAATAGAAGCCCATGAGAAGCTTGGCAAAGCTCACTCTAAGCTTGAAAAAGCTCACTCCTTTCTCATTGAGTAAGTCAAGAAGGAGGAAGCCAAGAAGGAGCAAGTGATTATGTCTTGTGATGTTGGACTAACATGTGATATTATTGATAAATCTTTTTATAAGCCCATTGTAGTTGCTCCTACTAACCCTTCTTGTAGCACTTCAACTTCAACTTCACCTTTGAGTGATGGTCTCACTTGTGATGCCTCACTAATGGTGGAAAATAAGACCCTCAAGAAGGAGGTGAATGAGCTCACTCGTGCCTTAGGCAATGCCTATGGTGGAGATGCCCGCTTGCTAAAGTGCTTGGGTAGCCAAAGATTTTCTCTCAACAAAGAGAGATTAGGCTATACCCCCAAGAAAGGCGAGGAGGCCTTTGTCACTCCCAAAGTTAGCTTTGTGAAGGGCAATGGTCGGTTTTGCAATAGATGCAAGCAAGTTGGGCATATAGAGCAATATTACAAGACTAACAAGAACAAACAATCTATTGTATCCTCAATTAAATTTGATTCTTGTTATATGCTTGTTAAGGGTGCCAATGGTGTGAAGGCTAAGTTTATTAGTACACCAATTGTGGGCCCAAAGAAGAAGGCCATTTGGGTACCAAAGACCTTGGTAACTAACCTTTAAGGACCCAAGCAAGTTTGGGTACCTAAAAAGAATTGATCTTCTTTTGTAGGTCAATTATAAAGCCGGAGGAAGATATTAGGTGCTTGATAGTGGGTGCACACAACACATGACCGGTGATCTAAGAATGTTCAATTCAATCAATGAAAATAAGAGCAATGGGATTGAAAGTATCACATTTGGTGACAATGGCAAAGGCAAGGTCAAATGGCTTGGTAAGATTGCAATATCCAATGACTTGAGCATTTCCAATATGCTACTAGTAGAAAGCATGAACTTCAACCTATTATTGGTAGCTCAATTATGTGATCTTGGTTTCAAGTGTATATTTGGTGTGGATAATGTAGAGATCATAAGTGTAGATGACTCTAACTTAATATTCAAAGGATTTAGATATAAGAATCTATACTTAGTTGATTTCAATGCTAGAGAAGCTCAATTGTCAACATGTTTGATCACTAAGTCTAGCATGGGTTGGTTATGGCATAGAAGGCTTGGTCATGTTGGAATGAAACAATTGAACAAGTTGATCAAGCATGATTTAGTTAGAGGCTTGAAAGATATCACATTTGAGAAGGATAAGCTATGTAGTGCATGTCAAGCCGGAAAGCAAGTTGGTAACACACATTCTAAGAAGAGCATGATGAGCACATCCAAGGCATTTGAGTTGGTGCACATGGACTTGTTTAGACCAATCACATATACTAGCATTGGTGGAAACAAATACAGATTTGTGATTGTGGATGATTTTACTAGATACACATTGGTATTCTTTCTTGTTGATAAGAGTGATGTGTTTGCAATATTTAAATTATTTGTCAAGGGCATTCATAATGAATTTGAAACAACCATCAAGAAAGTTAGAAGTGACAATGGTAGTGAATTCAAGAACACTAGAATTGATGAGTTGTGTGATAAATTTGGAATTAGACATCAATTCTTGGCCAAGTATACTCCACAATCAAATGGCCTTGTTGAGAGGAAGAATAGAACTTTGATTGACATGGCAAGATCAATGTTGAGTGAGTAAAATGTGAGTCATTTATTTTGGGTCGAAGCAATCAACATGGCTTGCTACTATAGCAACTAACTCTATTGTCACCCTATGATGGAGAAGACACCTTATGAGCTATTGAATGAAAGAAAGCCCAATATAGCATACTTTTGGGTCTTTGATTGCAAATGCTATATATTGAAGAATGCACTAGATTGAGCAAGTTTGAAAAGAAATGTGATGAAGGTTTTTTGCTTGGTTACTCCACTACTAGCAAGGCATATAGAGTTCGGAATTTGGCTAGTGGTACTCTTAAGGAGGTTCATGATGTGGAATTTGATGAAACAAATGCTTCCTAAGAGGAAGATGAGAATCTAGATGATGTAAGAGGCACTCAATTGGTCAATGCAACAAAGAACATGAACATTGGTGATATAAGGCTTAGAGAGGTGATTGATATTGAAGATGACAAGAATTAAGTGCTCTCTAACTCAAATGTGCAAGCTAGTGGTTCTCATGATCAAGTTCAAGCAAGTACTAGTGATGACAAAGTGCAAGATCAACAACAAGTGGCTAGTTCATCATCTCAACTAAGTGATCAATCAAATGCAAGCAATCAAGTGCAAGTGCTTCAACCAACCAATGTTGCAAGAGATGATCCATTGGACACTATAATTGGTGATATTTCAAGAGGTGTGTAAACTAGATCAAGATTGGCTTTATTTTGTGAGCATTTCTCATTTGTGTCATCCATTGAACCTAAAAAGATAGATGAAGCTTTGAAGGATGTTGATTGGGTCAATGCTATGCATGAAGAGCTAAACAACTTCACAAGAAATCAAGTATGGAAGTTAGTTGAGAGGCCTAAGGATCATAATGTGATTGGAACCAAGTGGGTCTTTCAGAACAAGCAAGATCAAGATGGAATAGTAATAAGGAACAAAGCAAGATTAGTGGCTCAAGGTTACACTCAAGTTGAAGGTCTTGACTTTGGAGAAACATATGCCCTGGTTGCAAGATTAGAAGTAATTAGGATCTTGTTAGCCTATGCTTATGCCCACAACATTAAGTTGTACCAAATAGATGTGAAGAGTGCATTTCTCAATGGGTACATCAATGAGCTTGTGTATGTTGAGCAATCTCCCGGTTTTGAAGATGAAAAGAAACCCAACCATGTTTACAAGTTGAGAAAGGCTTTGTATGGATTGAAACAAGCACCTAGAGTATGGTATGAGAGATTAATGGATTTTCTACTCTCTAAGGGATTAAAGATGGGAAATGTTGACACCACTCTCTTCACCAAGAAGCTTGGAAATAACTTATTTGTAATGCAAATCTATGTTGATGATATCATATTTGGGTCAATAAATCAAGATTTTTATGAAGAGTTTGGCAAGATAATGGCAAGTGAGTTTGAGATGTCCATGATTGAAGAACTTAGTTACTTCCTTGGTCTTCAAATCAAGCAAATGAAGAATGACACATTTGTGAGTCAAGGCAAGTATATCAAGGACATGCTCAAAAAGTTTGGAATGGATGATGCTAAATCTATTAGTACACCAATGGGGACAAGTGGAAGCTTGGATAGTGATACTAGTGGCAATATGGTGGATCAAAAGATGTATTGGTCTATAATTGGAAGCCTACTCTATGTGATCGTATCAAGGCCGAATGTGATGTTTAGTGTATGTATGTATGCTAGATTTCAAGCCTCACCAAGAGAAAGTCATTTAAAGGCAACATGGAGAATATTGAGGTACTTGAAGCATACACAAAATGTTAGATTGTGGTATCCCAAAGAAGCAAGATTTGAGTTGATTGGATATTCGGACTCCGATTATGCGGATGCAAAGTTGAGAGAAAGAGCACATCAGGCGCATGTCAACTATTAGGAAGATCACTTATCTCTTGGTCATCAAAGAAGTAAAATAGTGTAGCACTTTCAACCGCCGAAGCGGAGTATATTTCGACCGGTAGTTGCTGTGCTCAATTACTTTGGATGAAGGCTACTTTGAGTGACTTTGGAATCAAGTTCAAGAAAGTGCCATTGCTATGTGATAATGAGAGTGCAATCAAGTTAACCAACAATCTGGTTCAACATGCAAGAACAAAGCACATTGATGTCCGCCATCATTTCATAAGAGATCATCAACAAAAAGAGGATATTTGCATTGAGAGTGTGGGCACCGAAGATCAACTTGCTGATATCTTCACCAAGCCACTTGATGAGAAGAGGTTTTGCAAGCTAAGGAATGAATTGAATATACTTGACTTCTCCAATATGTGTTGATGCACCCTTCCATTATATGACACGCCTCTCCTTCGAGCAAAGCAAGGTAAAGTTGATTAACATGTCATCCATCCATTACTAAGGACTTGTTTAGTGCATCTAGTCATTCCTATCATATCCTAGGCTCATTCATGAAAATCAAATGAGTTTGATGCTTGTATGGTACCACTATTGCTTGTATGTTTGAAATGATCTAGTGGTAGCATATGACATGTTTGTGGGCTTGTAAACCTAGTGTTTGATCTAGAAAATAAGCTATAAGTGTTTAATTCAACATGGTATAAAATAACCCTTATTTGGAGGTGTGAAGAAGCTTGTCCTTGGATCAAACCGAGTTAAATATCTTTTGCAAGTGATCTAGATTGAACCAAATTGGAAAAATGATCCTTATTTTACATGGTTTCACCCCAACCTATCTATAATTTAAGCTCACCTTTTGTGCTAATTGTTGACAAAGGGGGAGAGAAATTCACAAAGATAGTAAGATAGGAGGAGCAAACAAATGAAATGACATTGTAAGGGGATCAATAAAAAATGCACACAAGTAGGGGGAGCAAGCTCATAAACTTGTATGTTGCATTTGAATGTGCATTTTATATATTTGCTCGCATGGCACAAGTTTTAAATTTCAATATCCATGCTTGTGTGGTATATGCTAGTTATATGCTTGAATGGTGAAATAAAAAACTAGCATGCATAGGCTAAAGTAACTAGACTTATGTTCGCTTTATGAAAACTAGACCCTTGCTTGTAATGTTGATCTCATGGGGTATTCTAGTTTTTGTGTATGTCTAGTTACTAATGGTGCTAAGGATGGTATATTAGTGCACTCTAATTGGTATCATGCTTCAAAGGTCCATCTCTTATACATTAGCATCATTTGGTAGATATTGTCTCCTATATTTCCTATCTAAGCATATGTGCAAGCTACAATCCAAACTCTTAGCATATATGTAGGGGGAGCAATTGCTATCATTTGGGATTCATGAAACTTGTCCATATCCTTTTACACTTGGTAAATATGCTTGGGCAAGCAACATGGATTCAATTAAATCTCAATTCATATCTTTGTGTAAGGGTTGTCATCAATTACCAAAAAGGGGGAGATTGAAAGCTCTAGTTTGGTTTTGGTTAATTGATGAAACCCTAAGTGTTAACCTAGTTTATCAAAGTAATTATGAGATAGGTAGCACTATTTCAAGTGGTGAAGCAAATGAAGATCATGACAAGATGATGGTGATTCCATGGTGATGATCAAGTACTTGGACTTGGAAAAGGTGAAAGGAAAACAAAAGGCTCAAGGCAAAGGTATAAATGGTAGGAGCCTTTTTGTTTCGGTGATCAAGACACTTAGCGAGTGTGATCACATTTAGGTTCGATAGTCGTACTATTAAGAGGGGTGAAACTTGTATCGAAATGCGGTTATCAAAGTGCCACTAGATGCTCTAACTCATTGCATATGCATTTAGGATCTAGTGGAGTGCTAACACCCTTGAAAATGTTTGTGAAAATATGCTAACACACATGCACGAAGGTGATACACATTGTGTTTAGCACTTGGGAGCAAGGGTTTGAAACTCCACCGGTGGAGTGTCCGTCCATAGAGTGCGGACAGTCCGACGGTGCCACCGATGCTCTGTACAAAAAAGATAGGATTTCACAGAGTGCACCGGACGTTGGTCACGCAGTGACCGGATGCTGGGGTCCTGCGTCCGGTCGGTGGAAGTAGTGTAGACACTGGTGTCGGTCTTTGATCGGACGCTGGGTCACTTAGTGACTGGACACTGATGGGCTGTGTCCGATCCTGCTGATGTGGTAGCACACAGTGAAGAGGGTGACTGACCGAACGTGTCCGGTCATGAAAAATTGTCTCTGGATGCTTACTGGAAATGACCAGACGCTGAGGTCCTGTGTCCAGTCACTTCGAAGCAACGCGTCCGGTCACAACTTAAATGTACCGATGACCGTTGAGATGGACGATTAGCATTTGAAGCAGGGGCCACATGGCGTGCATCGCGCGCCCGGACACTAGGGTCCAGCGTCCGGTCGCCCCGTTTTTAGTGGACTGAGGAGCCAACGGCTCTATTTCGAGGGGGCTTCTATTTAAGCCCCATGGCCATCTCAAGCTCTCTCCCTTGGCCATTTGCATTGACATAGCAACCTTGTGAGCTTAGCCAAAGCCGTCCCACTCATCTCCATCATTGATTCATCATCTTTGTGAGGTTGGGAGAGAATTCAAGTGCATTGTTTGAGTGATTGCATCTAGAGGCACTTGGTATTCGTGTTTCGCTGCGGGATTCACTTGTTTGTCTTGGTGGTTGCCGCCACTTAGACGGCTTGAAGCAGCGAGGATCGTCGAGCGGAGGTTGGTGATTATCTCCGGCTCCAATCGTGGTGATTGTGAGGGGTCTTGTGCCTTCCCCAGCGGAGCGCCGAAAGGTAACTCTAGTGGATTGCTCATGTCATTGAGTTACCTCACTTGTGGGTAGGTTCTTGCGGTGTCTAATTGTGTGGACGAGGTTCGTGCAACACCTCTTAGCCGCTGAGCCACCAAGTGTTGGTCGACACAACGGGGACTAGCGTGCCGACAAGCACGTGAACCTTGGGAGAAAAATTGGTTGTCTCTTACCCTTTAGTATTCTCCCGGTGATTGATTTAGTATTCATCTTGTAATTGGTTCACTCCTCTACACGGCGGTATAATCACCCTACTCACTTATTTACATTCTTGCAAACTAATTGTAGCAAGCTCTTTAGTGTAGCTAGAATTGAGAGCTTGATTTATAGTTTAAGTTCATCTAGTGGAGCTCTTTAGTGTAGCAAGTGTGAGAGCTCTTAGTGAGTAGTGACATAGCAAATTGTGTGTTTAGTGATCATAGCAACTAAAATTGTTGGATAGGTGGCTTGCAACCCTTGTAGAGCTAGAGCAAGTTTGTATTTCGCTATTTGTTATACTAATCAAATTGCTCTAGTTGGTTTATAGATTTTTAAATAGGCTATTCATCCCCTCCACTAGCCATATTAGGACCTTTCACCTGCGAAGCACTCGTCCACGTGCTTGGCCACGAGACCCCGCGCACGACATGGGATCTCCTAGACATCGCCACCCAGTACACCACTGGCGAGGAGGCCGTCTAGGCCAACTTCAGTGGCAAGGCCAAGGGCACCTCAGTGGCAGGGATGGCGATGATGACCCTACCTCGTCCTAGCATCGCCACGATAAGAGGAACAAGGACCGAAAGCGCCACGGGGAGGAGATGGTCACCGCGGCCAACTATGCCACCAGGCCTCAGCCCCACGGGCGCGCTGCGCGCCCCGAGCACTTCGAGAAGGCGCTCGAAGCCCCCTACCCATTCCATGGAGGGTAGGCAAAGCACCTCCTCAAGGACTATGCCACCATCAGGGGCTACATCCATAGCACCCTCGGCCAGTAGGGCAAGGCCTAGAAGCCAGCCCTAAAGGCCAGCTAACCAACGAACGTCGCCCTAGAGGACGACGCTAAGTTCCCTAAGGCAGATTGTTGCCTCATGATCTTTAGGGGCTCCTAGGCGTACGGATCCCGCCGGTAGCATCGCATCATCGAGTAGGAGGTGAACGCCATTCACACCCTCGCTGCTCCAACACGGCCTCGATGGTCCTAGACGGCCATCACCTTCGACCAGGGGGATCACCCAGATTGTGTTCCTCACTCGGGATGCTGCCCACTCATGGTCAGCCTAATCATGGGCACCACGCGCCTCACCAAGGTGCTAATGGACGGGGGTAGTGGCCTCAACATACTCTACGCTAGCACCCTAGATAAGATGGGCATCATGCGGAGCAGCCTGCGCCCCAGCAAGGCACCGTTCTATGGGATCATCCCGGGGAAGGAAGCTATGCCCCTCGGGCGCATCCGGCTTAGCGTCACCTTCGACCAGCTGGACAACTTCCACAAGGAGCCACTCACCTTTGAGGTGGTCGACTTCCCTGACGTCTACCACGCCCTCCTAGGCTGGCCATGCTTTGCTAAGTTCATGGCTATCTCCAACTACACCTATTTGAAGCTAAAGATGCCCGTCCCCAAGGGGGTCATCACCAACGAGGGCAGCTTCGAGCAAGCCTACTACTTCGAGCAAGATTACGTCACCCAAGCAACTACTCTGATCACCCCTGTGCTCCTGATGGCCCTGGCTGCGACACAGGAAGGGCGCCAACAAAGGAAGCAACCAAGGCAGCGGCGGTGCTCGACCAACCAAGCATCGACGAGGCGACCAAGGACCCTGGCGGTAGCAATGGCTCGGCTAGAGGCTACCGTCATTTGCCTCGTATCCTTCAGTTGAGGGGTAGGCGACAGGTGGTGACAACCATATCCGTCTTGCGTAATCCTCCATGTTCGGATACGGCATAGAGCTATAGGCCGACAACGCTTGGCAGACCAAGTGCTATCCGGTGCCCGAAGCAAGTCTATAGTGGCAAAGCTATCTTAACTTAGGATCTCTATCCTTAGAAAACCTCATAACCCGAGCTATCTTTCTTCTTGTTACCTTAGGTGAACTAGCTAAAAGACTTTTACACATCCGTTCCTCGTGGAAATACGATACCATGCATACTTCTGGGTGAAATACTACAATGGTAATTCCGTGCGCTTGTGGATTATTTCTGTATGTGTTAAGAAATACCAACAAGCATTTCTAGCGCTGTTGCTGAGGAACGATTGCTGTATTATCTCTGAACCTAGTTCACCTGTGTATCTGTGTGTTTGACCTTTCAAAAACTAAAAAAATCCCTTTTTCTTTTCTTTCACCATGGAGCAACCTACCGTTTAAACCACTTTATGCTCCTAAGGACAAGTCCTGAGAGCCACCACCATTGAAGCCAATCACAACTTCTGGCTATGAACTTAGTCCTAACTTATTAGCCATGGTTCGGGAATAAACCTTCTCAGGTTAAGTTTACAAAAACTCTTGCCACCATCTACAGGAGTTTTGAGCAGCTCTGTGCGTGCTTAGAATCTCAGGCATGGCACAAGAAAAACCTTTGATAGAAATTGTTTCCCTTCTTTTGAGAGGGCAAAACAATCTCCACCCACAATGTAGGGAAGATAAACAGAGATTGGGAAGAATTGAGGAACAAATTTTGTTTTGCATCCTTCCCTATATCAAATCGCTTCCCTACAACAAGAGATTCTCAGCTCCCACCAACATGAGAAGGAAACCATAGGTGCAGCCTAGGCTAGATTTTCAATCTTAACACACTCTAGCCTAGCCTTGTCTATACCAGACCATGTGTTGTTACAGCACTTTTGGTCAAGTCTTAGCAAGGAATCTGCCCTGTAGCTTGATATCATTACCGGAGGGTCCCTTGACCACAGAACCTTAGCGAAAGGAAAAGCGCTTGTGGATCACATTCTAGAAAACACTCTTTCCATCGAATCCCTCCGTGTAGACCTGAATCAAGCCATGAGGAAATCTCTTCGGTTGAGGCCAAACCAATACCTCCCATCCAGAGACCCTTACCCGAACCGAAAACTCCAGAGGAGGGTTTCCAACCTTTGGACTTTCCATTTTTTGAGGACAAACTTTTCCAAATATCTTGGAAATACCTCGAATCAATGAACAAAACTAAGGTCCATTTGCATTTCCACATCCTTGCTAAAGCCTCGATTTTGATCTTCTCATAGGCTACCCCTTAAAAAAACCTTCCAATGGGAGCCTTGATGAAGAGGTTGGGAAAACTGCTTTTCACCATGGTTATAACTCACCTAGAAAACCCTATGGCGAAGCATAATCCCAAAGCACCAACTCTGGAGACCTTGGAGAAGGTTTTCACCGTTGAGCATGAGAGTTTCTCTTTCGAGACCCCTCATGTTTCATGCTCACTTCTGAAGTCTCCAGAGTTTGTCTCGCTTAGTGTTGCTTGCTTCTATATGGATTGCAACCACCTCTTGACCTACATCTTTTAACTTTTAAAGAGGATGGTTGTGGTTTTCCACAAATTTTGCAAATCCCTTAGAAGCACTGTGGCACTAACCTTGCAGCTTAAACATTAATACTAAATGTTTGGTGGTGAAGCTAGAGACTATACCACCATTGATAGCTGCAAGATAAAGTTCCCGTGGTCGAGCTTATGACCATAAACTAAGCATTGTCGGGAGATACCCTAGATTATCATGAAAAACAAAATACTTTTCTTATCAATAAAAGCAAGAACATGCTATCAGGATAGTATGCACCTTCGGGTATTCTTGTTTGCTAACCATTCCAGGTTAAGAACTAGGGACAAACAATGCCTGAAAACATGGGAGCTGCATCAACTATACACCATGATGTTCTTTGGTAATGGAATACCCTCAAGAGGAGACTTTAACCCTACACACTTGACTTTTACACAAAAGTAAGTGTGGGGGAGGATGGTGAGAGCCTCACTACAAAGTTCCATACACACCAAAGGCTATTTTGGTAAAAAAAATGTCAGCTCTACATTGCTAGAAAAAAGGAAGTTTAAAAAAATAAAGAAAAAAGAAGAAGAGATAGTTCAAAAAAAATATATGATAAAAAAGTGAAAAATATATGCATGATATATACTAAAAAAGAAAAAAAGATAACCAGAAGAAGGAGCCGCATCACGGGTACTCCTCTTCTAAACCTTTGCTCTACCACCAAGGCCACGGTCTATGCACACTAATTGTGTGTATGGTCTAGACTTGTGGTTTGCCTGAGTTGGACCCCAGACAAACAAGCTACCATTGCAGCAGCCTCAAGCTTTCATCCACTTATGCTGCCTGCAAGAACACTCAGGTATGCAAAGGTAATTAAAAGTTCATCTACTCCCTCACTCATTTTTATCTCCATCTAACTTGATTATGAAAATTCATGCTTCCCTTGTTTATGTCATATGCTCTAGTTTGGGTGTACTCATATATGGTACATCCATAGGCTTTTTAAATTAAGTATGGTGCTTAGGTTAAAATAGCCTTCTTTAATCAAAATTAGACATGGTATTTAATTTTGATTAATGAACTTGAGTAATCTCATAAACAATGGAGGTAAAACATAATGGAGATGAATCAAGGCTATGATTATTTCTACAACTTTACTTTAGCCTTGCTTGAGTTAAACTAAAAAAAAAGTTGGACGAACACATAAAATAAAAAATAAAATAAACAAATAAACAAATAATACTAATAAGAATTTAGGCTCCCTAATTTTTTAGCTGTTAGAGCCCTTGTTTGTTTTCATTTTTTTCGTTGAATAAAGCAGGTACACGAATAAGTGTGGGGGAGATCTCTCAAGCAGAACAACCACACATTCGAGATCTCCCACCAACACGTTGCACAATATCGGGTCAGTCCAACATGCAGATGGACAGGACAAATAGCTCAAGAGAGAATTGACTGAACTTCTGGTTCAGCCAAATCATCTCTGATCCCTAAACTCCTTCCTCTTCAAATGATGGTTTGTGCAACATTTCTCTCAAACTCCCTACAATAAAGAAAAGCTAAAACTAAACAAATTAAAAATATAAAACAAATGACACTCCATCTCTATGCTATCCTTTGATGAGAATTTTGCATACTCTTTATTCCTCGTCAATATTCTTAAACTTATGAACAACTTATCATAGGGACCCCATTTTATCTAGGTAATTGGAATATGAGATATAGTAGGATAGAAATAAAACTTGCTCACTTTTACAAAGTACTTGGGATTTATTTATAAAATCAAAATCTCGATTAGCATGCTCCTCAAATTATTATAATTCCTACCAAGGCCATATGACAATATTCCATGATACAAAATATTAGTCATATGCTGCTTGTTTTTACATTGAGCTTTGTCAAATTGTTATGACCCTTGTTGAGATTCCTGTCATGGACCAATGATCAAGATTCATGCACATCCACAAAATAAAATGCTGACTCTTACACTGAGAGTTACACAAAAATATACTTTTCCGTCCACAAAAATAAATACTTCATTTATTTTTTCATGAGTCTCTCTCTAAAGTTTTCATATGCCAAAAGAAAAGTATGGGCTATGCTAAAAAATATATCCATGCTAAAAAGCATAAAAAAAGTCCATGCCAAAGAGCATGAATAATCCCATACTAAGAAGCATGAAGAAAAGCAAAAGAAAGAAAGAAAGATAGCCCATACTTTCAAATAAAAGGCAATCATAAAAGAGAGAGAGAGAGTCATGACCAAAGGAGTACAAAAATATTTAGAGTTAGGAAAAATTTCAAATCCCATACACTTGCATAATCTTGATCAAAGTGTATGACTTGCATCTTCTTGGATCCGATTTTTGACTTAGCAATATTATATGATGTAAGTATGCCTCTCTTTCTTACCTACTACCCAAAACTCCACAAAAAGCCTTTAGAGGTAGGATAAAAAGAAGGAAAATATCAAAAGCCTTTGGTGAGGGCTATACACATTGAGTGATCGAGTGAATCATTTTGAGGAGCAAAGTTAAATTTCATGTTTTTAAAATCGAACAAAACCCAAGTTTCTGAGCAAAGTGAAGTGAGAGGATTTAAATTCTTACTGTTCCATTATCCAATCACTCAAGATTCTATGGTAGACACTCAGAATATTCACAGGTGCAGGTGAAGCTTGGAATAACTTGTATGCAGATATCATATCAAGGAGATGACCCATCTTAGCCCTTAAACTTTACTCGAGGATGAGCAAAGGACTAAGTGGGGGGGGGAGCTTGTTAGCGATCCTTAAGTCACAATTTTTATCGCCAACATTCGTATAAAAATTCACTCAAATAAAAACCAAACCTAGTAATAGGGCTTTAAACTAATAATTTCCATAGGTTTTGGTAAGTTGTGCATTTGAAGGACACATGCATGGAATACATATGAAAAACAGTCAAAGTGCGCAACCAGGAAAGCGTAAACGTAGACTCTACACAAAGAAATAAGAAGAAGGCCCACTTACCTGAAGAATCTAGGGCCAAAACCTATGTGGCTGCGCTCCTGGGCCAACAACAAACCGTCATGCGAAAGGCGGTGGTGGGGAGGCCACACCTGGGTGCGGCCACACCCAGGGTGCGCCTGCACCACCAACTACGCCAACCGCCTCTAGCCACCACATGTCATCTCCTAGTGATCCCTCCATGATGGTTGCATGGGTGCATGCAAGGAAATCCTCCCCAAACCGACCATCTCATGACTATATATAGATGGGAGAGGCCTCCTCATTCATCATCAATGCAAGAGACAACACAATGTGACAAGAAGAGTAGAGCTACACTCCTATTTTTAGTCTTAGCTATTTTTAGTGTAGGGAGTGAGTGAGGAAGAGAAAGAGTTGGAGAAATACCGGAATTGTCGGCTACCTCCTCTTGTGTACTTGGCGAACTTTGTACACTGAGCGGAAGGAATGCCGGGAGTGTCGGCTCCCTCTTTACTTGTACCTCGACGAATCTAGTACTATTTGGAGTGCAAGGTTCGTGTTTATCTTCGGTGGTGAGTTCTACTTTAAGTTAGTTTTGTTTATTATTTACTTGTGGGTTCGTCGTCCGTTCCCGTGCTGGATGCTCTAGCAGAGGGCCCTAATAAAGACGGATAACCCTGATCACACTAGAGTAGTAGTCGATAACATAGACGTGGTGTCTAGGCTAGAAGCTACCTTCGTTTGCCTCGTATCCTCCGGTTGAGGGGTAGGCGGCAGATGGTGACAGCCCTATCCGTCCTTCGTAACCCCCCACGTTTGGATACATCGTAGAGCTATAGGCCGACAATGCTTGGCAGACCAAGTGTTATCTGGTGTCCGAAACAAGTCTATAGTGGCAAAACTATCTGAACTTAGGATCTCTATCCTTAGAAAACCTCACTACCCGAGCTATCTTTCTTCTTGTTACCTTAGGTGAACTAGCTAAGAGACTTTTACACATTCGTTCCTCGTGAAAATACAATACCCTGAATACTTCTGGGTGAAATACTACCACAGTAATTCCGTGCGCTTGTGGATTATTTCTGTATGCGTTAAGAAATACCAACAAGAGCCACATTGAGGAAATGTTTGAACCATGAGGCAACCCTTATCCCGGCACGAGTATGGTGGTTCGTCCTTTTGGTATCCGTGTGGGTACAGTTGTACACCTCTGCAGAGATCCTTTCGAAAGTCTGAAGTCCTTCGGGACGAAACCTTTTTTGTTGTTCTTACTTCTAGACTCAATGTAGCGTTGATGACGAAACTTGATAATGAGATGAATTACAATTTTGATCATTTAACCATGTTCTCAATGTTACTTTCCAATGAACTTATACTTGTTAAGAATCGAAACATGAGTCATGAGCATGTCATCCTATTAATGAACGCCACGCTTGTCTGCAAAGGTACAAATGCTTGATAATTCACTTTGCATCCACCAAATATGTACCTTGAAATTAAGTCTTGTGAGTACGCAACGTACTCATGGTGTTACCAATAAGTTGTTTTGCAGGTATTTTGGCTTGGTGACCGTCGAGCCAAGCTCAATGAAGTCGAAAGTTAGCGGACCTTGAGATGGGCATCCCCAACGTGAGTTGCATGTTATTTTGATGATAGCGTTAAGAGTCTGAGAGGGAACCTATGATATAGAAATGGGTTAAAGCATGATCATGTAGGCAGTGTATGTAAACTTACATCTTAGATATTTTATGTAATGGTCAATGATGTTTCAGCAATTAAGTCCATTTTTTCATATATAATGGTTGTGACGAGCAAATTGCTTGATGAATGACTCGTGTTGTGTAGCTCAACCATAAAAGTTATTGAAGATGAGGTACGGATGACACTCTCCTGAGGATCTCGGTGTCGACTTAGGGTAATATGGGTCAGTCGAGTGAACGACACCCGGGTTACCCACGCGGGCGCTCCGAAGACCTCACAAACTCACTCTCCAAGTCATCTTTGGAGAGCCATTTGCATAAAAATCGTGTTCTATGTCTTTTTATTTTCCAACAGTTTTTCTCCATTATAAAAAAACAGTTTTTCTATATCTTGCGTAAATTCTAGAGGGTCATTCTCGTTTTCTATATTTGTCTAGCGAGAAATCCGAAATAGAAAATATCTATATTCTCATAACCAAATAAAGAAGCGGTTGGAGAGTACTTCTTCGTTAAAATCTCCATTCCTAGCAATTAGGATAGCGCCTATTTGCTTTTAGGACTGAAAATTATCCTACCTAAGACATCCAAATTTTGACGCTCGGAGCCTGGGGCAGATATATATAGATTAAAAAACCATTGATGTCTCTGGTGTTTATAAAAGAATAATTATTGATCTTGTTTTTTTGTTAAATAATTATTGATCTTGTTTGTTTTAAATCAACAATACTTTGGTCTTATATTTTCAAAATCCATTGGTGCTGCCAGGTGAAGACGTCAAAATAGCCTGGCTCGGAGCTCAGAGAAGTTTGCTGCTGCACTTTGAAGCCAAGCAAGCAAGCTGCTCCGACATCCCTTTCTGTCACCGTTCAACGTTGCGTGTGCGCTGCAAATCTAATCCATTTCCGACCAGAAGCCTTTCAACCCGCCGCTTTGCCTCTTCCGTCTTCGGTACCCATTTCGTCGCAGCAGTCGGAACCCTAGTCCCCCCCCACATTTTCCTTCCGCCCGCCGTCGCGGCGCCGATAGAGCTAGGCCTGAAAGGCGTAGGATAAGGTGGTGTTGGAGGAGGGGATGGACCGGATCGTCGGCAGCAAGTACAAGCTGGGCCGCAAGATCGGGAGCGGCTCCTTCGGGGAGATCTACCTCGGTTCGACCCCAATCATGACCGCTGTTATTCACTTTGCTTGGTGTTTGGATCTGACGAGGTTTTGGTGCTGTGCTTGTTGTTGTCCCGTCCCTCTCTATGCAGCGACGCACGTCGACACCTACGAGATCGTCGCCGTCAAGATCGTGAGCACCTCCCCTCCCTCAGCGTTCCCTCGTTTTTGTTTGATTTTGTTGGAATTCGTCTAGGGTTTCGCGGCTTCTGGTGATGCCTATTGCGTGGCGCAGTAGGTTATGAGGTGGAGCTTGAAAATTGCGTAATGTTGATTCGGCGTCCTGGATCCCTAGGTTTTTTGTGCTCTAGGTTACTTGCAGCCTCTTGTGCATGTATGCGCGGTCCGGCTATTACAAGTTTCTAGTCTTGAGTTCATTTTCTGGTAGATATTGAAGTATCAGACCTGGGCAACATGCCTTTATGTTACTGTTTATAGGTACTGTGGAGCTGCGAATTTCACAAAGGAAAGTGGCGCTCTTTTGTGTTGAATCCCCTTCGATCGTTGTTGTTTTATGATTATGAGTTGCTGCTAGTAAGAGGAGCAATGTTTTTGGAGGTGTACGTTAAGGGTTCTGTGAGCTCCCAGAGTTTCTAACTTTCCAGTGGATATGTGGTTTCAAATAGTTTTCCCGCCACCACAGTGATACTTTTGTGTTACCTTAGTCTCATAGATGGAAATGCTATCTAAAAGGTCTTCTGATATGAATCTGTTTTTAATTCTATCCAGTTTCTCTTCATGTTAGTTTATATCAACATATTACGTTTATCTGCGATGCTTGCCGCCTTGCACTGAAGCATGTATTGTGAATGTGAAATAGGAAAGTACAGTGCTATGTTCGACGTAGGGGTAGTGTTCACCAATAAGAACTGGAATGGATCCCTGATGTTTAGTAAATAATAATTTGACATCTAAATACTAGGAAACACCTCTAGGCCATGGGAGTATCAGACTAATTGTCAAACACTCTATTGTTGGCATGCAATCTTGTGACCTAAGCTTGGCAGAGCCATCACATGTCTGTCTATTCTGTGAAATTTTCTCCAGAAAATATCAACCGATGTTGTTATTTGTTTCTTTGATTTCTTTATTTTGTAAAAAGCTCAAAACATTCTTGCTCACAGAGTTGTCATTTGGCAATGTCGTAGTGTAATGCATTGTAAGATTTATTTCTCTTCTGTCAGAGCTATGCGGGTTGTGTTGGGTTGGCACTTCATGACATATAATTTTTCTTTTTCGGTGGTTTTGCTTGCACCACATACTCGCAGTCCAACTTTTAGAAGTTTTTTATGAGTTGAAACACTGTTAGAGATTGAAGTATTAGAACTGGGTAGCACACCTTTATCTTGCTGTTTAATGGTATTGTGAAGCTGTGAGGTTAACGAAGCAAAGTAGCTTTCCTTTGGAATCATGGGTTTGACATGATATGACCTGTTCCCCACTAAAAGTAGTGTTCTTTTGGAGGTGTGCATTGCTTTAGTTCTATGTAGGGTTCTGTACTTTTAAGTTTTCCAATGGATGTTGTGGTTTCAAATATTTTTCTCACCACTGCAGTCAACATAAAGGTCTTGTGATATGAATCTGTTTTTGATTCTATCCAGTTTGTCTTAAGCTAGTTCATATCAATGGATTATGACTATTTGTGATGTTTGGTGCCTTGCATTGAAGCATGAGACTGAAATCGGAAAGTGCTAGTGATAAGTTGCGTGCAGGGGTAGGTATCATTAATAAGAATTGAACAGGCCTAATAACTTCTAAGTAAATAGTGTTTTGACATTTATATGCTAGGAAGTTGCTCTAGACCATGAGACCCATGAGCAAACAGTCCATTATTGTGGACCATCAGCCAGTGTGTGTAGTCTGGGCAGCTTGCCTTTGTGTTGCTGTTTGTTGGTATCGTGGATCCGCGAATTTCATGAAGAAAAGTGCCGCTCTGTTGCCAATTAAATCCCCTGTGATATTGGGTTTTATATAATTGTGTTGCTTCTAGTAAGAGGAGCAGTGTTTTGGAGGCGTGTATTGCTTCGGTGTTCTGTGAGGTCCCATAGTTTCAAATTATCGAGTGGATATTGTGGTTTATAGTTTTCCTGCCACCAGTGATACTTTTGTGTTACCTTAGTCTCAGATGGAAACAAGGCAATGTAAAATGTCTTCTGATATAAATCTGTTTTTGATTCTATCCAGTTTCTCTTATGCTAGTTGATATCAATAGAGTATGTGTATCTGTGGTGCTTGTTGCCTTGCATGGAAGCATGCACTATGAAATAGGAAAGTACTAGTGCTATGTTGCACGTAGGGGTAGCTATCACAAGTAAGAACGGGAATGTATCCCTAACATTTAGTGAACAGTGATATGACATTTATATGCTAGGAAACATCTCAAGGCCTTGAGAGTATTAGACTAATAATCACTAAACATTCTATTATTCTATTATAGTATTATTGGTGTGCAATCTTGTGACCTAAGCTTGGCAGAGCCATAAGCCACATGTGTGTCTATTCTGGGAAATCTTCTCCCGGAGACATCAAATGATGATGTTGTTTGTATCTTTGATTTCTTTATTTTGGTAAGTTTCATACGTTATTGCTTGTAGAATTGTCATATGGTGTGGTGTAATGCAGTACAAGTTTAATTTCTCTTTTGTGGGAACTATGCAGGTTGTGTTGAGTTGGCACTCCATGACATCTAATCATGTCAAACATGTTACTTCTGGTTTCAGGATTGTGCATTCTATTCGTATTTTTTCTTGTACACACAATAGAGTTGTGTGCCATTATATTAGAGATAGTCCTAGAAAAAAAGGTTTTTTGTTCGGTAGTTTTGCTTGCACCATGTGCTGTGCAGTACTTTTAGGAGTTTTTGAGTTGAGATGCTGTTAGAGATTGAAGTATTAGAACTGAGTAGCACACCTTTGTTTTTCTGTTTAATGGTATCATGAAGCTGTGATTTAACGAAGCAAAGTAACTGTTACTTTGGGAAATTAGAAGAGAGACAACAGATTCATAGATAACTGATGGACCTTCATACACTTAACATTATATTTCCTTTTGGATCATCTGTTTGACATGATATGAGCTGTTCCCGCTAAAAGGAGCAGGGTTTTTTTGGAGGCGTGGTAAAAAGTCTTGATATGAATCTGTTTCCAGTTTGTCTTAAAGCTAGTTCATATTAATAGACTATGACTTTCTGCGATGTTTGGTGCCTTGCATGCAGGGGTAGCTTTCATTAATAAGTACTGAACGGGTCCCTAACTTCTATGTAAATAGCGATTTGACACTTGTATGCTAGGAAGCTGCTCAAGACCATGAGAACAATCACAAACATTCCATTGTTGGGTTGCAATCTTGTGACATAAGTATGACTGTATGAGCTTGGCATAACCATCAGCCACGTGTCTGTCTAGTTTGAGAAATTTACTCCCAAAGCCATCAAAGGATTTGGTTGTTTGTAACTTTAATTTCTTAACTTTATTAAAATCTCCTGAATTGTTGCTTGTAGAGTTGTTGTATGGTATGCTTTAATGCATTACAAGTTCAAATTCTCTTTTGTAGGAGCTATGTGGTGTTTCTTTAAGTTGGTATTCCATGACATCTAATTGTGTCAAACGTTTTCTTACTGTTTCATTCTGCACTACTAAGTATTTGCTCTTTGTACTTGCACTGTTTTATTTCCCCATCACTAGCAGTGTTAGCTGGACACGGTTGCAGGTATCAGAGTTCGAATTGGGATATTAGTGTTCCGATTTGGCAAACTCTAGAAAATAGGTTAGAGGATCTAATATATATTAATTTTCAGTTATATAAGGTCAATTTTAAGTCTTTTGGCACAAAACAGGCTCCTAATGAATGCCATAGGTACTAACCTATATAATTACTTATGGTGAATATAGGTCCACAAGATAAATGGGGAAGGGGGGAAAATAGAGAAAAAACAAGACGGGCTTCCTTGTACTTGGCCTGCTGGCCCATCCAGCCCAACTATAGAGACCTTAATAATAATGCCGTAATCCCTCCTCTGCTCCTGACAGACACACAGCGGCACAGCTGCCCCCCGCAGTTTGAGTTTTTTTTCCCCCGTTAGTCACATATGTTGGTGTAATGGTGTGTGAGCCACATATCCTGCAATTTCCATATCTTTTTGTCCTGATTAGGGAAATAAGAGTTTCTTCATAGTCCCTCATATCCAAAATCAATATGTTCGGCTTGTGTACATGACACTTTTAGGCAGAATCTATCCCGTTAGTTGTATGTGACTACTGATCTCCCACTAATGAGCAATGAATAGAACAATCAAGTGCAAACAGTTCACTCAGAAAACAAAATGAAAACAAAACCATCTCTGTAAAATGACATCTATTAGGATAGGATACGTAGTTATTTAATGAAGTTACAACTGAATGGAGCTATTTGACTTTTCACAGTACAAATTAATATATGCTGTAGATGTATATTTGACATGTTTTTTTTGGAACTTATGTTGCATTATTATTATGTACAGGAAAGCAGCAAAACCAATCATCCACAGTTGCTATATGAGGCCAAACTGTACAATGCTCTTCAAGGAGGGAGTATGTGTTTTGAGTACATACAAATCTTACTTCGCTGATTGTCATACCATTATTTGTGTTGTAATTGTTGCTATTTTGAATCCATGTAGCTGGTATCGCAAACATAAAATGGTGCGGCATTGATGGCGATGAAAACATCCTTGTTATTGATTTACTCGGACCAAGCCTTGAAGATCTGTTTGTTTATTGTGGCCGGAGATTCTCACTGAAGACGGTCTTGATGCTAGCGGATCAGATGGTAATAATTCTTCTTCAACCTCCCTAGGTTTTATTTACTAATAATGTGATGAATTTGTGAAAGGTGCCAACCACTTATGTTTATTTTTCAGTGATGCCTGTCTAGCACACTTTTACTCCATATTAGTCACAGTGCATCCCACAATTGCTATTTGTGCATATGCCATTAGCACCTGTTTGTGATCCACTGGATTGTGGCATATGTTAGGGAACACTCAAATTTAAGTGGATTGCACCCCATTTTAAGTGGATTACACACAAATAGCTGCCACTGGAGCACACTCAATCTCAAGTGGCTTACACACAAATAGCTACTTTGGGATAGCACATGAGCAAAACAGTGAAAAGGCCCTGTCTTTCTGTTCCTTATTGAACCTTACAAAATATCATCTCTTTTTTTTACCCATGTTGTAGTTGGTTAGAACTGGTTTTGTTTTACTATTGCAGATAACAAGAATAGAATTTATGCATTCTAAAGGCTATCTGCACAGAGACATCAAGCCTGATAACTTCCTCATGGGCCTTGGTCGAAAAGCCAACCAGGTTGGTATGTGGGCCCTTTCTGTTTTAGCTTGCAGATTGTTATACAACTAGAAGCATACCCGCACGTTGCTGCAGGGATCACAAATGATTTGGATTGAAAGTAGACGACTTATATTTACTTGCGTGAAGGAATAAACTATTATAAATGAATTGTAGTCAATGGTGTGGTATGCCGACGTGGACAAATAAATGCATGTTAGTGGCTTGCTGACGTTGATAGCTTGAATGTAAGCATGCAAGGTGGGGCGGGCCGTCGCTTCAACCCACTGGGATGCCCGCGCCACCAACCCACATAATACCACAGCCTAGACCACTTAGAGTGGGCTGAAGTGTCCGATGAAGTGACAAAAACATTGACCTTTCTACCCTGGGGGGGTATTTAGGTTGAGTGCTTTATGTAAGGACAAATTTGGAAAGAGTGAAGTGCATATATATAGTGGAGAAGGCTAGTCCAGATAAACATCCCTTGGAGGTCTCATTTTGTGTGTGAGTGAAGGTTAGGGTTAGAGGGAGAAAGGGAGGAGGGGCTCTTTGTTCTTGAGCAATTTGTTATTCTAGATCTGTATTAGACTAGGAGAAGCTTGTAATCGTACATCTTGAGGTAATCCAGGTATCAATCTTGTGCAAGTTTGTTCCCCGCTGGTTAAATCTGAAATTTATCTTTTTTAGATTTTCGGAGCCAATGTTTGGGGAATTTTTATGTGCTGCTTGGGATGAGTTATAGAAATGTTTTTGGAGTGTTTTGGTACCCTTGGAACTTGTTCATGTGATGACTTCAAGCCCTGCAAAAATCCTCATTTCTTGCATCCTTTCGTGGATTTCGTGAAAATTCTTGAGCTGGAGTTCTTTGATTCTTCTTGAGTGGTTTCTAGGTATATGTCTTCCTTTCAACATATTTCCCATTACTATTTGCTTCCATGAGAAAACCTGGTTTCAATAGAGGAATTCTTCAGTTCATAGTGAATCTCTAATCTTTTTGTAGTTGTTCTTTGGGCTGAAGTGTCTGACCCACATCGAGCTTGAGAAGTTCAGTGTTGATCCCATCGAGCTCCTTCGGTGGACGACGCCCACCTCGCCCCCGAGCCCAGCCTCAACCCCGTGTTCGTGGCTATACCGGCCGAGGAACTCGTCGCCCACCTCAACCGCCACCGCCGCGTGGCTGACTTCGCTGACACGGCGCTCGTGTTTGCCGTGTGCGAGCGCAGGCTCACGGAGGCCGGGCTTGTCCCCACGGGAGACGAGCGCATGGACATGATGCGGGACGAGATCAGGGTGCGCGAGGCCTAGCCCACTTAGATAGAGTGGGCTGAAGTGTCTGACCCACATATCCCGACGGCAACCTACATCACCGCCACTTCCACTCCATGGCGAACGCGGCCACCTACCTCAGACCATGTTCCACTTTTGGTGTCTATTTCGACCCACCACACGTGTTCCAGTTCGAGAATTGTTGGCTGCTTCATAACGACTTTGAGAGCAAGCTGACCCACACCTGGTCTGATCAATTTCTCCGGGAGCATGAAGTGGTCTCATGTGTAAACGCTAGTGTTCCCCTGACCAGCGTAAGTCCGACCTTCGGATCCTCATAAATGCCCTTGATCAATGCCACCACTGCCACCTCCACTACCGGCGCTTCAGAACAGAAGTTAAGTGTCGATCCCATCGAGCTACAACTGCGAGCGAAGCATGGCCTCCTCCAGCTCTAGATCACGTGGCCGCGGATCCAGCTCCCAAGGCAGCTGTCGGGCCCCGCCAGAGCTCCTCCGGTGGATGACGCCCACCTCGCCCGCGAGCCCAGCCTCAACCTTGAGTTTGAGGCTATGCCGGCCGAGGAACTCGTCGCCCACCTCAACCGCCACCGCCGCACGGCCGACTTTGCCGACACGGTACTCATGTTCGCCGTGTGCGAGTGCAGGCTCGCGGAGGCCGGGCTTGTCCCCTCGGGAGACGAGCACATTGATATGCTGCGGGATGAGGTCAGGGCGCGCGAGGCCTAGCCCACTTAGAGTGGGCTGAAGTGTCTGACCCACATATACCGACAACCCACATCACCGCCGCCACCACCCCATGGTGAACGCGTCCGCCTACCTCAGACCATGTTCCACTTTTGGTGTCTATTTCGACCCACCACACGTGTTCTGATGGATAAGTCTGGCTGCTGTGGTCTTTGTGGGGCTGTTGTGGTATTTGTGTTTTTAGGACAGCATCTTAGACTGAGGACAGCATCTAGGACAGCATCTTAGACTAGCATCTAGAGGACAGCATCTTAGCATCTAGGACAACATCTTAGACTAGCATCTTGGCATATGCTTGGCTGGCTAGCAGCCTATAAATATGTATCCCCAAAACATCGGGTTGGTATGGCATTGAGAAATAAACTAGAAAATTGTCTCAACTCCTAGTGTTATTCTCTTTCGATGAGAGTAAGAATTCTGCTACTACCAAGAGTGAGAATTCAGCGACTAACAATTGGTATCGGAGCCGTATTATCCTGTAGCCTGAGCATCTCCTGCTCATCTCCTCTCCCAGCCACACAACAGCCCCAGCTGCGAGCAGCAGCTCCGGCCGCTCCTGCTCACTCCTCCCTCGCGCAGCTCGTCTGAAGTAGCCCTCTCCCCATGCAGCAGCCCCCCGGTAGCGCGTCATGTCCGCAGGACAGTCTCAGCGCTCGGTCGCCTCGAGCACGCGGCGTCGGCAGGAGGCTGAACTTGCCGCGGCAGAGGAACGCGAGCGAGTGGCGGCAGAGACCGCTGCGGCGGCGGCAAGGGCGTCGAGGCTGGCAGCGGCGGAGCTGGCAGCAGCCAGAGCGGAGGCGGAAGCAGCGGCGGCGGCGAATGCAGCGCGTGTGGCGGCAGCGGAGGTCGAGGCTCTGCGCGGCAGCATCGGCAGCTCCATTTCCGCTGACGACACCGCCGACGCGGACCTCGAGCTGCTAGAGAGGGAGGCAGCGCGAGCGCGGGCGGCGCAGTGGGCAGCCGCGCACGCCCACGAGCGTGGCGGCAGCCTAGACAGGCGCGGACGCGCTGGCGACGCTCTTGGAGGAGGCGCGCACGGCGTTGGCGCTCCTGGGGCAGCCGGGCATGCCCACGAGCGCGGCGGCAGCCCAGATAGGCGCGGACGCGCCGGCGGCGCTCCTGGAGGAGGCGCGCATGGCGGCGGCGCTCCTGGAGGAGGCGCGCACGGCAACGGTGGCGGACGGGTCGATGGAGAGCGCGGCCTTCACAGGCAGCGTGGCTCTCTCCCCGGATCGGTACTGACGGGTCGATGGAGAGCGTGGCCTTCACAGGCAGCGTGGCTCTCTCTCCCCGGATCGGTACCGTGGTTACCATGGGCTCCAGGCTGTTGTCAGGGACGTCGGTCCCGGCGGTGGGTGGCCTACCCTCACCAAGACCAACTACGTCGAGTCGGCTGCGGTGATGAGGGTAAAGCTCCAGGTGCGGCACATGTGGGAGGCAGTCCGATACGGCGACGTCGACTACGACCTAGATCGACGGGCGCTGAATGCCCTCATCGCTGCAGTCCCGCCTGAGATGCAGTTCTCGCTTACCAACAAGCGGACTGCCAAGGAGGCTTGGGACGCCATCGCTGCGGCATGCATCGGCAGCGACCGCGCCCGCAAGTCCACACTACAGGCACTTCGCAAGGAGTGGGAGAACCTGGCCTTCAAGCCAGGTGAGGACGTTGATGACTTTGCTCTCCGTCTCAACACTCTGTTGCAGAAGATGGTGCAGTTCGGCGATGACACCTACGGCGAGGAGAGAGCTGTCGAAAAGCTCTTTCGCTGCGTCCCCGAGAAGTACAAGCAGATGGCTCGCTCGATCGAGTCCCTACTGGACCTCTCCACGATGTCGATCGAGGAGGCGATAGGTCGCCTCAAGGTCGTCGACAGCGATGAGCCATAGTCTCTCTCGGGGCCCATCACCACTGGCGGGAAGCTCCTTCTCACTCGGGAGCAGTGGCTTGCTAGCCAAGGTGACCGGAGGAAGGGGAAGCCTTCTTCCGCGACAGGCGGTCGCAAGCGTGGCAAGCCACGCAAGGCACGCAGAGACGCCCAGGCCGGGGCGCGAGGACGTGCCGAGGGTGATGCCCGCGGAGGCGCCCAGGGCGGTGCCGTCGGTAGGCACAAGCCGGCACGAGACGACACCTGCCGCAACTGCGGCCAGCTTGGCCATTGGGCCAAGGACTGTCGACAGCCACGACGCAGCCAGGCCCACGTCGCACAGGCGGAGGAGGAGCCGGCTCTGTTCATGGCACATGCAAGCATCGAGCTACCTCCAGCGGCACCGGCCGCAGCGGCTCTCCACCTTGACGAGCCAAAAAGCACACGCCCTCCTCGGCGACAGCTCTGGCAACGACAAGACTGACGGGTGGTGCCTCGACACCGGCGCCACCTATCACATGACCGGTCGACGGGAGTTCTTCACCGAGCTTGACTCTAGCGTCCGAGGCTCCGTCAAGTTTGGGGATGCCTCCGGCGTGGAGATCAAGGGCGTCGGCTCCGTCATCTTCACCACCGTGTCTGGTGAGCACAGGCTGCTCACCGGAGTCTACTACATCCCCGCGTTGAGGAACTCTATCATCAGCTTGGGACAGCTGGATGAGAACGGTTCGCGCGTGGTGGTTGAGGATGGAGTCATGAGGATTTGGGATCGCCGTCGTCGCCTTCTTGCCAAGGTAACCAGAAGCGCAAATCGACTCTACGTCCTCAACGTGCAGGTGGCACAACCCCTCTGTCTCGCTGCTCATCGGGACGACGAGGCGTGGCAGTGGCACGAGCGTTTCGGGCACCTTCACTTCGAGGCCTTGAAGCGGCTCAGTGCCACGGAGATGGTGCGAGGCCTGCCGTGCCTCGACCATGTGGACGTCTGCGTGTTGACGAAGCAGAGGCGACTCCCCTTTCCCCAGTGGGCGAGCTTTCGAGCCAAGGAGAGGCTCGAGCTTGTGCACGGGGACTTGTGTGGCCCGGTGACACCGGCCACACCGGGAGGACGACGCTACTTCTTGCTGCTCGTCGACGACCTCTCCCGCTACATGTGGGTGATGGTCCTCGGCAGCAAGGGAGAGGCTGCGGACGCCATCAGGCGTGCGCAGGCTGCTGCGGAGGCGGAGTGCGGCCGCAAGCTGCGCGTGCTGCGCACTGACAACGGCGGCGAATTCACGGCGGCTGAATTCGCGTCGTACTGCGCTGACGAGGGCATTCAGCGCCACTACTCCGCGCCGTACAGCCCGCAGCAGAACGGCGTCGTTGAGCGGCGCAACCAGACGGTTGTGGGATGGTTCGGGCCCTCCTCAAGCAGAGGGGGATGTCGGCTGTCTTCTGGGGAGAGGCGGTGGTGACGGCCGTCTACATCCTCAACCGCTCGCCTACCAAGGCGCTCGACGGTAGGATGCCGTACGAGGCTTGGCATGGGCGCAAGCCGGCGGTCTCCCACTTACGGGTCTTCGGCTGCCTCGCGTTCGCTAAGGAGCTTGGCCACATCAGCAAGCTTAACGACAGGAGCACTCCGGGAGTGTTCATCGGCTACGTGGAGGGCTCGAAGGCCTACCGCATCCTTGACCCGAAGACACAGCGTGTGCGCACGGCGCGCGACGTTGTGTTCGACGAAGGGCGAGGATGGGTGTGGGACAAGGCAGTGGACGACGGCTCGGCTCCGACGTACGACTTCACTGTCGAGTACGTCGACTTCGAGGGAGCTGGGGGAGTAGGCGGCTCTGCTTCGGCGAGCGCGTCTACCCCAGTCCCCGAGCCTCCACCGACCTCGGCGCCTGCTACTCCGACAGCACCACGCTCTCCAGCCAGGACTTCGGCTGCGATGAGTTCTTCGCCGGCTCCACCACAGCCGGCAACGCCACGCACTCCAGCACCGACAGGCACCACTCCGGGCACGTCTACTCACCACCAGCTCGTGTCGAGCACGGCCCGGTTGAGCTCGCTACTCCGCTCTCTCACGACGAGGAGCGCGTCGACGCGTACCATGACGGTGAGCCGTTGCGGTACCGTACGATGGAGAACCTTCTCGGCGACCAGCCGGTGCCGGGACCGGTGCCTCACGACCTGGAGGCGCAGTTGCACCTTGCGTGTGACGACGACGAGCCTCGGTCGTTTGCAGAGGCCGAGAGACACGCGGCATGGCGCGCCGCGATGCAGTTGGAGATGGATGCGGTTGAGAAGAACCGCACCTGGGAGCTTGCTGACCTTCCTTGTGGTCACCGCGCGATCACCCTTAAGTGGGTGTACAAGCTGAAGAGGGATGAAGCCGGTGCCATCGTCAAGCACAAGGCTCGCTTGGTGGCACGAGGTTTCGTGCAGCAGGAGGGGGTCGACTTCGACGACGCCTTTGTTCCCGTGGCACGGATGGAGTCCGTGCGACGACTCCTTGCGCTAGCTGCCCAGGAGGGCTGGCGTGTTCATCACATGGACGTCAAGTCGGCGTTCCTTAACGGCGACTTGATGGAGGAGGTCTACGTGCACCAGCCGTCGGGATTTGTGATCCCCGGCAAGGAGGGCAAGGTGCTCCGCCTGCGCAAGGCCCTCTATGGCTTGCGGCAGGCACCGAGGGCGTCGAATGCCAAGTTGGATTCCACGCTAAAGGGGATGGGCTTCGAGCAAAGCCCGCACGAGGCGGCCATCTACCGACGGGGCAGTGGAGGTAATGCTCTGCTGGTGGTTGTCTACGTCGACGACTTGATGATCACTGGCACCAAGGATGCGGAGGTGGCGACATTGAAGGAGGAGATGAAGGCCACCTTCCAGATGAGTGACCTGGGGCCTCTCTCCTTCTACCTGGGAATCGAGGTGCACCAGGATGACTCCGGGATCACGCTTCGACAGACCGCTCCGATGGAGGAGAGGCTGAAGCTGAGCCGCGACAGCACGACGGAGGAGGTGGACGCTACGCAGTACCGGCGTCTTGTGGGGAGCCTTCGCTACCTCGCCCACACACGGTCGGACCTGGTATTCTCCGTCGGCTACGTTAGTCGGTTCATGCAGCGACCGACAACGGAGCACCAGCAGGCTGTGAAGAGGATCATCCGCTACGTTGCGGGGACACTCGACCACGGCCTCTACTACCCTAGGTGCCCTGGGGCGGCACACTTCGTCGGGTACAGTGACAGCGACCACGTCGGCGACATCGACACCAGCAAGAGCACGAGCGGGATCCTCTTCTTCCTCGGCAAGTGCCTCGTTAGCTGGCAGTCGGTCAAGCAGCAGGTGGTGGCCCTGTCCAGCTGTGAGGCCGAGTACATAGCGGCCTCCACCGCTTCGACTCAGGCGCTCTGGCTTGCTCAACTGCTTGGTGATCTCGGCAGAGACACTAGAGCGGTGGAGCTCATGGTGGACAGCAAGTCTGCTCTTGCCCTGGCAAAGAACCCCGTCTTCCATGAACGCAGCAAGCACATCCGGGTGAGGTACCACTTCATCCGAGGCTGTCTTGAGGAAGGGAGCATCAAGGCGAGCTACATCAACACCAAGGACTAGCTTGCGGACCTGCTCACCAAGTCCCTTGGGAGGATCAAGTTCCTTGAGCTCTGCTCCAGGACCGGGATGGTTCAACTTTCCCACAAGACGACGCACAAGATTTAGGGGGAGAATGATGGATAAGTCTGGCTGTTGTGGTCTGTGTGGGGCTGTTGTGGTCTTTGTGGGGCTGTTGTGGTCTTTGTGTTTTTAGGACAGCATAGGACAACATCTTAGACTAGAGGACAGCATCTAGGACAGCATCTTAGACTAGCATCTAGAGGACAGCATCTTACCATCTAGGACAGCATCTTAGACTAGCATCTTAGACTAGCATCTTGGCATATGCTTGGCTGGCTAGCAGCCTATAAATATGTATCCCCAACCCCTCGGGTTGGTATGGTATTGAGAAATAAACCAGAAAATTGTCCCAACTCCTAGTGTCATCCTCTCTCAATGAGAGTAAGAATTCTGCTACTACCAAGAGTGAGAATTCAGCGACTAACATGTTCTAGTTCGAGAATTGTTGGCTGCTTCGTAACGACTTTGAGAGCAAGCTCACCCACGCTTGGTTCCAGCAACAGTTTCTTCGGGAGCATGTAGAAGTGGTCTAATGTGTAAACGCTAGTGTTCCCCTAACCAGCGTGGGTCCGACCTTCGGATCCTCATAAATGCCCGATCAATGCCGCCACTGCCACCTCCACTACCAATGCTTGAGAAGTTCAGTGTCGATCCCATCGATCTACAGCTGCGAGCGAAGCATGGCCTCCCCTAGCTCTAGATCATGTGGTTGCGGATCCAGCTCCCAAGGCAGCTGTCGGACCTCGCTGGAGCTCCTCCGGTGGACGACGCCCACCTCGCCCTCGAGTCCAGCCTCAACGCCGAGTTCGAGGTTATGCCGGCTGAGGAACTCGTCGCCCACCTCAACCGCCACTGCCGCACAACCTACTTCGTTGGCGCGGCGCTCGGGTTCGCCGCGTGCGAACGAAGGCTCGCGGAGGCCGAGGAGCTTGTCCATGCGGGCGACGAGCGCATGGACATGCTGCAGGACGAGATCAGGGCGTGCGAGGCCTAGCCCACTTAGAGTGGGCTGAAGTGTCTGACCCACATGTCCCGACGGCAACCCACATCGCTCCCACCTCCACTCCATGGCGAACACAGCCACCTACCTCATACCATGTTCCACTTTTGGTGTCTATTTCGACCCACCACACATGCTCCAGTTCGAGAATTGTTGGCTGCTTCATAACGACTTTAAGAGTAAGCTCACCCACACCTGGTCTGATTCGCTTGGTTCCAGCAACAATTTCTCCTAGAGCATGAAGAAGTGTTGTCTCGTGTAAAAGCTAGTGTTCCCCTGACTAGCGTGAGTCCGACCTTCGGATCCTCACAAATGCCCTTGATCAATGCCGCCACTACCACCTCCACTACCGGCACTTGAGAAGTTCCGTGTCGATCCCATCGAGCTACAGCTGCGAGCGAAGCATGGCCTCCTCCAGCTCTAGATCACGTGGTCGCGGTTCTAGCTCCCAAGGCAGCTGCCAGGCCCCGCTGGAGCTCCTCCGGTGGACGACGCCCACCTCGCCCCCGAGTTCGAAGCTATGTCGGCCGAGGAACTCATCACCCACCTCAACCGCCATCGACGCGCGGCCTACTTTGTTGACACGGCGCTCGCGTTCGCTGCGTGCGAGCGCAGGCTCGTGGAGGCTGAGGAGTTTGTCCGCGCGGGCGACGAGCGTATGGACATGCTGCGGGACGAGATCAGGGTACGCGAGGCCTAGCCCACTTAGAGTGGGCTGAAGTGTCTGATCCACATATCCTGGTGGCAACCCACATCGCCGCCGCCACCACCTCCACTCCATGGCGAACACGAATACAGGCGTCGGCCTCATGGCACCCCCTGCGCCATCACCGCCGCCGCCACCCCCACTTCCGGCGCTTGAGAAGTTCAGTGTCGATCACATCAAGCTACAGCTGCGAGTGAAGCATGGCCTCCTCCAGCTCTAGATCTCGTGGCCACGGATCTAGCTCCCAAGGAAGCCGTCGGCCCCCCATCGGAGCTCCTCCGGCGAACGACGCCCACCTCGCCCTCGAGCCTGCCTCAACCCCGAGTTCATGGCTATGCTGGCCGAGGAACTCATCACCCACCTCAACCGCCACCGCAGCACGGCCGACTTCGCTGACGCAGTGCTCGTGTTCGCCGCGTGCGAGCACAGGCTCACGGAGGTTGAGGAGCTTGTCCGCGTGGGCGACGAGCTCATGGACATGCTGCGGGACGAGATCAGGGTGCGCGAGGCTCAGATCCACAGGGCTGCCAAAACGGTGGAGGTGCTGCGGACCGAGATCTGCGCGCTGCAGCAGCCTAGGGCCGCCGACGCCAAGGCGCGCGCGCGGCATGGCTCTGGAATCAGCGGGCGCAGCCTGACGCAGCAGGTTGGTCGTGGTCGCGAGCTCGCCACACAAGACTTCTGTGCTAGTAAGGGCGTGCGCTACGACGCTGGCGTCGACACCATGCCTGCCAGGGGTGTGGTCGTCGGCGATGATTATGTTTGTTCGAGAAGTTCAGTGTGTGCAGTACTAATGTTTGTCGTTGTAGTTAAGACACCTTTGCGTGCAAGCTGTTTTCCCGGGATGGATTCACTGGCTCACATGTTTTCCTTGGATC
This sequence comes from Miscanthus floridulus, assembly GCF_019320115.1. Classification (NCBI taxonomy): domain Eukaryota; kingdom Viridiplantae; phylum Streptophyta; class Magnoliopsida; order Poales; family Poaceae; genus Miscanthus; species Miscanthus floridulus. The sequence goes on from NC_089587.1 coordinate 39,544,842, forward strand.
GATTCTACAAGCGCTGCGGCCCTTTATGGACTGCTACACCAACCCACAAAAAGATAGCGGCAAATGTGGGCTGCCGCATTAGCTCTCGTAGGACTTGCGGCTCGAGCGGACGTGGGGCGGGCTGCCCACCGCCGCCCCATTTGCATCCTTACTTGCATGAATAGATATGTGCCATAATTGCATGCGTTAGTGGTCTGCGGATGTGGATGACTTGCATGTCGTGATAGAATTCTATTGGGGTTTAGGATTTTAAGCTGTAGATACAGATATATAGAATATAGATATATACATTTGAAGCTGGGCCGCTGGGGTGATGCAGATTTGTGGATTGTAACAATCTTGCATGTGTATTTACTACAATCTGGTTACAACCTGACCGTCTGTCTCAATCTGCAAGCTAAAACAAACAGAACCTTAGTTGGCCAGTGATGCTTAGATTGCACTATGAATTTTATCGAACAATCAGGAGAGTTGCGTATCGTTAAAGGAGAAGAATGATTGCGCCACAAATGTTTATTTTGATTATTTTGTGTTCCTGTCAGGTTTATGTATTGACTCTCGTGGCTCCAAGAGATATCGTGATTCAACCACCAACCGTCATATACCTTATAGGTAGCCAGTGATTTTGAAACACATTTCTTCCCAAACTTCATATTTTTGTTTAACTTGCATTTTATTCTTCTTTTTGCAATTGTGGTAATCAATGTTTATTGTAGTTAACATACTTGTTTTACAGAGAAAATAAAAACTTGACTGGCACAGCTCGCTATGCTAGCCACAATACTACTCATCTTGGGATTGGTGAGTAATATATGGCCGTTCTATTTCCATTTATCTCTTGTGCACATGTATATTGTAACACTAAAATAGACCATGTTTCTATATGATTTGTGCACACTTCTATTGTAACACTAAATAGCATGGTTCTATAGACTTATTAAAAACATTTATAGGCTTGGTGTTTTCCTTTGGTCCACTATCACTAACTTACTTTTGTTACCAGAGCAAAGCCGCGAGAGATGATTTGGAATCGATTGGATACGTTCTCCTGTATTTCCTCAGGGAAGGTATGATTTTGTGTTAAAGATCTCTTTGTCTTTTTTTCAACATTGTCCCTAGAATAATGCTGCATGTGTAGCGGTCATTTATAAAAACCATTGTTTTCTGGCTTCTGTAATGTTTTTTAGACAGTAAATGTCCATGCGAAATAAAATATAGTTTACACCGTTTTTCCCATTTGGACTCTTGCATTCATACCCCTTGTTTTCTATTCAAATTGTGGTTTGCCCCTGTTTTTTTTTAACTTTATGAATTTACCCCTGCGTTTTTAAAACGAAGCACCACTTTGCCCATATTCCGTCATCCTCCCCTTAACGGAGTTAACTTTTGTACAGGAGGACAAATATGACCATGTGATTTTGCCCTGGTTTTGTAGGGCTGTTTGTGATTTTCCCCCTAATTTGGAATAAGACATTTATATAGTCTTTTGACAAAAATGGTTAGATTTGGTCAAATGTATTTGGCACAATTTGCAATTATGTCAAATCAGATTTAATATTGAAAATACATCGCATCCACTGTGCCCTGCTCCGCATCCACTGTGCCCTGGTACACCCCTGCATGTCAAACCATTCCAGCACATTTCTCTTAGAATAGAAGAAAAAAGAGAAAAAAGTTATTTTTGGAATCAACAGAAGTATCCATCGTTTCTGTTAAGGAGAAGAACAAATTAGCGCAGCTGAACCAAACAGAACAGACCCTCTCGCCCTGGCAGGCTGGCAGCAGCATGTTGGAGTATAAGTGAATTGCCCACCTCTTCCGATCTGCTTAAGCTTTTGGGTTGAATTGGTCGGTGCATGCAACTTAATAGCAAGACGAACACACAACAATGGAAAACAACAAAAAAGCAAGCAATTTGCGTTTTTAAAAAGATCTTCTTGATCCTGCAACTTATCATCGATCTTGTGAAGGACCTTCACTTTCTTGAGGCAGCCGTCACAGTGGATATTCACTTTGAGCACACAGGTCTGGGGACAGACAAACAGGGGAAAAAAAAACGTCGTCGAAACAGATTGGGAGAAGACATACAGGCGAAAGCGAAACGAAATCAGCCCGCCGCGCCAGCCGCGCGTGGCCGCAACACCCTCCGCGCTCGCCCTGTGTGACCGCTGCACCCGCCCTGCGCGGGCACGGTGCGCTCGCCCCGTGTGACCGCTCCCGCGTTGGCTGCGGCCACCCCGTGCCAGCCCGCCTGCGTGCTGCGAGCGCCTGCGACACCCCGCCATTTGCGTCACTGCCTGCACTAGGTTCAGGCTATCTAGACGGGGGGATGGCTTGGTTGGGTAGCTTGGATAAGGGCATTTTGGTCATTTTGCATCTGACTTTGTGTTTTATTTATTTTTAAATCGTTTAATCCCCCTCCAACTTACGGACATCCAAACCCGGACACGCCCCGCCCGCGGTGGGGTTTTGGGGGTGCGGATGTTGTCACCGTGCCGTTACGTGCCCGTCTGTCCGTTCCAAGTGGAGGTGGCTCCCCCTTTCTCTTGCTCGGTTCGTGGAACCGGTCGTGGGCTGAGCTGGGTTTCCTTCTCGATATCGCATTGAGTGGCCCATTGCTTGTGAGGCTGTGACCACGGGGGTGCTGGCGCCCCCTGGCACGTCATCCTCATCTCGCGATCTGCGCTCATGGCCTGGCCCATGATATTTCCTGGGTGAAATATTAGACCTTTAGCAAACCCACATCTAGGGTTTGGGCTACAAGATGAAAGCAACTGAGAAGAGGCGTAGACTGGGTATGGGATCGGACAATCCAAAACCTGCATGCGGAGGGGAGACGCGATCGAGCTAAGGATGCAGGCGGCACTGACTTCGAGTCCAGGCGACAGCAGATCGGCTGGGAGGCAAGCCTGCAGGCTGCTGCTTGGGATCTGTCTGAGCAAGGTCGACGAACGAGGAGGGGATACCAGGGACCTGCTGTGGCTGTGCTTCTGGTGGGCCACCGCAGTGGGAGGCTTCCTGGACCAGGGGCAAATGGCTCCTTCATTTTAAAATAACGAGGGTAAAATCACAAAGTTGAAAAAATAGGGGTAAAATCACAATTAAATTTTTGAACGGGGGCAAAAACACCATTTTTTCCCAGTATATTATGTCGTTATATGCCTGAAGCGAAACAATTAGTACAGTTGTCTCAATATGCCAGCTATCTTTGATCGTGATTTCTTGTGTACGAAACATTTTATATGCTAGCTATCTTTGATCATAATTTCCTGTGTATGAAACATTTATATGCCAGCTATCTTTAATTGTGATTTCTTGTCTATGAAACATTTTATGGACTTGGTGTAAGTGTAAGTAAACTATATGTTGTGTCCAGTCTTCCTTGGCAGGGCTTGAAAGCAGCCACAAAGAAACAGAAGTATGACAAAATAAGTGAGAAGAAGCTTTCAACTCCTATTGAGGTGGTTTGAGTAACTTGCTTTGCATTTATGAATGTTAACTCCTTTGATATCTTTGACAGGATGAGTACTCATGAGTTTTGTTATTATAGGCTCTATGTAAATCCCATCCTGTGGAATTTGCTTCCTATTTCAACTACTGCCATTCTCTGACATTTGATCAGCGTCCTGATTATAGTTTGTTGAGGTGTATCTTTCGAGATTTGTTTGACCGCGAAGGTAAACATTTGGAATTCTGGTGTGCAATCTCCCATCATATCATATTAATAATGAAAAGCTTGATAACTTGTTTATTATTTGATCTTCTCTAGGCTATCAGTTTGATTATGTGTATGACTGGACTTTGTTGAAGTGTAAGCAATCCCAGAAGGCTAAGGCTAAACAAGGATGCTCTGTAAGTACTGCTTGTTTTTGGAGTTATAACTTCCCTCAGTATTTCATTTTCCTTTAAAATATGTTGGAGGTTTTCAGAAAGTGATATCTTCTAATATAGATTTGATGCAACAAATGAAGTGTATCTTTCCCAATTGTTTTAGGAGTTTTGCTGATTGTTCTCTACCATGGCAGCATGATGCAGGCGTAAGCAGCCGTCCAGTTACAAAGAATGTGGACAAGCACCAAGGTAGTAGCTTGCTCAAATTGTTTTCTATGTACTGTAGTATAAAACTAGTGCTGTTTATAGTCATTTTCCTCTTTTTCTACAGTACATTGTGCTTTCTGGATTTCAAGTTTTTCTATATAATTCTTCTGTTTTGTGGTGTTATATTTTTTTTTCAAGATAATATACCTTTTTAGCTGTAACTTCTATAGGATGTCTATTCACAGTAGCATGTTTATAACAACCTTTTTCAGTTGGTGTTGCACGCCCAATTGACGCTTCAGGTCTGCTTGAAGCAGAACAACGCCCGGCAATCAGAATGCAATTCAAGTGCAGTGCAGAAAACAGCCGTTCAAATAATCTGCATCCTGAGAGATTGGTAAGCCAAGTTTAATTAATGAGTGTTGGATATAATCTTGATGTACTTGGCCATAATTGTATTGTGTGGAGTAGGCTATGAACTCGATATACACATGAGTTTAGAAGTGTTGCACTGTTAGCATGTAGTAGTGCACGCTAGAGAGCAGTTGCATTGGAAGTGGTCTAAGCACACATTAGTCATAAAATGTATGGCATGAGTTTAGCTGTAGAGTTAGTGAATAAGAGTGAGTGAATAAATCATGTAGGGTGAGTTACAACATCTACATGTACGTGGTTAGACCTGGGATTGGATTGGCTTTAGTCCAATATCCAATTGGCTTTTGGCACTTGGGGCAGGGTCTTGGGGCATGCCAAGGCCGTTGCTGGCGCAGAAGGCGAGGTCGTGGAGCGCGCCAAGGTGGCCATGAGACAGCAAGCGTGGAGGGCTCGCCCTGGGACCAGGACACGTAGCAATCACCATGGGTGGTCCGGGCGTCCGTGTCGCTGCGGGAGAAGCTGGCATAGAGCAACGAATTCCTGCTCCTCAGCTTCAGTCTGATTAGTATTGGTGGAAGCTCTGTGCGGATGTTTGCAGCAAACATGCAACTAGTATTGGATGGATTTGAATTTAGATGGAGTTGGATTGGATATCTCCACTAACTATTAGGATTGGACTGGATAGGAGCACAATTTGAATTGGACGCTGATTGGATTCCTCTAAATCTCTAATTGGATTTGGATGTCCGTCCATTCACAGGTCTATGTGGTGCACACATCAGTGACATTTGTAGGTGAATGTGTAGTGTCCATTCACATGTCTATATGTGGTGCACACATCAGTGACATTTGTAGGTGAATGTGTAGTGCACTCATGCTAGTTGACTCGTGAATTTGCCTTGTAGTTTTGTACTTTTGTACTATAAATATTGAGAACACAAGGCAAAAAAAAGAAGCAGTATGTAGGCATGTAGCTTCTATGTAAATGGGTGTGACTGTGTTCATCCTCCATAATTGTCTTGAGAACGAACTATACTGAAAGGGCTTCATGAGTGTGAGTTTCCGTAAGTTGTGTGCGCTGGGCACTTTGAGAGAGCCTGACAGATTCAGCTTCAACAAGGAATGTTCACCTTTCTGATTGTTGATGATGCTGTTATTTTTTTTTCTGCTTGTACTATCTTTACGTGCTATTTGAATTTTAGAGTCATTTTGGTCTTCATCACAGCTCTATACATTTTGTTATCTGTTAGGCTTCAAAGTATGTTTTACATTTCTTTGTGGTATAATAATGTCCCCCATTTTTCACTGCAGGGAGTGGCTGCTAGCCCTAATAATGCATTGCTGCAATCCACGTCACTTGGCCATACTGATGCTCCAATGAACAATGTGACACATTCGAAAACACAGGGGTCCATAGATCCACACACTCGTGGAAGTTATAGTCCAGGGCCCTCTAACCGCATTTAACCTTTTGGATAGTTCGTAAAAGCTTGCGGGTCCATTCAGTAAATGACTGGTGAGATTACCTTTGATGCTACTATGTCTCGCATCTTCTTTGTAGGCTGTATTGGTGTTTCCCTTGCTTACATGCGGCATATTAGGTATCTCAGTTGAATATTGTCTCCTTGTAGTTGGTTATGGACGTAAGGTCTTAAGGTTGCATGCTGGTAGTTTTTAATGCTTGCAGGCTAGATTGTAATGATTGCTACTGTGATCAGTTTCGCACTGAGCAAGTATCAAGGAGTTCAGATGAAAAATATGATCCAAAGCAAGTATCGAGCTGGGCCAAGAGATAAAATGTTCCAATAAAAAAATCAATTAAAGAAGTGAAATGCATAGCATAGCAAGCAAAATAGATAGGTTAGGATGTCAAACATTGAGTCCACTGAATACTACCATGAACATGAAAATAATTAGAGGGAGATTGCAGATTGACCTGTGGTGTAAGCAAAATATCATGATAGTCTGGAACAGATAATTTGTGGAAAGACTTGCCACCAAAAATACTTTGTAGTGATGTTGATTATTGAATGCTAGCCAAGGGAACTCTAGCTCAAAATGGAAAGTGGTGTTTGGTGTGGATCAGGAGTATTTCATATGGCATTCGGATAGCTTTTAATGCTTGGAGGATTATAGATGCATACACCAGCATATTCAACAAAAAAGAGTGAAGGGTGGAGAGGTTAGTGGATTTTGGTCAGGCTTTAGTTGTACTGTGATTCGGTGATTAGAAGACGTACCTCAGTTTAGAGTTTGGTCAAACATACGTTAGTTTAGAGTTGGGTCAACATAGACCTTAGGTACACATCACAACATGATTGGGTCACACTTTAGTGTATTTGAGCTACTTGGTTGGTGGCCATGTCTAAAGAAGCGTTTTATAGGACTCAAAAACTGCATATAAGAGTATCGCTACTCCTGTCAAGATTGGTGAGTGCATGTGACTAGTGTGGCTATAACAGCTGGGTTTGAACTCGAATTATATTGCAAACAAGTTCTATCATGGTAAGCATGGCTACAACTAAAACAATCACTTGATATATAGATGTTCTAGCGCTCAAACGATATGATCATGTCTGTTGTTCAGAATCTTTCTAAACATGGCATGTTACGATTCATTATTAAAAGTTTTTGTATTTGGGAACTGAACTCAATCCTAAACCAAAATTTGGTATCCTGACAAGATTTGGCCTCCATTTGTTAGTTTCTTACTCCCTCCGTCCCACAATAGAAGTTGTTATGGGATGCGTGCAGGTCAAACTTTTTCAACTTTGACTAGGTTTGTAGAAAATGCGTGCAACATTCATATCTCCAAATAAGTTTATCATGAAAGTATATTCAACGATCTATCTAATGATACTAATTATGTATTATAAATATTAATATTTTATATATATATAATTGGTCAAAGTTAAAAAAAGCTGACTTCTCGGGAAGCGAGAATGACTTCTATTTTGGGACAGAGGGAGTAATTTTTTAACATTCACCTTTTGTTATCACAAGATCTTATTTTTTCTTACAAAATTTTGGTTAATTCATGGGAAGACATGCGGGCATATAACTAGTGTCACAATAAGATTTCAGCTTGGCAAAACCTTGCCAGCATTAAATAACCCCCTTTTGTGAAGTAATGTTTTGTAGGTGGTATGGTATGTTTAAAATATTTCCTGAGTCATTATGAGGTTTCTAATTAGTGAAGAAAAGCCTTGTTATGTTCCTAATATATATATATATATATATATATATATATATATATTTTCTTTTTTCTGAATAGGTTCAAGCCACCTCAATCCGGTGGAAATCTGGAAGTTTTTAATTACTTGTATGGTTGATCCTAGTAGTTTTACCATGCACATAGAATCGTCCATGCGTAGATTATGAGTTAAATCACAATAATGGTCTATGCACATAGAATCGTCCATGCGTAGATTATGAGTTAAATCACAATAATGGTTTAACTACGAGGGGACCATTATTGTGATTTAACTCATAATCTACGCATGGACGATTCTATGTGCATGGTAAAACTGCTAGGATCAACCATACAAGTAATTAAAAACATTGCTAACAAGTTTTTTTTAATAAAAATTGAAACTTGGCACCATAGATGGGACTAGTCTAAAAAATTTAGATGAACAACTGTTTCTGAAAAATTATATAAAAATGACAATTTTTAGTGTGTGTGCACTAGAGGACAAATCTCTTTTTTTGTCTTCTAGTGCACATGCATCTGAAATTTGTTATTTTCCTCTGGATTTTGAAAAAAATGATTTTGCATGTCAACTTTTGTGACAAAAAAGGATCTATGAATGTGTCAAGTTTTCATTTTTTTTGGAAACTTCATAGTATGCTTCAATGGTTTTTTTCACTATTCCATCAAGGTGGCTTCCACCAAATATTTTCCTGATTTAGTAATGCCACTTTTTTGGGGGCAAACTTTAAGAGATGGTTTTTTCACCAGCAGACAAACCAATGTTTCTGTGGCACTTTATTGGGTATTCTTCCTGAATTTCTTAGTGACCTGTATATTTGCTATTGTAGGTTGCCTGATGTGGTTTCATGGATGCATTCTGAACAAACATTCAATGCCATTGCTGGAAATAGCTGTCTGGTTTTTATGGGGACTTCTGTATTGCTTGAGGTGATTACTACCAACCAGAAATATGGTTGATGCTGGTCATGAAATCAGCATCAGTTAGCTGTTCTGGTCGATTTTTATTCTTTTCCATCTGTGGATAATATGAAAACTTGCTTAGGAAAGTTAGATATCTATTTTTGTGTTCTACACGAGTGGATACATTGTAACTCACCTATTTGGGATCATTGATTCAGGGTCCTTTACAAATATAATAATGGTGCTGTATTCTATGCATAATGAAAATTTGGGGTTTCACCAGGATAGCTTTCATTCATTTTAATTACAGACCAACAGCAGTGCGAGTTACAACTTTTTAACTTGTGTAAGGCAAGTTACTTTTGCTATTTGTGCACATTCTATTGCAAGTAACTGGAATGATTTCGCTGTATTATTTCTGACCATATTTCATTTTGATGCTGTCAATTTACTTGCAGAAAGTGATGTACTATCTGACTTAGATTGGCTGCAGCTTCCAGTGTGTTCAACACAATCAATGATTGCGGAGAGGTATCTGGGAAGTTTTGATTGGTCAGCATACACAATCAATGATATATGCTTGCATCAACTAGGATAGCGCCTCTTTGCTGAAAGTGACGTCATATTCTACTAGGATTGGCTGCAGTTTCCAATGTGTCCAATGTGTCTGACAGCCAAATCACCATACAAAAATCAGAGTTGGAAGTTTATGGTTGGTTGATTCATTCATACATCAACTAGAAGAACCCTCTTTGTTGAAAGACTGTCATATTTTACTTGGATTGCCTGCAGCTTGCGATTTGCTTGATACCAAATCGCACCATAAAAAGACTATGAAGAGGTCCGGGAAGTTTACGATTGGTTAGCATCCATGTATATGGCTTCAACTTTCAAGAAACACATGTTGTGGCTCATGGGCTCGAGATTAAAAAAAAGAGTTAAAACTTCAATCCACAACGATCTTGTTGGGCAGAGGTAAATATCATGCCATCTTCCTGTCATAGACATGGTGACATGGTCGCTTGTGTTTTATTTGAATGAGAGGATTGAATATACTGCTTATAACATTGTGAGGAAGTCCTACAACATCTTGGTTTTTTCTGGTGGTGTTTTTTTGGTTGGCATTCTCTCTCCAACTGTCATAAAAACAATGAACTGTACATAAATTCTTAAAGGGCTGTTTAAGTCTTGAGGCGAAATGAGATGATATACTTGATAGAAGTGTCCATATTTAGGTATATCATTTTCCTGAGTGTTCAAAGATATCATTCAATGATATAACGCTGGTTCCAAAGTGAATATTTTTAGTTATAAAAAGTTGAACTGTATCTAGGAGTGGAGCCATCTCTGTAATTTGTCGAGTCTGAACAACTTTGCCCTCTTTTCCAGAATTCAAAGCTGCCCAATTTAGTCATGCCTAGAATTGTGCAACAACGTGTAACAGAGCAGAATGAAGTCCACCTTTAGTCAGGTGCTTATAAATATTCTTGGTTTAACTATAGCCGAGTTTTTGAGTTTTCACAGCTGGAGCCGTCTCAGTCTGTATAACTCTGGTTCGTGTTTTCGAGACGGAATCCTGTTGCTGGGCGTCTGAGCTCATTCGTGTGGCTACTCCAGTTCCTTGGCAAAGTCGATGTTGTCGACGAACACCTGCATTATGATATATGGACACTGTAAGAAGTTTTTCCCTAAAAGAGCAAAGAGACGATCTTCTATATAGACCAAAAGATGGGTGCATTGAATAGTACTGATTTCCAGCCATCAGGGTCCAGGATGGATGTGATCTTTGTGTTGATCCCCGGCAAGGGCCCTGGCTCCCGCACCACCTGCCCTCCGGACAGCTTCACCACCTCCGCGGTCTTGTAGACATCATCGGTGCCAATGGCAATCTACTTGAACTCAGCATCATGTGTCCAGAGTTAAGCCTCTTGACTGCTGATGACCATATCGCGAAGAAAACCAAATTGCACACCTGGGCATATGCATTCCCCCTGGCATACTCGGTGACACCATAGTTGTAGGTCAGCTCCAGCACCGCGTTCTTGTCTTCAGGGCCGTAACCCATCATTGCCACTGTGTACTGCAGGAGCAGTTCCAGGGAAGTCCATGTCATGACACAAGTTATTTGGCAATTAATAACTACTAGCTAACAGATTGATGGTTTCTGCAACCTGATCACCTTGTATTCAGGGTTATCTCGCTTCCGGAGCAATTGCATGCCGCAGGCCTGTGGTTTAGGCGAGAAGAGACTAGTGAGGATTTTGTGGACAACAAAGCTTATGGAGCATATAAGCCTACACCTACCTTCTCATAGAAGCTTATGGCATGGTCAAGATCGCCGACGCGGAGCATCACCTGGCACAAGGGCTCTGGAGTTCCAGGTCTCTCAATGATCTCAAACTTGTAGCCATCAGGGTCCTCCACGAAGGCGATGACGGTCTTGCCGCCCTTGACAGGACCGGGCTCCCTGGTGACCTTGCCTCCCTTTGCTCTTATGAGCTCTACTGTCTTGACCACCTGTTTCACTCAAATCATCCGGATTCCAAGCATGGTTCTACTATGTCAATAATTGAGGCAGCATCTCAATTCTAACCTGATCGATGGGGAAGTCTTAGATTTGCTATCTTACATCCTCGACTCCGATACCGAAATGGCCAAAACCTGCGCCAATATCATATTTGTCGACCCCGTAATCTGCGAATGGATTCTGCAAAATCAGGAACCTGAAAACTGGGGAACTGTGACTGGTGCCGAGTGTTAACAGCACTGACTGTAAGTGAGCTCGACGACGAAATGCGATTCCTCGGGGCCGTATCCTAGGAACGCGTTGGTGTACTTCTCCTCTGGTATGTCCCTCTTCCTGAGCAGCTTCATCCCCAGGCACTCAGTGTAGAACCTGCATTGCATTGTATCAGCTGTTGCAGTTCAGACTTCAGAGCGAGCTGTGACTTGTATCGTGGTAACGAGATGTACTTGATTGTCTTGTCGAGGTCGCCGACCTGGTAGACGACGTGGAGGAGCCGGCGGTTGTCCTTCTTTGTCCCACGAGAAGGCCTCGTCCGTGCTGGCGAAGGTGGCCGCCTGCGCGGCATCCGCCGAGGCCCGGATTCTTTGCCGCCGCGCCGGCGCCGGCCACGTTCCTGGTCAGCGTCAACGGCCTCGTCCCGGCCACCTGCTCGGACTGCAGCGCCGCACCTGCTTGCGATTAAGAAACAGCCCCCCCCCCAAAAAAAAAACGCAACAGGTCAGGCAGCAGAGGCTATAGCTGCGCGGCTACTGCTACAGGTCACGTGACGAGCGGTGGTCACCTGCGGCAGCGGTGGAGAGGAGCAGCGACCTCCGGGGGACGGGCGTGGCGGCGCAGGCGACAGCCCCGCGGCCGGCGGCCACCGGTAGAGTCCTCATCGCGGTGTCTGCTGGCCGACCCGGTTTGCTTGGCGCGCCTTTCTCGTGCTATCCTTAATTCCGGGCCGCTCGCTTCGGTGCAGCCAGAGATCTATTTGGCGCGGACGGATGCGCCGCTGCCAAGCGCGAAAGCTGTTGGGAGACTGGACTGGTAGGGAAGGGCGGTTGAGCTGGTGATGACACCTGTCAAGATGTGGGGCTATGGGACCCGTGAAGAGCCGTAAAGCTGGATTTCACAGGATGTTTTTTTTATAAAATTTCACAGGATGTTGATCACCTAGCGTGCGACCGTGCGTACCGGCCGCACACCCTGTTAGTGACAATGGAAGCACTAGTTTCATCGGAATGCCTAAGCAGGAACAACCGGTTCTAATCAATTGTTATAACATCAATCGCAGTTGTAACCGATCACAGCAGCACCAACAGCAAACACAACTGTTGTAGTAGGGTACTCCAACTGCAGTTGCTACTGGTTGCAGCCAAACTTCGCACCTCTGTACCCTATAAAACACCTAGTAAAATTATCGTGCATGCATCCAACAACTACCTGCTCTACAGTCATCATCTTAACTACATCTACACCACAATATGTACTCAGAAATACACCGTACTAAAAACATACGCACCAGATTAACTCTCGTATCTTCTCTCTCCTTCCTCGAACATATCCGACGGTCGTCCTTCAATACATCTGCACCTTGTGGCTCCGCGTGCCCTCTCTCCGCCCCCAGCCCCACGCCCGCGCCCTCTCCCTCCACGGTTCGATCCCTCCTGCCGTCTTTTTTTTTTAAAAAAAAATGAAACGTCGTTCTCTTCTCCGCTCGATTGACAGAAGCGGCACGCCTCTCAGCTTCCGCCGCCGCCACCTTGGTCCCTGCGTCGGCGAGCTCCCCAGCTCCGGCGGCCACCTCCGGTTCGCCGGCGATGGCCGGATCTGGTGGATCCGGTTCCCGTCTACCTCTCCCACACCTTCTTCCTTATCCGTGGGAAAAGTTCTTCCTAGGTTGGATTAACCCGGCAGCATTTGACGGCGGCACAGGGCGCGGCCGCCGCCGCAGTAAGGGAAATGGCGGCGGTGCTCGTCCGCGGCCTCCGGGGGCGACCTGTGGGCGCTGGTTGATGCTGCGCTGAACGCGGCCACGCGGGACTGCGCCGACGGCATCGTTGAGTGCCTCTACGCCGCCGCCGGCGGCTATAGCAACTGCGCCGAGCATCCGCCGCCTGTTGCTGCTTTAGCGTCGGGGGGCTGGATGAGGAGGACGGAGACGAGGCGGCTCCGGATTCTCTAGTGGTGGAGGCGGAGGCGGAGGCGGACGCTGATGCGCAAGCCGAAGGCGCGGAGGAGCAGGGCGTGCTAACACAATGGGTGGGCCAATCGGTTTGCTTGCTTGTTTCAGATGAGCAGTAGCAACTGCCATGGGAAGGGTAAGGTTTTGAAGCTTATGTTCATGTTCGTGCAGGAGACTGACATCGGGCGACAGATGAATGGTCTGCGCAAGCACTCTTCTGCCGAGGTCAGGCGACTGGTGAAGCAGCTCATCAGATGATGAACATGGACACGAACACTGTTAAACTGGAGAGATGATTTTCTGTTTCGAATATATGCTGCCTAATTATCCTCTTTTGTGGAACCTGGTATTGCTTGCAACTTGAAGTAGCAGATAACAGATTGTGCGATGAAAGTAGCTATTATCTGTGGTGACACATCTGTATTTTATTAGAGCCTTGTATGTTTACCTTTTATTTATTGATTTTAGACTATATGTAACAAAGACACCTTCATTGTTCGAGCCTTACAGGTTTCAGCGTTTCAGTATTCTCCCAGCCCACACAGGCATCGTGAGTGCAACATATCATCTTTTAAATGCAGTAAAAATGTACTTATGGAGGTACACTCTTTGTTTCTATAACTTTAGATGGTTCAGCTTCAGAGAGGGCTAACAATGGTTTTGAGTCAACAATGTATGCAAAGCGTAGGACCAGCTGATGTTAGGAGAATTTGCTACTCTTTGGATAAAATGTTACTGCTTTGAAAACATTTTACACTGGAAACTTGTAGTACTAGCATAAGCAGTAGCAGAACTGTATCAGGAAGGACTCATATTCAAAATTCTGTTGTTTTTGCTAAAGTGATCTCAGCTCACTCATTGTGGCCTGAACAATTAATCTGGCCTGCTCTTGAGGGACAGGAATTGATGCATTTGCTTAATTGTTCTATTTTGTGAATAAATATCAATTAAGTTTGACATTAATGTGGCCCGTAGCATTAGCACGGGTAAATGTACTATGTAAATTTAAAGTGCCGGTTGGAAATATGAACTGATCTTTCATCATGATTTCCATGTGTTCAGGTCGTTGAAGCTGCACTTATTTCTAGAATACAAAGATTGGAGCAGAAAACTGTACACGATGATGTGTTTTTTTACATATAGCTCTTGCTCTTCTTGTAGAAAACTGTACACGATGATGTGTTTTTTTACTGCATACTCCATTTAAGCATTGTCACTTACATGCTTCTCAATCATTGGCTTCAAACCTTTAAGCTGTTACTCCCATCCCCTAATCCCCTACTTCATTGGGATTTCAATTTAGGCAACTTTCATTATAGTGCATACAGTGGAATTCAAACAGCAATGCTTCCGGTTATTTCCATCTCTTATATGCCTTCCAGAAGCCGAACTGCAAATTCACAGTCCATCTGTTTCCTATAACACATTTCCCATCTTAGCTAATCCGAGCTCCTGATCTTCAGATACATCAACCAGTACAAACAATAAGAGATTGTATACTCCCAGTTTTGGCTACTAAGTGACAGACTCTATAGCAGACCTCAGACAGGAATGTCTGTGCCAAATGTCATTGCAGCACTTTCAGAAAGTTAATCCATTAATTTGTCCGTTAGCTTTTGACTTTGCTCCTTTGAGATACAGTAGGAAGAGCCCTACCAAGTTGATTATGCATTTTCAATGTGCCGATCTAGGTATGGTGGGACTTAGTAGTTCACTACTGCAGTTAGTAGTTTTTTTGCTTTCATTTCATTGTGAAATAAGCTGCTTGGTGGTTTAAACGCCACCATAGGTCTTTGCATTTGTGTTGTATCATATATTACCCCAGCACTTAAAACTTCCATGACAAATATTGCTTTCCACTTGCATCTCAGGTGGCTACATTGCTAGAAGTTCTATCAAATCGATTGACAGTTGATGTGCTGGAGCAGCTTTGTCTAGGTAAACAAGCATTGGTATACAAACTACATTATGGAAGCAATTTCAGGGGCCACTTCTCAAACTTTATTTTGATTTTATTTGTGTATGTACTCATGTGTCAAAGGTTGAGCTGGGTTCACAGGCAGGTGACCTCAAACAGATGCTTATTGATCTCCTGGATGAAATTGCACACTTGATAGATTGAGTTATAACATGACCTATTATGCCTTGCTATGCACTGAGTGTTTTTTTCAGATTAAACTAAGAAAAAAATATCGTCGTTTGGTTGTTTTCATGTGCATCCCTGAGATGAACCCGTGGTGTTAGCACGGGCACTATATTTAACGTGAAAAACCCTCAAATAGGGGCAAAAAGTAAAAACCACTAGCCAAATCTTCTTGCACTATTTGTTTGTGGGATTACATCAAGTTCATCTATAGATAGCACTAGAGGTAACCATACATCAAGATTCTACAGAACTTGGACAACGACAATAAAATTTGGGGCTGCTACATAGGGTGAAGAAAGACCTCGCCAAATGATGTGGAACTCAAATTAGAGGCACCAAGGTAGTAGATTTGAAACTTTGAACCCTTCTTGAATTATTGCAAGATCTCCCTAATCTTCCTCTTCTCTCTCTGGTGCTCATGAAGGAGCTGAACTGAACTGTCTGTACTGTGTTGTGTAGATGCTCACAAAGCTTCCCATCCCTTCTCTTGTAAGACAAGATGTAAAATTCTATATGGACACAAGTTTGATCCACTTTCTTGAGCTACCCCTATGACATGTGGGGCTGCTCACTAGGAGCAATTACTCTCCTCATGGCCCACTCATTAGGAGGATTTCTTAACACCACCTGTCGGGTTCATAAACCTAGGGTCCCTCATGGACCTGCTTCCCAGCAAAAGCTCGGCCCAGCAGACGACGTTGCGAACGACACGCAACTCCTGGGCCAGCCCAAAAACTAACGACAGGCTAGAAGGGTGATCCAGTCTCCGATTGGAAGGCCTGGCCAAGGAGGAGCAGCGCTTGCTTCCGACTCCGGCCCGCCTCTCCGACCCGAAGGCCTGGCCAAGGAGGAGCAGCACTCGCTTCCGATTTTGGCCTGCCTCTTCGACCGAAAGGCCTGGCCAAAGCGAGGACGACGCTCGCTTCTGACTCCGGCCCGCCTCTCCGACCGGAAGGCCTGGCCAAGGAGGAACGACGTTCGCTTCCGACTCCGACCCGCTTCTCCGACCGGGAATACACCAAACCTTTGCTTACAGCTCTTCTCCGACCGGGAGGTCGGAGCCGACTAGGGAACGATCGATCGGGGACGCCCACTTGGTGAGGACCCAGGAAACGGATAGAGCAAGTAAGGCAGGGCGCTGAAGTCAAACCGCAATACTGAGGACGTACCCTGCACACTTGTAGGACAGTACTGTCAGGCCATGTCAGAAGGATGCCCTGCAACCTTCCAGACATGTTAGAATACGAACAGTGTTGTAGGCGCCGACATTTGACCTACAGTATGGTAGGCGCCAACATTTGCCACACCAGAAGAACACGGTGGAACCAACCACATGCATCCAGCCATCAACAGTGTTGTGGGTGCCGACCAACCGTCTTGCACCCTACGGCATGGGGAACAAGACTAGGTAGCACACACACACACACACTTATTCTCTCACACTATCTCTTGTAAAGTCGTCCTCTTTATCTATAAAAGGGGATGCGCTCTCTCCAAAAGGAGGATAATTTGGACAACCAATGATCGATTCACATAGGACCCGAACAACCAACAGACGGTTGATTCTGATTCTCTCTGCTTGGCTCTAGAACTCTAAAAGCCAGACAGAGCATGCGTTCGAACACTTAGCGCACGTCGGAGCTCCCGTCACTCTTGGCCCTTCGGACCGGAGTCCAACCGGACCTCTGATACCCCCGATCTTACTTCCTCTCGTTTGTAACCCCACAACAAACTTTGAGCACCTGGGCTCATGAATAAAGTCTCCGACCGACTCAGACTGGACATACGGCACGTTGCCTGAACCAGTATAAACTCTGTGTCATTGAGTGTTAGACCACATCCGATCACAACGTACGGCAAAACTATAAATATTTACGTGTTGGTCACTTTTCGCACCGACAGTTGGCGCCGTCCATGGGGAAGACGTCGTACGTTCACACTTTTAGTCATCTGATGACCCACCTTTCTACCATCTTCGGCATGGCGGGCTCAAGCGATACGACTCACTTCGGCTCGCTGGAGTTTCCCATACTGCCACCTATTGGGATGTCGGTTCCTCCCGTCTTCGAGCCATCCCATGCCTTCCTCTTCGAAAGCCTGGACTTCGTCGCTGATCGGCTCGGCGTGCTTCACCTCCACAAGGAGGCACTCGTCCTGGCGCCCATCGGAGGAGGAGCGCCTTCATTGGCTTTGGGCCACTCGACACCTCTCTGACGAGGCGTCTACGCTTCGCTCTAAGCCCACGCTGGGCTAAAACCCCACTGTGAGTAACGTACATACAGTTCTTTACTCGCTTTTTCATATTTTTCGCCGACTCTCTGGAGGGACCCTATTGTCACTGCCACGACTGCCATACGACCGGTTCCCCTATGGGCTCGCCTCCCCTGTGGACGCATACGCCTGGGGGCTCTGAAGGATGCTGGCGCCACCCCTCTCACATATGAATTCATGGGGATGGCGAGCTATGATCCCACCTCTTTCCATGACCTCATGGATGATGAGGTTGAGAGCGATGGCTCCAGCATCGGCAACGTCATGGCACCCAGCCACCCTCTGTCCTGGGAGTGCGCTATGGCGGACGCCCCGGGACAGCCACCGGTGGTGGCGGAGTCTCTATAGAGCCACGCCCCTCCGGACCCTCATGCGGAGGCCCTTGCATGTGCATAGGAGCATGGCGAGGAGCTACGACAACTGCGACAGAACCAGCCGCCACCTGCGCCGGCGCAACACGATGCGCCCCCATGCGCGTGACCCGACGAGCGGCGCCCGGGGTCACGCCCTCCAGGTCCAGCGCAACATCATGGATGGGGGGGGGGACGATCCCTCATAGTTCGCTCGGGCTGGCCAGAACATCACCGCTGTGGTGATGCTTCTGCGTGGCCTTCCAGAGCCTGTCGACCCTAGGAGCAGGCGGTCCACTGGAACCTCCGGGCACTGGTGGAAACCGCCACCGTTCAACAGGTGGAGAGCTCCGCATCGCGACACCGACTCGTGGCCTCTCTCCCCACTAGGGAAGTGGGGACGCACCAGACGAATCGCTCCATCCGCTCGCCGCTATAGCCGCCAGGCGTGGAACAGGAGGCCGCAGCTGCGCCATGACCTGACCTGGTGCCCGCTCCACACCGACCGCCTGTGCGCGAGCGCCTCGGGCCGAACCGAGATGCTTGCAGCATCATCAACAACCGGCGTCAGGCCCAGCATGACGATAACGTCCATCGGGCGGCGGTGAGAGTAGGCAGCACGGGCTCCGACCGGACCATCGAGGGGACCAGTGAGATGCACCCCAGGCATGCTCGCCGACCCGACAACTGGAGTCCTAGCCCGGATGGCCTGGGACCATGGGCCTTTGGTCGATGCATCCAGAGAGCACCGTTCCCACAGCACTTCCGACCACCTACCAACATCGCCAAGTATACCGGAGAGACGAACCCTGGTATATGGCTTGAAGACTTTCGGCTCGCCTGCCGAGCCAGAGGAGTGGATGATGACCACTTCATCATTCAGTACCTCCCCATCTGCGTGGGGGAACATGTTTGAGCATGGCTCAAATTCCTCCCGCACGACAACATCCGCGATTAGGCGAACCTCAAGAGGATCTTCGTCGGGAATTTCTAGAGGACATATGTCCGCCCAGGGAACTCCTAGGACCTCAAGAGCTTCTAGCAGGAGCCCAATGAGTCTCTATGGGACTACATCCGTAGGTTCTCGAAGCGGTGCAACTCCCTTCCTGATGTCGTCGACGCGGACATCATCAGCACGTTCCTCTCTGGAACATCCTGTGAGTCTTTGATTCACAAGCTTGGCTGTCTGAAGCCTCGGACCACCCGCGACCTACTCGACGTCGCCATGAACCACGCCTTCGGTGAGGAGGCGGTCGAAGCGGTCTTTAACGGAGGCTAGGACAAGGGCAAGGCCAAACGCGAGGATCAAGACAAGGGCTCTTCCACACATAGGGGCAAAAAGAACAAGAACGATCGGCGCCGACTGACCAACTCCGCGTTGGTCGTCGTGGCTGATCGCGCGGGCAAGCAGCCCCAGCAGGGCCATCCTGGCCACTTCGACAAGATCATGGATAGTCCATGCACCAACCATGCCTACCCCATCAAGCACCTCTACAAGGACTGCGAGCTCCTCAAGCGCTTCCTACAACAGGTCAACGGGTCGAAAGAAGGAAAGGGCAAGGAGGCGGTAGTCAAGAAAGGAGGTGCGGCAGGCAAGGATGGGGACGACTTTCCTGACCCCGAGGAATGCATCATGATCTTTGGGGGATCCGATGCCATCTACTCCAAGCGCCAGCACAAAGTGCGCTATAGAGAGGCATGCATCGCCGAGACGGCCATCCCCACCTTCCTTCGCTGGTCGAAATCTCCGATCACTTTTGATCAGAGGGTCCATCCTTCCCATGTAGCTAGACCGGGTTGCTACCCGCTCATCGTCGACCCCATTGTTCGCAAGAAGCGCCTCACTAAGGTGCTGATGGACGGAGGCAGCGACCTCAACATCCTCTATGTCGACACCCTCGACGCCATGCACATCCCCCGGTCAGACCTCCACCAAGTGAGCTCTCCCTTCCATGGCGTGATCCTAGGGACGCAGGCGTACCCGCTCGAGCAGATCAACATGCCTGTCATGTTTGTCGACCGAGCCAACTTCTGCTTGGAGGTACTTACCTTCGAGGTGGTGGACTTCCTGGGGTCTTACCACACCATCTTGGGACGGCCATGCTACGTCAAGTTCATGGCAGTCCCCAACTACACCTACCTGAAGTTGAAGATACCGGGACCGAATGATGTCATCACTGTGGGTAGCACCTTTTTGCACGCCTACACGTGCGACTGTGAGCATTACGAGCTCACCACTACCGTCATCAACTAGTCCGAGCTCTCGTGGCTCGGGGAGTTGTCGACCCTAGTAGTCCCGGACTACAACAAGCCAATCTCCTTGACTGCCTTCTGCCCTCTCGAGGAAACTAAGGCGATGGGGATCGACCCCACTGACCCTACCAAGATTGTGCGGATCAGGACCCAGCTCCCGACCAAATAGGAATGCGAGCTCGCCGACTTTCTATGCGCCAATCGTGATGTCTTCGCATGGAAACCTTCTGACATGCTAGGCATACCATGGGAGGTCGTTGAGCACGCACTATGCCTCGTCCCAGGCTCAAATCCCACCAAGCAACGCCTGCGTTACTTTGACGACGAGAGGCGCAGGGCCATAGGCGAGGAGGTCGCCAAACTCCTAGCAACCGGATTCATCAGAGAGGTATACCACTCCGACTGGCTTGCCAATCTTGTTCTTGTTAAAAAGAAGACCGGGAAATAGAGAATGTGCGTTAATTATACTAACCTCAACAAGGCGTGTCCGAAGGACCATTTTCCTTTACCACGAATAGACCAGATAGTCGACTCTACCTCAGGATGCAAAATCCTCTCCTTTCTGGATGCCTACTCAGGCTATCACCATATCACGATGAAAGAGACCGACCAGCTCATGACTTCATTCATCACCCTATATGGTTCGTATTGCTACGTAACCATGCCTTTCGGACTGAAGAACGCTGGTGCCACCTATCAATGGTGCATGCAGCAATGCTTCGCTGATCAAATTGACTCGCTCGACCAGCCTGACCAAGTCGAGCGGCCAAAACCAACAATCGCCATCTATGTTGATGATGTAGTGGTCAAAACGGCTCAAGCTTGCGACCTGATCGCAAACTTGGCCGCAACGTTCGTGAACCTTCGAAGGTTCAACATCAAATTGAATCCCGAAAAATATGTTTTTGGGGTTCTGAAGGGGAAGCTGCTTGGATACATCTTGTCCAAACGCGGCATCGAGGCCAACCCCCAAAAAATCATGGCCATCTCCAACATGGGCCCTATACGCAACGTCAAGGGCGTATAGAGGCTCACCAGCTATTTAGCCGCCCTAAGCCGATTCATCTCCTGGCTCAGCAAATGGGGATGCCTCTCTACAAGCTTCTCAAAAAGACGGATGCTTTTGTTTGGACTGAGGAAGCACAGTAGGCTTTGGAGAGCCTCGAAGCATCACTGACGTCGGCCCCAATCCTTGTCGCTCCTGAACAGGGAGAACCCCTCCTCCTCTATGTCGTGGCAAGCAACCACATGGTGAGCACCACCCTAATCATCGAAAGGGAGGAGCCGGGACACCACCGGTCGGTGTAGAAAGTGACCAACTAGTGAATATTTGTAGTTTTGCTATACGTTGTGATCGGAGGTGGCCTAGCACTCAATGATATAGGATTTATGCTGGTTTAGGCAATGTGCCCTACGTCCAGTCAGGGTCGGTCGGTGACTTTATTCCTAAGCCTAGGTGCTCGAAGTTTGCAGTGGGGTTACAAATGAGAGGGAGAAAAATGGGGTGTACAAGAGGTCCAGTCAGCTCCGACCAGAAGAGCCGAGAGTGACAGGAACTTCGCTATGAGCTAAGTGTTCAAGCTATTGGACTAATGATCTAAAGGAGCTAAGCTAGGATCGATCGGTCTCTCCCCCTTGTTGGAGGGAGCGCATCCCCTTTTATAGATGAAGGGGATGGCTGTACAGGTGAGAGGGATAGGGTACGGATGTTTTTAAGCCTTGTTGCCCATGCTGATGAGGATTGGATAATGGTAGGCGCCCACAACACTGTTTATGTTACTGTAGAATGTTTGGTGCATGTGGGAGGTTGCGCTATCTTCTTCAAGAAGGGTGGACGTCGGTACCTGCAAATACTGTTTGATGCCTAGAGGTATGTGAGGAGTTGCGCTATGTTCACCCGGTACGGCAAATCCTGGTGCCCATACCGCTATCGATGTCCAGAGACACGCGGGGGGTCTTACCGTATGGGAGTTTTAGCGGCCCCTACAATACTGTAGAGGGAGATGTCGGCGCCTACAATACTGTTTATGTCAGGTGGCTGCAGAGTACTGTTATGTGTAGGGTATGGTCCCTGGTACAGTGGTTTTGACTTGTGAGCCTTGCCTTGCCTTTCTCCGCACGTTTTCTGGTTCCTACCGAGCGGGCATCTCCGGTCGGATGGCTCCAGTCGGCTCTGAGTGCGCCGGTCAAAGAAGAGCGGTTAGCAAGGTTCCTACAAGCCCCGGTCAGAGGGACGTGGGGTCAAAGTCGGAAGTAGGGCTCGGGACAGGCCTTCTGATCAGAGAGGCCGTCCGGAGGTGGCTGAAGCCCGAATTGAGCGCTCCGGTCGGAGAGGTGGGCCAAAGTAGCCGACGAGCGGGCGTTGCTCTTCTTGGGCCTGGCCTTCCGGTTGGTTGCTGGACCGTTCCTTTGCCCTATTGTTTTTAGACTCTTGGGCCGAGCCTTGGCGCAGGAGTCGGTCCCCGAGGGACCCTGGGTTTATGAACCCGACACCACCTTAAGGTCCAACGACCCATATACTTTGTGGTGGAGGTACTCATTGACCCCAAGGTTTGGTACCCCTAGGTGCAAAAACTCCTATATGCCGTGCTGATGGCGACCTTGAAGCTCCTGCACTACTTCACCGACCACGAAGTCTCGGTCATCACTTCATACCCGCTTGGAGACATTATCCGCAACCGCGATGCCGCGGGCTAAATCTCCAAGTGGGCACTCGAGCTAATGGGCCACGACATCAGGTATATCCCCCGTACCACTATCAAGTCTTAGGCTCTCGTGGATTTTGTCGCCGAATGGACAGAGGTCCAGCTCCTGACCCCAGACGTCACTCACGAGTACTGGACGATGTACTTTGATGGGTCTATAATGGCACCCGGCTCAGGGGCTAGAGTGGTTCTAATCTCCCCAGATGGGAGTAGGCTCCACTACGCAATCTACCTCCACTTTTCAGCCTCAAACAACACCACGGAATACAAGGCCCTCATCAACAGACTGCGTATCGCCATCAAGCTCGGTGCTACGCGACTCTACGTCTGCGGTGACCCAGAGCTGGTCATCAACCAGGTCATGAAGGAGTCCTCTTGCAAAAGCCCCCTTATGGTAGCATACTACCAGGAAGTGCGCAAGCTCGAGGACAAATTCTAGGGGATCGAGCTACACCATGTCCCCCGAAAGGACAATGATGTTGCCAATTTTGTCGAATAATTGGCTACCAGGCGGGTTCCGTCTCTGGACAGGGTCTTCATCAATGACCTTCACGAATTGTCTTCATGCATCCTGGAAGGTCTGATCCAGACACACCCCGATGTTGACCCGACGCTCGGGGGCTCCGACGCTAGTGCCTCCATGACGACGTCGCCCGCCGATGTTGCCATGGTGGCACTCGATCAAGCCAGCTGGCGAGTGCCGCTACTCGCCTACCTCCTCGAGGAGGTTCTCCCACCCGAAAGGACTAAATCACGATGGATCGCTTGACGCGCCAATGCATTCATCGCGATCAGTGATGAACTCTACAAACAAAGTCTGTCGGGAGTACTCATGAAGTGCATCCCTATCGACCAAGGCAAGCAGCTCCTCCTCGAGGTCCATGCCAGAATCTACGGACATCACGTGGCCCCAAGGTCGCTGGTCGAAAAAGCCTTTTGCCATGGTTTTTACTGGACTACCGCACTATGAGATGCAGAGGAGGTCGTCCACAGGTGTGAAGGATGCCAGTTCTACACTCGGCAAAGTCATTTGCCAGCACAGGAGCGCCAAACCATCCCCATCACCTGACCGTTCACGGTCTAGGGCCTCGACATGGTAGGACCCCTCAAAAAGGGTCCGGGTGGCTTCACTCACCTACTCTTAGCGGTCGACAAATTCACCAAGTGGATAGAGGCGAAGCCCATCACCAACATCTGCTCGGAACAGGCAGTTAAGTTCTTCCTCAACATCATCTACCGGTTCGACGTTCCTAACTGTATCATCACTGACCACGGAACTAACTTCATTGGGAAGAAGTTCCTAGACTTCAGTGATGGATAAGACATCAGGATTGACTAGGCCTTGGTCGGACATCCATGTACTAAAGGTCAGGTCAAGCGTGACAATGGCATGGTCCTCTAAGGACTTAAGCCACGTATCTTCGACCGACTCAACAAGTACGCCGGACGATGGGTTGTAGAGGCCCAGCTATCCTCTAGAGCCTAAGAATGACCCCGAATCGATCCACAGGGTTCACACCCTTCTTCCTGGCCTACGAAGCTGAAGCAGTGCTGCCCTCCAACCTCGACCGAGCCATGGAGGCTCAACAAGACGTAGTCGACCTGCTCGAGGAGGCCCATGAGATGACCATTATCCGCTCTGCTCGCTACCAGCAAACTCTCCATAGGTACCACGAAAGAAAAATCAGAGGGGGATCCTTGAGGTCGGAGACCTCGTGCTTCGAAGGACTCAATCGACCAAGGAGAAACACAAACTCTCTCCACCATGGGAAGGACCCTATATGGTGATCGAGGTGATCCGACCGGGCACCTACCGACTGAAGGACGACAACGGCGACGTTCTCACCAACACTTGGAACATCAAACAACTACGTCGTTTCTTCCCTTAAAAATTTGGTCTTACCGCTTTCTTTCATTCAATGTTTGCTCCTACAAAGCACCCTGGCCTGAACACTTTTGTCCCGGGTCGCTCGGGGGCTCCACAAGGGTGCGATACCACCTCTTTTTTTTACTATCTTATGGTAAATACCTTTTTACCCGAACAAAAGGGTAGTTCGTTCCTTTAATTACCTTACGTAACTTTGCTTTAAACATTCCAATCGATCACACCCCGCCATGACCTACGGTTACGAGTGGCTGAGCCTTGCAGGCCATGCTTGGGTTCTTAAGGTTGCAGCCTACGGTTCAAACGGGCAGGTGCGAAAAAGATAGAATAAAAAATAAAGCTATGCTAGGGTAAAAATAAGGAACGGATGGGACAAGGTTTCCCTCACAAAGTGATTCCATCACAAAATGAAGTCAATGTATTCATGGATACAAAAATGTTTACACGGGGACTCCCCCATGAACTTATCCCTTATACATATTGCCTGTTTCTACTTTACATTCTATTGCGGCTGCTCGACGGCATCGGCTACCGGCTCGACCGACGAAGACAAGGGCTGCTCGTTCTCCGACAGGGCGACACTCAGATCGGTTGGAGGTGGGGCGATGTTAGCTTCTGACCTAGGCTCCTCTTCATCTATAGGCTGGGTGACATCCTCCTAGGCCCTGGCGCGTGCCTTCAGTCGCGCTCGCACGGCGAGCCTCCATCACCCATTGCGCGGAGACTTGCTCTGCCACCAACTGTGCGTGTGGCAGCAAGCTCTCCCTGAGCGCATGGATGGTGTCTGGGCTCCTACCGTCGGTGTACCCGCTGTAGATGGTAGCGAAGTCCAGGTCTAGGTGGTGTGTCACCACCAAAGTCAGCACCCCTGATGTCCTGTAGAACATCCCGTCGGAGATAAGCGCCCGAACTTCATCCAGGACCTCCGCCAGTCAGATGGCGGGCGTGCTGGTGCTCAACGCTGACCCAAACATGTCCAAGACGATGACCTAGGTGACATTGTGGATCTGGTCAAGCTCCCCCTCTAGAGCACGTCGCTCTTCAAGGGACTTGGCTAGCGCCTCCATGCTCCGACCGATCATCACCTTGGCCATCTCCAGGTCCTGCTCCAGTGAACCAACCCTTCTGCCTAGTTCTGGAAGAAGGATGACAAGCTCAGAAGCAAGTTAAAGGAAAAACCAAGACATCAACCAAAAGTAGAAAAGGTACATACCGAGGTGGGTGTTCTCGAGGATGGAGTCCTTCCTTCTGACGAGTCACCTGCTCGCGCAGCCGAGCATTCACCTCCTCCGTCCCAAGCACCTGGACTCGGAGCACGAGCACTTCCTGGTCAACCTCCGATCGGGCCTTCCGCACTAACTCTAGAGCCTCTAGGGAACTCTAGAGCGCCACCTCGGTCTCTGCTAGGGACTTCTAGAGCACCGCCTTGGTCTCCGCCTGGCGGACCTTCGCCGCGTCATGTCCCCGCTCAGCGACGGTCACCCTCTCCACCATGAGTAGTTCCACCGCCCATGCCTCCATCGCCTCGGCCGCCCAATCTTAAGACTCATGGTGGGTGAACTCTAGCTAGTGCTCGAGCTCGGTGAGCCGCCGCAATGCCGTGGCCTCCCGCTCCATCCGAGCATGCTCCTCCCGGAGGAAATGGGATTTGTGGCTCGACATCTCCTCTAAGCCTTACAAAATGAGAAGCAAGCATGCTGAGGCAACCAGTGAGAGACCAATGAGTCATGGACAAATGTAGAAAACTTACCTCTATGATGCTGGGCAGGTCGACCGTGACCGCTTGATGGATGACCTTGACCCGCTCCAAGGCCTCCTCGAGCTTCACCCTGGTTCGGGCGAGAATGGACTCCATGGTGAGTCCTCTCCCCCCTAGTATGTCCTAGAGCTGCACCTCCTCCTCATCCCAAAGGATGAACCACACCTTCCTCGGGTCGTCAGAGTAGGGCCACACTAGGTCAGTGGTCGCCCCCAACCCACTGGAAGGCCTAGCCGATGACTAGACCACCGCCAGCTCCTATGACGGCGGGATGGCCGATAGCTCCACCCTGGTGCCTACCTCACCGGGGTAGGAGATCTCCACCTCCTCGACCTCGCGACCTGCTGGCGGTTGTTTTACCTCTGGTCTAGCAGTGTCTCCTCTTGACCCCAATAGCTCCGACTAGGAGGGAGAGGCACGCGTCCCTTCGCCAGGTGAGGCAGGGAGCTTGGTCTCCCCCCTCTCTTCTGCTGCTGCCAACGCGGGAGGGATCACGAGGGTCACCTCCGACCAGCCACCACCGTTGCCACCGGGATTGCCGCCACCACCTCCGCTACCGCTGCCGTTGGGCCCGCGATCAGCCGGGAGGGCGCAACCCCTAGAGCGGAAGACCGCGCCGCCGCCTGCCTACTCTCCCCACCATTGTAGGCTAGGCCTCCACTCCTCCTACATGGGAGGCGGGGCGATGCTCAACCCCTTCATTATCTGGCTGCTATCAAACAAGTATAGGTCAGTCATGCTAAAAAAACTCAACTATGAGGTCGAAAAGAAACAAAGAAAGCATACCGGGATGTAAGTGGCAGGGCTCTGAAGCCCCGACTCAACGGCAATGGGCCCACTAGATGAGGGCCGCTCACAGGTCATGAGCCACGCCCCCTCACTTCGACCGGTGGGGAGTCAACCCAGCCGACTCCCGATCGACCCGTGAGTTGCCGCACCCACCGGCTCAAGGCACGTCGACCGGAGCAGCTGGCGGGATGTCCCCCATTGTGGGTCACATGATGGCACCGGCCCCAATGATGCGGGGGTGCGAGCCCTCTCCTCTGACCGCCTGGCCTGCCCTACCATGCCTAGAGCAGGCGAGGACAAGTTTGGCAACGCCTCCGAAGGGTGCGACGACCACGTCCGCTTCACCTCCTACTCGCCGACGGTGTCCAAGCTTGCGACGTGCTTCTTTGGCATGAGAACATCACCATGCCTCTCTACATCTCACCCACTGCTGGCAAACGTGGCCATAGGCTCACGATGCTCCATCGAAGTCACGACGACCTCCCGGCCTTCCTCATCCTTGGAGGAGATCACGTCGTCACCCATCTCCGTGGGTTCCTCTGACTCGAGCTTCGCCTTGATGTCGCTCCTATTTTCCCTAGCCCGCATGCGCCGGGCGATATCCTGCTCCTTCTGGTGCCTCCTCTGAGCCTTCTCAGCTCTCTTCTTCTTCCTGCCATCCACCACCTCCTTCAGGGCAGCTTGCCGAGCCATGCCCTCCGGCCCCTTTATAAGATGCGGCTGGGATTTATAACTGGTGAGTCCCTGTGAAACAGATGACTTGAAGCCAAATTATAGGAATGCAAGATCGAAAGGGACATGAAATAAGGAGAGGAGAATATACCAGATTGGGTAGCTTCCTGGTGTTTAGAGGTCTAGGCCTTCCCTCAAGGGTCTCCTAGGCCTTCAGTTGCAGCACCCGGTCGAGTCGGCTCCAGACTTCGTCCTTCGCCAACTCCACCGGTGACGCATGGTCGAGGTCTGTCAAGCTAGAGTATAGCCACATCAGCCATGTCCTTTCTGCCAGCGGGGCGACCTGATGGTGGAAGAAGGTGTGGAACACCCGCACCCCGTTGAGGCCATGCTGCAACAGCTTCTGGAGCTCCGCCCCGATGATCTCTAGCTTGTTCTGCCAGCTGGAGAGGCCCCACGACCATCTCTCCCGCCTCTCTGGTCTTCTTCCGGTGAATGGCGGGAACATCGTCTCCACCAGGTTCCTTATGTTGAACCACTCCCCATGCCACACCTGATTGGAGTCGTAGGGGTGTACATGGGGTAGGAGCCTGATGCACTAGGCTTCTTCTGCAGGGCGAAGCCCCCGACCGGCACGGTCCTAGGCGGCTTCCCCTCTGACAAAGGCTGCCCGATGAAGATCTGCCGGAAGAAATCCACATGCGGCTCCATCCCGAGAAAGGCCTCGTAGATGGTCATGAAGCCGACAACATGCAGCACCCCTATCGAGTTGAGGTGCTACAACTCCAGGCCCACTCATTGAGGAGCCTGTGCAGGAACCAGTGCGTGGGGTATCCTAGCCCGTGCTCATGGAAGGCGAGGAAGGAGATGATCTCGCCAGCCTGATGTCGTGGGAAAGCCTCCCCCGCAGGAGCCCTCCAGTGCGCCACCTCCTTCGGCGAAAGCAGCCCCTTCTCGGCGAAGGCAGCCAACACTGTCTCATCAACGTTGGATTGCCTCTAGCTCGACATTGTGCTCCGGATTCATGAATGGATCTATGAGTTCTCGTCTCCCTCGTTCTACCCTTTTTCTCCTAGGAACCGCTGTGGCACACGAACACTCTTGGCGAGAAGGAAGAAGGAGGAGAGGCGGTAGTTGGGGAATAGGTGAAGGAATGGGATGAAAACCCTCTCCCTTCCCCTATTTAAGGAGGAGGCACAACAATTGGGGAAAGGTGAAGGATTGGGGCAAAAAACCCTCTCCCTTCCCCCATTCAATGTGGATGGGATGCGGTGGGACATGTCCTGACCAATGGGATGCGCCCTGCTAGACGAAACGATGCCTATTAGATGGGACATGGCCTGGGCATGGCCCACGACTACCGCACGCCAGGTGTAGGAAACAAGGCGCAACCGCACGCAGGCGGCCCTTCGCCTTCCCTGGCAGGACCTAGAAGGGCCCAATAATGGGATCTCCGCCAAGGAAAGACCAACGGGCTTCCTAAGTCGATCGAATGGCTCAGGCGAATACCGAGAGACGAGTAAGGAGCAGAGGGACACCCCATGTGGGTCATGCCGACTCCATCACAAACGATGAGCACAGATCCTATTTGAACATATCTAATAAAAACTCCTCAAGCCTGTCACTCGAGTCATCAAGGTAACTCTACCAATCCCACTTACTTTATTTTTTTTGATACATGATCATTCATTCATCCATTCTCATACACGCATTCGCACATTCATTCATTCAGCCCATACATCCAAAGCATCGCATATGCAGTTAAATGCATCACAACGCTCCATGTTGCGTCACGAAGCGGAAGTTGCCTCATTCGACTTGAACAATAACTGACTGGGGTTCGAAGGCCAGCCCATGAAGGGCTCGAGGATGCCTCACGTCAAACAGAGCCAGTGGAGAAAAAAGATGAGCCACAGTAGCCCTCGCCCAATCTGCTCTGAAGCAAACAGGGTCATCTCAACCTTCTCGTTCGATCCTAACCTTGAGCCATGCCCATAGAATCTCCATCGAGGGGAGGCCAGTGGGCCACCTAGGTCGGTCTCCGAAATGACCCAGGCATCTGCCGGGATGCGGGTTAAGGAGCAGTGGAATGCCACATGTGGGCTATGTCGACCCCATCACGAACGACAGACCTGGATTCCACTCGAACGTACCCATTAGTGAGCTCACCGAGCACATCACTCGAGCCATTGAGGCAAGCAACATTAGCTCAGCCCCTCTAGTTGTGGAAACCAGGGATGGGGTAATGCACAGAACTAGACCAACCCCAACCAAGCCCAACGGGGCTCAGGGGCTTAGGTCACCCGACACCGACTCAAGAAATCAACCCACCGCGTAGGTCACGGGTGGGACAAACATGGGTGAACACCCTGAATGATAGTCTGTGGCCCTAGGAAAGAGTACCAAGATGTTGACCCTCCAACTGACTCACCAATCGGACGTAGGCTTAGGGGCTACACCCGCGGGTGCGCTCGCGCGCACCCGCTATCAAAGACAAAAAAATTCCCCTGCTGCCAAAACGAAACCCCTAGACAATTCTACTCAAATCGCCTGAGGGCTTGGGGGCTACACCCATGGGTGTGCTCGCGTACACCTGCCATTAAAACAAAAAATTCCCCCACTGGCAACATGAAAACCCCCTGAGACAATTCTATCCGAATCGCCCGGGGGCTCGGGGGCTACACCCATGGGTGCGCCCACGCGCACCCACTGTCAAAATGAAAGATCCCCTAGACGATTCTACCTAAATCGCTCGTGGGCTTGGGGGCTCCTGTCAGGTTCATAAACCCAGTGTCCCTCATGGACCTGCTTCCCAGCAAAAGCTCGGCCTAGCAGATGATGTTACGAACGACGCGCAACTCCTAGGCCGGCCCAAAAACCTAACGATAGTCCAGAAGGGCGATCCAGTTTCCGACCGGAAGGCCTAGCCAAGGAGGAGCAACACTCGCTTCCGACTCCAGCCCACCTCTCTGATCGGAAGGCTTGGCCAAAGAGAGGATGATGCCTGTGAAGGCATCGAGGCCCCTAGTTGGGTTTCGGTGATTAATGACAATACGTGATTATTGTGACTAACGTGTGTTTTGCAGAAACAATTGAGTTAGGTCATGGTAATGGAGATCGATTGGGCAATCAAGGTTGTCATGCCCGTACGATGGAAATCATTTCGGTTTTCAAAGGATGGACGACAAGGTTAAGGATGAACTAGTTCTAAGTGTCGATTGGAGTTGGAGAGACACTTAGAGTAGTTTAGGACTTTGTTTTTCCTTTGGTCATACTATTAAGGGGGGTATGAACGGGTAGCTTGACCTAGGTGAGACTAGTGAGTTAGGCGTGGTGCACACTTGTTAAAACTAGCACTAGGTAGCTCCACAATAGCCCTTTGATCCAATGGAGCAAACTTCATTCACATATGTTCGAGAGTTGGAAGTGAATGGAGGGTCAAATATTGACCGAACGCTGGCTTCGGTGTGACTGGACGCTGGCTCAGAGTCCGGTCAGTTCATTTGACCAAGGTGAAAGTGTCTGGAAGTGACCGGACGCTGAGGGCCAGCGTTCGGTCGACTCCAGTAAGGTCCCAGAGAAGGAGAATCCTGATCGGACGCGTCCGGTCAAAGCTGACCGGACGCGGATCAGGTTCTGGTTACTGACCGAACGCTGCTCAGCAAGTGATCGAACTCTGGAGGTCCAGCGTTCGGTCGACATTAGTAAGGTTCAGTGAGAGGAAAACATGACCGGATGCATCCGGTCAGTGTTGATCGGACACTGCCAGTGTTCGGTCAACTCTTAGCCACTGGAGCTCGGGGTATACTGACCGGTGCATCCGGACAATATGATCGGAGCGTCCGGTCACCCCGCAGAGGCACATAATGGTTCATTTTTTAGCCGGTGTTATAAATACAACCTCCGCTCATGTGTTGGGGTACTTTTGCTCATTCCAACAGCTGAGAAACACCTTAGAGAGTGCCAAGAAGAGTAAGGTCCTAGTGAGGTGATTGAGATTTGAGAATCCCAAAGAGAGCCCTTATTAGTGAAGATCAAGAGTAGCAAAGTGTGCATCCACATTCTCATTAGGCTTGTCGTGGTCAAGTGAGAGTTCGTGCTTGTTATTCTTGGTGATCGCCATCACATAGACGGCTTGGTGATGATTGGGAGCTTGGTGATCATCCGAAGAGCTTGTGGATAACCCAACTCAAGTTGTGAGCAGTTGTGGGTGATTCACCGTGATGGAGTGTTAAAGAATCAACCCATAGAGAGCACTTGATCCTTGCACAGATCAAGAGGGAGCTACACCCTTGCGCGGGTGCTCCAACAAGGACTAGTGGGGAGTGGCGACTCTCCGATACCTCGGCAAAACATCGCCGCGTTCCTCCTTCTCCATTTACCTTAAGCATTTACTTTATGCAATTCAATTCTTGTCTTTACATTCATAGAATTGCCATGCTAGAGTAGGATTGGAACTTAGGTTGCAAGTCTTTTATGCGGTAGTACAATTAGAAACACTATCTAGGCACAAGGGGTTAATTGGGCTAACTATAGGATTTAATTATTGCAAAGAAATTTAGAATTAGCCCAATTCACCCCCCCTCTTGGGCATCTTGATCCTTTCAGCCTGCTTCCGACTCTGGCCCACCTCTTTGACCAAAAGGCCTAGCCAAGGAGGAACGATGTTCGCTTCTAACTCCGACCCGCTTCTTTGACTAGGAATACACCGAACCTCTGCTTACAGCTCTTCTCCGACCGGGAGGCCACACTGACTGGGGAACGACCGACCTAGGATGTCTGCTCGGTGAGGACCCAAGAAACAGACAGTGCAAGTAAGGCAAGGCCCTGAAGTCAAACTGTAATACCGAGGACCATACCCTGCACACCTGTAGGACAGTACTATCAGGCCATGTTAGAAGGATGCCCTATAACCTTCCAGACATGTCAGAATATGAATAGT
Organism: Miscanthus floridulus; assembly: GCF_019320115.1. Taxonomy (NCBI): domain Eukaryota; kingdom Viridiplantae; phylum Streptophyta; class Magnoliopsida; order Poales; family Poaceae; genus Miscanthus; species Miscanthus floridulus. The sequence continues at coordinate 39,577,835 of NC_089587.1, forward strand.
GTTGTAGGCGCCGACATTTGACCTATAGTATGGTAGGCGTCGACATTTGCCACACCAGAAGAATGCGGTGGAACCAACCACATGCATCCAACCGTCAGTAGTGTTGTGGGCGCCGACCAACCGTCTTGCATCCGATGGCGTGGGGAACAAGACTAGGTAGCACACACACACTCATTCTCTCACACTCTCTCTTGTAAAGCTATCCCCTTCATCTATAAAAGGGGATGCGCTCTCTCCAAAAGGAGGACGATTCGGACAACCAACGATCGATTCACATAGGACCCAAACAACCAACAGACGGTTGATTTTGATTCTCTCTGCTTGGCTCTAGAACTCTAAAAGCTAGACAGAGCATACGTTCGAACACTTAGCGCATGCCAGAGCTCCCGTCACTCTTGGCCCTTCGGTCTAGAGTCCAACCTGACTTCTGATACCCCCGTCTTACTCCCTCTTGTTTATAATCCCACAGCAAACTTTGAGCACCTAGGCATAGGAATAAAGTCTCCAACTGACTCAAACTAGACGTAGGGCACGTTGCCTAAACCAGTATAAACCCTATGTCATTGAGTGCTAGGCCACATCCGATCACAACGTATGGCAAAACTACAAATATTTACATGTAAGTCACTTTTTGCACCGACACCACCTATATAAGGTTGTGTTTGATTCCACCCTGAGAGCATGTCTAGTCCATGTATCAACATTAGCCATTCAATTTCAAATGCCTTAGTCGAGCGGATCCCCTAGCCTAGGCGAGGGGTCAAACCAAACATGCTTATAATCACACAAATCTATATAATTAGATGTAATAGTTAAAAAGGGGGACCCAACCCTTGAGTCACTCCCTACACAAGTGGCTCGAATGACACCTCCATCCTGAGCCACCACCACCCTCTCCATCCCCTACTCATCACCTCATTGTTGTTGGAGGGCGCATGAGGCCTAGCCCACTTAGAGTGGGCTAAAGTGTCTGACCCACATATCCCGATGGCAACCCACATAATCACCGCCACCACCTCCACTCCTTGCTGAACACGTACGCAGGCGCCAGCCTTGTAAGTGCAATCAAGCCCTATTGTGGGTTTTGGCATTGATGACCACCAAATTAGAGGACTAATGAGATTTATCGAGATGACAAATAGGGAATCAAAAAATGAGGATGATGTATAGGTTGTAGGTGTCCTAATTACAAAAGGTGGCTAGATCTAGCTCAAAGGAGGTTTAAATTCTTTTATGTTTTGAAATTGAGTTTAGGGAAAGCCATACTATTAAGAGGGATTTTAGGACAGTTGGTCAACTGTTGAACCAGATGCTCAAATTCTCAGACTTACATCCTCTCACCTAGTCAAAACAGCCAGCCAAATTTCACTTCAACTTACCTATTTGGCTAGGGCGGTAGTGCTGCCCTGTTAAGAGCGGCAGTGCCGCCCTTAACTAACCATTGGGCTCAAGGGGTATTTATACCCATTAGGTCCGGCCCACAACGGTCATCTTCTTCACGGAGTCATTCTGCTCAAAACAAGACAGAACCAAAGCTCACTTCTCTCCTCCATTATTGCTCCACCATCCCTCAAGCAAATCCTTGATTCCAACCATCAAAACTTGAGAGAAAAGGTAACAAAACTCAATTGGAGAGCAGATCCACTGATTCCCAAAGTCTAAGAGCATTTGGTTCATGTTTGGCCGGCGGTTCTAGGGTTTGTTACTCTTGGAGCTTGCTCCTAGCCGGCTAGGCGTCGCCCTTGTGCTTGCTAACTCATGTGGCAGCCTTGGGAGGATTAAGTAGCTAGTGGGGTTAGGTTCATCTCTATAAAATCTCAGCTGTGTTAGATTTATATTCGTGGAATGGCAGTGTCGCCCTAAAAGGCCGGCAGTGCCGCCCTCTGTTCTAACAGAGTTTTGAGTTGAATTTTTATAGGCCTATTCACCCCCCCCTTTGTAACACCCTAGGTGTTTGGCTTCCACATTTGCACTTGCATTTCATGAACATGAGCATCATTCATCCATTCATGAGCTTATATTGCATGAAACATGTTTTCGAAACATTGCAACATATTGTTATATTTCATGTGTGTTTGTTTTATGAAATGAATAGTGTGCAACACTCAAGTGCAACATGTGCAACTCACTTTAGTGAAACATGGTTAGTTAGTACTATGCAACAAAATCATGAAACATGTGAAACATGACTTTGAAACAAAGGTAACATTTCACTTGTTTTTCCTTGTTTCAATGCATGTGATGCTTGATTTTGGTGTGACCAATGTGTGGTGTGGCTAATTATCCTCTTAAGCAACTTAGTTATACTTGGAATGTCATTAGGAACAATGTTCATGTTGATCATTTTGCCTAATTAGGTTTCCAAGTCATGGTTTGACCATTATGGACCCCTAGAGCTCCTGAGTTTGACTATTTAAAAAGTGTAGCTTAGAGTGTTTGCATGTCTGAGCAACCTAAAGCAAAGTTGTAGAAAATTTTATAAGGAACAAACTTTGTTTAGAAGCCAAGTCATGAAAATGTGCACAACATGCTCAAAAAGGTCCCACAAGTCAGTTTTGGGGTTGTATTCAACACTTAGAAATTTTCTAAGTGTGAAGACTGGATTTCAGTTTCATGTACCCGACTTGTTCACATTGTAGCTCCCTAACCAAGCCGAACCAGCTCTAGCTCCAATTGGCAAAGTTGAAGATCTCACTTAGTACTACAACTTTGTCAACTACACCATGAGCTGAATCATCACGGTTTAGGAGATATGGAGCGATGAACTTGCTCTATCAGTCGGCACCGTGGAGCACTGAATCGGGAATTTCAGACCTGGCACAGTGGCCGACCGGCCATAGGCCGTTGCCGTCGCGTGGCCACCACGTGCTTGGCTAGGCCCTGACCACGCTTACGTGCTGGCCAGCGTGAAGAGGAGGATGCCTTCTGCCTCTCCGCTCAGCTCTCAGTCGCTTCCTCCCTCTCGTGCGCGTCCGTAGCACGGAAGAAAAACAAGCCAGCCGCCGTCGCCATTGCCCCGCCGAGCTCGCGCTGCGCTCAGCTGTCGCGTCTTACCTCGCTCCAGCTAGCCCAAAGCTCCACCGTGTCCTCCTCTACCTCCTCCACCTCTTAGCTGAGCCTATCGAGGTCGAAGGTGAGGGCACATTTGTCACTTCCGCCGCCACCGCCATGAGCGCGACCTCGCCGGAGTTCGAGGCCGCCGTGGTCGGGATAGCTAGGGTCCCTCTCATCCTCCTTTTCCTTCCTTGCTAGCTCCATTGTGATCTTCGTGAAGCTCTGTACCTGAGCTCGGAAGAGACAATGGAGGCTCACCATCGCTAGCATGGTCACCTGGAGCTCCGCCGAGCCGCCGTGCGCCATGGCCGCCCTACCTAGAGCCCGCTAGAGCTTAGGGTTAGTAGGTCCAATCGATGCGGGGGATCATGGCGAGCACGGAGGTACCCTCCTCGTCGCCGGTGAAGCCGCCGTCGGCGAGCTTCCCGCTGCTGCGCCACGTCGCAGCCGCCTCCCCTGTTTTCCTCTCGCTGACCTGTGGGGTCATCTGACCCGAGGGCCCCACTTGTCAGTGACTGTGTATTGGAAGCCAGTTCAAATATTTCCAGTTTTGAATGCTGTTTTGTAAAATTTGTATCTCCAGTTTTGTAGATCCAAATTGGGTGGTTCCAATTTTGTTAGGATCATAGTGAAGTGTAGTATTTAGGAAAAATATAACATGAACACTTGTAGTGGAAATTTTGGATGAATTAAATAGGAACTTGAAATGTGTTTTTAAATGCATGCAAACTTGTTTAAATTATATCTGGAGTTCCTGTGCTCCAAAAATTATGAAATTTTGTTGGTAAGCTATTCTTGCTTAGTAGAAGCTCTGGTAAAAATTTGAGAGTCATTGCATGTATGGTTTTTGAGTTATAGATTTTCCTTTTATCATTGAATGATCCTTGTGTGAATTTTTGTAATTTATCTAGGAATCCAATGACCATGAAATTTTGTGGGGAGTATCCTAGTACCTTAAGGATGCTAGGAAAAATATAAAATCTATTGCTTGACACTTTTCACTAGGGTTTCCTAATTATGTCATTTTAAGCCATTATGTCTTATCATTTTTGTGTAGGATGTTATACTTGCTCAAATGATGTGAAATTTTTATAGTGGTCTACTTGGAGCATGTAGTACCTACTGTAATTTTTGTAGATTAAATGGTGTAGTTCTCATATATGTTTGTTATTTCTCTTAATTAATTAAATAAATTAAGAAAGGCATTAAAAGAAATGAAATTGATGGTGAACACCTTACTTTCTGGTGTTCTTGTGACATGTGTGATGAGTGAGTAAAGTTAGTTTTGTCCAATTATATGTTTGCAACATAAGTTAATAATTATTTTTCTGCATTGTGTCTTTCGGGACAGTTCTGGGGACTTTACAAAGTTTCCCATGATATTTGGTTTGCTGGGAATGTGGTGAATACAAAAGTTGTAGATAACTTATGTATCTAGCTCCTGTCAAAATTTGGTGGCATTTGGCCTAGTAGTTTAGGAGCTACAGCTGTTCAAAGTTGGATTCACAGAGTTGCTTGTTCTCTGTCTTGTTTGGACCTGATCATGTAATTCTGTAAATTCGACCTGGTAAAGGTTGGAATCATGCCTTGAGGTCTAAAAATAATTGTAGGTGATTTCATAAGCTTTCCAAATTGTCTTGTTGCATGTCATTTGGAATTGTAGATCTTCAGTTATGGTCAGTTTACCGTACCGCTGTATAGTCTCTGTTTCGCTGAAATATGAATGGTTGTGTGCATGCTTTGTTGCAATGTTCTTGTTGATTGTTTAGGTGCTAGCCTAACTTGAGAACATGCTTAGGTGCAGGTGCTAGGTCCTTAACTGAAGATGAGCAATTGTACATTAGATTGTATAAACTTGGTAAGTAAAGTGATTTGAATAGAGCCTAAGTCGGAAAATGCGGACTGCCGTAAGCATGTGCATTCCCCGAGCATCCCTAACTTCGTTCATGTGCATCCATGATATTTATCTTGTGCATTCATGCAATAGGTGTGCCGAGGGAGTGACACTGCTGGAGTTCGAGGGAGCAAGCCAGGAGGAGGAGCCCGAGGTGCAGGAAATCGATGAAGCAGCCGCCGAGGAGGAGTTGCCCTGAGTGCCCTGACCACCGTCCTTCCTCTTTCCTAAAAGGCAAGCCCCGAGCATATTAAGTCTCCCATGTTTTTACAAATACCTTGAGTATCTTTTATTCGTTGATGATGCATTAAGTATAGGAATTGGTTGGAACCAATTGTTGCATTATATATCCATCCTTGTCCAGATATCGCACTGGAATCCCTATTTAAGTTCAGGAACGGGTTAAATGCTTAGCCATGCTTAGTGCGGTAGAAGTCAGGTGATTTCCTATCACCTGCGAGCTTTAGGATGAGGTGGATCACGGTTGGCTATATTTGCTATCGTGGAAAAGAACCATGTTAATAATGAATTAAGACCGGGCGGAGTCTTGTGCAGGGTTGGACATAGTGACTCCGTCTGTGTCATTTAAGGACCGATACGCTGTACGTCCTCATGTCATGTTGAACGCTAGCCTAACACTTAGCTGGCCGGATAAGTTGTTCCGACCGCGAAGCCTAGTAGCTCGACTCAGGCCGGGGACGCGAGCAGTGGCGTGCATTCTAGAGGTAGTAAGGATGTGCGGAGAGCCATTGGCATAAGTCCAAGGCGGGTTAGAGTCCCGAGCAACCTTGGCAGAGTGGTTCTCTGAGAATGTCGATCTGTTCGGACTCAGCGACTCCTGAATCGTACCAAAGGTGACTTGTTTGCGACCCTGACTGGGGGAAGCAGGGTTTGTGTTTAGGAATACCCCTCCAGCTGGATAGGAATCGATTCGAATCGCCGTCTCTCCGGATAGTGAGAACTTGACTGAGCAGCGGCAACGTAGATTCAATTAATTTAACGATATGGTTAAATGGATGATGATGATAATGTTGCCACGATTTATACCTGCTATGGTTATTAATGTTTGCATCTTAATCAAATGATTGCTTAGTACAGGTGCTAATATAGATGACAGGTTAATGGCTAAAAGTCACTGCTAGTTCAGGTTAAGAGTTGATCATTATTACTTATGCTTTTCCGCAAAAAGAAAGTGTCAGCCAGATCCACTAAATTAAGCTATGCATGATCCTTGGTGTCATTTGTTTTGGTTTCCGACGGGTAAGTCTAGCTGAGTACATTCTCGTACTCAGGGTTTATTCCCTCTTGTTGCAGATGACCTTCTATATCAGGGCTTCTATAAGTATTGTCTCCACCCGGCGGGTGACGAAGACTAGATCATGGGCATGATCTCTGTTTCTCCTTATCTGAATGCTTTTGCGGGTTGTGATCAGCAAACCAGTATTTGTATTTGAACTCGGGTGTGTAAGTTAAACTATTTGCTTCCGCATACTTTACAAGACCTAGTTTTGTAATAACGATGACTCTGAGGTGTTGTAACCTATTTGCAAACCGTCTGTGAAATGTTGTAACGTACGATATGTTATGTTGAATTACTATGATCTTGGTTGTATGCAAGTTGGTTTGAAATCCTTCGTGGTTTCAGTTGACTACCGGGTTTATATGGGCTCAAGTGCGAGAATTTGATCGTTTCGGCGATTGTTTTTGTACTTGTGCTCTTATAAATTGGTCGGTTCTGTGACAGCTGGCATCAGAGCTAGATTCAACACTAAACATGTCATACGGGTATTTAAAACAAAAGCTTTTGTTGTGAAAATGGTTTTCCAACTTATAGTTATATATAAGTGTTCAAAAATCAAAAATTTTATGGTGTACTAGTGATCACATCCCTTGTAGCCCACTTAAGGACTTCTAGGTGGCTTATATATAATTACTAACTTGGGGGAAATTGATTGTTTCTATTTCGTCGTCCATGCGGCGTGCTATTGCATGGGTGCCATTCGCTTGAATGGTAATGTATGGATCAATTGCCTCTACGCTAAGGTAAGTGTGAGTTGTGAGAGCATGACCGTCCAACCGTCGGTCTAGGGGAGAGTTAGTTGTGGTTACTGGAGTATTTACATGTTGCATACATGTATATATGAAGGTACTTAATTGTGGGTACATCTGTCGGGTAGTTTGGATACCTAAGTATATATATCTGGGGATGTATATATGGAGAGTATCTTAGTTACTACTTTTGTTATTAGCATTATATCTTGTTGGGTTGGGCTGCAATGAAGTTTTCTGTAGGTACGCTAACAACGCACCATGTAGATCGACTAGTTACCGCTAATTGAGAGAACGTATGTATGCCACCGTATATTCCGCTAAAACTTAAATTTTCTTAGGTTTGTGAGGACATACGGAACAAGCATGCATCATATTCACTCATGTCATTCATATTGCATTACTCCCTCCCTTATAATTGCTTATCCCAAGTATTAAGTTCAATCTCTCAGCAAAATAATCCTCTCACATGAGTTGCATCCCTTTTTGATACAGATGGCCGCGCCCGTGTTTCCTACTGGTAGCAGCACCTTTTTGGACCAGTTCGGTATGCCCACCTTGCTCTAGAGGGTGCTCAGTTCAGTTGGGTACCCAAGAGCACCCGGCTACATGTGGAGGCAGGCGGTGCCTATTGGGAGATGTACCATGGTACGTTGTGACCTTTATAGTGCCGCAGAACCCCACGAGACCGTTGTGGCATGGGTGGAGCATTGAGACTGATGGGCAAAGCCCATGGGAAGCCACTCAAGTTGCTGCCCTTGATGTGCTTATGGATATAGCACAGAGCTTTGGGGATGAGTTAGTGGGTGGACCAGCTTCATCCATTCCTCGAGTGGCTCCTACTGAGGCTGAGTGGACTCAAGAGGTTGGCTAGGCCTTGGTTCGAGGCCGTGGTGAATGTGTTCAGAGCGACAATGCTGGAATGAGTGCTATGATGGCCGTCTTGAAGCTTTGTCAAGTCAGGCAAGGACACCCTTTCTAGTGTGCTAGAAGAAGCTAGCAAGGCAATGGTAGCCCTAGCACAAGTTCAGGTTGCGTGCCCGCTAAGTATTGCCGTAGGGCGGATGCATGTGGGCGAGCTCAGTAAGAAGTTAGATGAGATTCGAGGTATTGCAAATTATCGCCTATAGCAGTGGGGTCAAACAACACACTGAGAGAGATGAGCTTCATAACCAGCTAATGAACATCACTATAGAGAGAGATGAGGCAGCATAGGAGATGGATCGTGTGATCCCATCATAGAGATGCAGCTTTAGAGTTGGAAGAAGAAAGATGTCAGGGCTAGATCATGGCTAACCACAATGCTTTCCAAAGGGAGCATGAGCTCCAAGAACAGCTTGAAGAGCTTCAGGTTGAGCACCATCAACTAAACAACCTGTCTGTTTCCTATTCCTCACCCCATACCAAGGTATCCTAATGTGGGTGGACCTCAAGTGATTAAGGCCGATGAAGAAGAAGAGGACATGTAGATGGATGACAATGTAGCTGAACCTACAAATGAAGAAGAAGAGGAAGATCCAGAAGAAGTCCAAGGCGTCTCTGATGTGGACAGCGATCACTTCGATGAGTAGTTAGTTAGCAAGTCTCGCTAGTTTAAGCTTTTGCAGTCATTGGTGTAATGGACCTAGTACTATGACTGATGTGGGATGTACCTTTTAATTCAAACTTGGCCATGTAATGTACTTTAATCCTGCTCCCTTCGGGATGTGTATCTTGTTGGTTAAGTTTAAAACTTGTCATGTTGGAATGCACTGCGTATGGCGCTAGTAATCCTATTGATGATGTGGTGATTGGAGAATGAATTATTGCCTCTGTTTATTGTATGAAGTTTCATTCTCTCCAGTAAATTCAGTTTGGCATAATTACATTGTTCCTCTCATGTGCTAACATCACCAATAATTGCTGGATTGCACATGGTTGCAGATGCCTCACACTCGTTCCACTAGTGCGGCTGATGATGATGAATCTTCCACTACCACCACCACCCACACCAATGGAATTGATGGCAATTCTTGCGAAAGGACAGCACACTATGGCTGAGGCTCTCCGCATGATTGCAAATCGTGATGGTCGTGGTGCACGCCAAGGACCAGAACCAAATCAGTATAGCGACTTCAAAGATTTCCTTGACACGAAACCCCCGATCTTCAAGGAGGCTAAGGAGCCCCTCCAAGCTGATGAGTGGTTGAACACTCTAGAGCAGAAATTCCATCTGCTTCGCTTGACATGAAGGTGCTAAAGACCTGAAGTATGCATTCTCACCAACTGCATGGGCTAGCTAGTATTTGGTGGAGTCATCATCGGTCCACTATGCCCGCTAATGCCCAAATCACTTGGGATCAGTTCAAGTCTGCTTTTAGGGGAAATTATATTCCTCCTGGTCTCATGGCAATCAAGCATACAGAGTTCATGAAGCTGACCCAGGGGAACAAGAGCTTGAATGAATACCTGCAGGCTTTCAATAACCTTGCAAGGTATGCTACTGAAGTTTGTTGACACTGATGCCAAAAAGATCGCTAGTTTTAAGCGGGGACTTAGCCCCAAATTGATGAAGACCATGGGAAATTGCAAGTGTGCTCATTTTAATGAGTTTGTGAGTGATGCTTTATCGCAAGAGAACAACAATGCTGTATATGCTGCTTCAAGAATTGTAAGAGGGCCTATGAGGCGGGTGCCTCACAATCCAAGGCTCTAGTTGCACCAAAGGGCTCCATTCCAGCCCTCTCAGTATCAGCTGCTAAGTTCCACCCACCGCAAAAGAAGAATCCAAGTCAGGACTAGGATTTCGCAAGGCCTTTATAGTTGCTCTTCCTAAGGGCACTATCAGTCAAGGTAGTTCCAAGGCTCCTCCAAGCAACATGCCATGCTAGGAACTGCAACAAGACATGTCCACTAGGCAAGGGAGTGCCCTTACCCTAAGAAGAATAACTACCAAGGTGGCCGTCAGGGATAGGTGAACCACACTAATATTGCTGATATTCCTTCAGGAGAGGTAGTAACTGCTGGTAAGTTCCTGGTTGATCAACACCCCTGCAGTTGTACTATTTGATTCAGGTGCTTCGCATTCTTTTATTAGTCTTGCATTTGCATCCAAGTTTCATGTAGAAAACATACACTGTTGAGGGTGAGGGTTATTGTATTAGGGCTACCAGTGGTACTATCCCAACCTAAGCTTATAGTTGGGGACGTGCAATTTGAAATAGAGGGGCGAAGTTATCCAGGTTGATCTGGTAGTGTTACCGGGGCTGGGTATTGACGTGATAATGGGAATGAACTGGATGAGCAGTCATGGAGTGCTTATTGATACATCGACTAGAGTAGTCATAGCTCAGAGATCCTAGTACCCAGGAAGGTTTTCTAGTACAAGCTACCTAGGGACCTCAATCTTTCTTGTGCGGCTAATGCGGTGCAAGCAAAGGCTATGATAGATATCCCTATCATGTGTGATTTTTCGGATGTGTTTTCCCGATGATTTGCCCGGATTGCCCCGGATCGAGACGTGGAGTTCAAGATAGAGTTGCTACCCGGTATAGCGCCCATCTCTAGAAGGCCTTATAGGATGCCTCCCAATGAACTAGCCGAACTTAAGACCTAGTTGAATGAACTTCTAAAGAAAGGCCTTATCCATCCTAGTTCATCTCCGTGGGGGTGCCCAGCTATCTTTGTAAAGAAGAAGGATCAATCACTACACATGTGTGTAGATTATAGGCCTTTGAATGCAGTCACCATCAAGAATAAGTACCCTCTGCCACGCATAGATATCTTATTTGATCAGTTATCTAAAGCAAAAGTCTTTTCCAAGATTGATTTGAGATCTGGGTATCATCAAATCAAAATTCGGCCTTGAGGATGTTCCAAAAACTACATTCTCTACAAGATACGGTCTGTATGAGTATCCTTGTTATGTCTTTTGGATTGACCAATGCCCCCGCACACTTCATGTATTTGATGAATTCGGTGTTTATGCCCGAGTTGGACAAATTGTGGTGGTATTTATAGATGATATCCTGGTTTATTCTGAGAATGAAGAAGATCATGTTGAACATTTGCGAGTGGTTCTCACTAGATTGCAGGAGCACAAGCTTTATGCAAAGTTCAGCAAGTGTGAATTCTAGGCTTCGTGAGGTACCTTTTCTTCGGACACGTGTTGTCCGATGGTGGAATTATGGTGGATCCCACCAAAGGTGCAAGAAGTGTTGGACTGGAAGGCTCCAATCTCGGTGCACGAGGTTCAGAGTTTTCTGGGATTGGCTGGCTATTATCGTCGCTTCATCCTGATTTCTCTAAAATAGCCAAGCCTATGACTCGGTTGCTGCAAAAAGACATGAAGTTTGTCTGGACTTCTGAGTGTGATGCGACTTTCCACACCCTACGAACTCTTCTAACTTCGGCTCTGGTTTTGGCACAACCGGATATCGAGAAACCTTTTGATGTAGTTCTGCGATGCATCAGGTATAGGTTTAGGAGGTGTTCTTATGCAAGAGGGTAGAGTCATTGCTTATACCTCTCGCCAACTTTGGAAGCATGAGGTGAAACTATCCGACGCATGACTTAGAACTCGCTGTAGTTGTTCATGCTTTGAAGGCCTAGAGGACATTATTTGCTCAGGCAATGTGTGCAATATCTACACTGATCATAAAAGTCTTAAGTACATCTTCACTCAACTAGGAGTTGAATATGCGTCAGAGAAGATGGCTCGAGTTGATCAAGGATTATAACCTCCAAGTGCACTATCACCCTGGCAAGGCAAACGTCATTCGGATGCCTTAAGCAGGAAATCTCATTACCACTCTTTGATTGAAAGCGACTTCCATTTGTCGAAACTCCTACATCCTGCAGTCCTTTCACAACATCACTGTCAGTTGTACTCTATAGAGTCAAATTATCGAGCTATAGAAGACAGATTCAGGTGTGTTCCACATCAAGCGTAAGATGAAAGAGCAAGAAACCAAACATTTTAGGGTAGATGAGAATGACGTGTTATGGTTCAAGGATAGGTTGGTGGTTCCGAAGGATAGAGAGCTTAGAAATCAAATCATATCCGAAGCCCATTCCTCTAAATTATCTATTCATCCTGGTAGTAACAAAATGTATCATGATTTGAAGCCTCGCTTTTGGTGGACCAAGATGAAGAAGGAGATAGCCGCTTATGTGGCTAGGTGTGACACATTGTTGTCGAGTCAAAGCTGTGCACATGAAAGCTAGATTGCTTCAGCCACTCTCTATTCTAGGTTGGAAATGGGAGGAGATAAGTATGGATTTTATTGTTGGGACTCCCTACTACTCAGAGGAATTTTAACTCCATTTGGGTGATTGTAGACCATCTGACCAAGTCTGCACACTTCATTCTGTCCACATAGATTTCCGTCCAACTGACTATGCGGAGTTGTACTTTAATCAGATAGTCCGACTTCATGGGATACCTCGCACTATTGTCTCTGATAGAGGACCACAGTTCACTGCTCGCTTTTGGGAGCACTTACATGGATTATTAGGAACTAAGTTAGTAAGAAGCTCTGACCTATCATCCGCAAACCAATGGGCAAACTGAACGAGTAAATCAAATCTTAGAAGATATGTTGAGAGCATGTGTCATCTCGGCTAAGGGTTCATGGGAAAAGTGGTTGCCCCTAGCTGAATTCTCTTACAATAATAGTTATCAAGAGAGTATCAAGATGGCACCGTTTGAAGCTTTGTATGGCGGAAAGTGTAGAACCCCGATGAATTGGGTAGAAGCCGGTGAAAGGAGATATTATGGAATTGATTTTGTTCAAGAAGCCGAAGAACAAGTCCATACTATCCAAACCCATATGGCCGCAGCTCAAGCTAGGCAGAAAAGTTATGCTGATCATCTGTAGGAAACCTATTGAGTTCGAAGTTGGAGACTTCGTTTATCTGAAAGTCTCACCCATGAAGAGTGTCCAACGCTTTGGTGTGAAGCGAAAGCTTGCGCCGAGATATGTTGGTCCGTTTGAAATCATTGGACAAAGTGGTAAGGTAGCATACAAGATCTAATTACCTCCTGAGATGAGTGCTATCTTCAATGTCTTTCATGTATCCCAATTGAAGAAATGTCTTTGCATCCCTAAAGAGAGAGTTCCACTAGGGGATATCGAGTTAAAATCAGATTTGACCTTTGAAGAGAAACCGGTCTGAGTAATTGACACTCAGGAGCGAGTGACTCGGAGTCGGGTGGTCAAGTTTTACAAAGTCATGTGGAGTAATCAGGGTAGTGAACGCGATGCAACGTGGGAAGAGAAGATTATTTGAGGGACGGTTATAAGGAAATTCTATCAACAATGGTACGCTTGTCAAATCTTGAACGAGATTTTTATAAGGGGGGAAGGCTATAACACCCTAGGTGTTTGGCTTCCACATTTGCACTTGCATTTCATGAACATGAGCATCATTCATCCATTCATGAGCTTTTATTGCATGAAACATGTTTTCGAAACATTGCAACATATTGTTATATTTCATGTGTGTTTGTTTTATGAAATGAATAGTGTGCAACACTCAAGTGCAACATGTGCAACTCACTTTAGTGAAACATGGTTAGTTAGTACTATGCAACAAAATCATGAAACATGTGAAACATGACTTTGAAACAAAGGTAACATTTCACTTGTTTTTCCTTGTTTCAATGCATGTGATGCTTGATTTTGGTGTGACCAATGTGTGGTGTGGCTAATTATCCTCTTAAGCAACTTAGTTATACTTGGAATGTCATTAGGAACAATGTTCATGTTGATCATTTTTCCTAATTAGGTTTCCAAGTCATGGTTTGACCATTATGGACCCCTAGAGCTCCTGAGTTTGACTATTTAAAAAGTGTAGCTTAGATTGTTTGAATGTCTAAGCAACCTAAAGGAAATTTGTAGCAAATTTTATAAGGAACAAACTTTGTTTAGAAGCCAAGTCATGAAAATGTGCAAAACATGCTCAAAAAGGTCCCACAAGTTAGTTTTGGGGTTGTATTCAACACAGAAATTTTCTAAGTGTGAAGACTGGATTTCAGTTTCATGTACCCAAATTGTTCACAGTTGTAGCTCCCTAACCAAGCCGAACTAGCTCGAGCTCCAATTGGCAAAGTTGAATATCTCACTTAGTACTACAACTTTGTCAACTATGCCATGAGCTGAATCATCACAGTTTAGGAGATATGGAGCGATGAACTTGCTCTGTCAGTCGGCACCGTGGAGCACTAAATCGGGATTTTCAGACCGGCACAGTGGCCGACCAGCCGTAGGCCGTTGCCACCACATGGCCGCCATGCACCTAGCTAGCCCTGACTACGCTGCATGCTGGCCAGCATGAAGAGGAGGATGCTAGCTACCTCTCCGCTCGCTCTCAGTTGCTTCCTCCCTCTCGCGTGCGTCCATAGCATGGAGAAGAACAAGCCGTCGCCATCGCCATTGCCCGCTGAGCTCGTGCGCGCTCGTTGTCATGTCTTACCTTGCTCCAGCTAGCCCAAAGCTCCATCCTATCCTCCTCTACCTCCTCCACCTCTTAGCTGAGCCTATCAAGTTCGAGGTGAGGGCACATTTGTCACTTCCCTTCCCTTCCGCCACCACCGCCATGAGCACGACCTCGCCGGAGTTCGAGGCCGCCGTGGTCGGGATAGCTAGGGTCCCTCTCATCCTCCTTTTCCTTCCTTGCTAGCTCCATTTGTGATCTTGTGAAGCTCATACTGAGCTCGAAAGAGACAATGGAGGCTCTCCATCGCTAGCATGGTCACCAGAGCTCCACCGAGCTGCCATGCGCCATGGCCGCCCTACCTAGAGCCCGCTAGAGCTTAGGGTTAGTAGGTCAATCGAAGCGGGAGATCGTGGCGGTCATGAAGGTACCCTCCTCGTCATCGGTGAAGCTTGCCATCGGCGAGCTTCACCGCTGCCATGCCGTCACAGCCGTCTCCCCTGTTTCCTCTCGCTGACCTGTGGGGTCATCTGACCCGAGGGCCCCACTTGTCAGTGACTGTGTATTGGAAGCTAGTTCAAATATTTCTAGTTTTGAATGTTGTTTTGTAAAATTTGTATCTCCGGTTTTGTAGATCTAAATTGGGTGGTTCCAATTTTGTTAGGATCATAGTGAAGTGTAGTATTTAGGGAAAATATAACATGAACACTTGTAGTGGAAATTTTGGATGAATTAAATAGGAACTTAAAATGTATTTTTAAATGCATGCAAATTTTATAAATTATATCTAGAGTTCCTATGCTCCAAAAATTATGAAATTTTGTTGGTAAGCTATTCTTGCTTAGTAGAAGCTTTGGTAAAAATTTGAGAGTCATTGCATGTATGGTTTTTGAGTTATAGATTTTCCTTTTATCATTGAATGATCCTTGTGTGAATTTTTGTAATTTATCTAGGAATCCTATGACCATGAAATTTTGTGGGGAATGTCCTAGTACCTTAAGGATGCTAGGAAAAATATAAAATCTGTTGCTTCACACTTTTCACTAGGGTTTCCTAATTATGTCATTTTAAGCCATTATGTCTTATCATTTTTGTGTAGGATGTTATACTTGCTCAAATGATGTGAAATTTTTATAGTGGTCTACTTGGAGCATGTAGTACCTACTATAATTTGTGTAGATTAAATGGTGTAGTTCTCATAGATGTTTGTTATTTCTCTTAATTATTCAAATAAATTAAGAAAGGCATTAAAAGAAATGAATTGATGGTGAACACCTTACTTTCTGGTGTTCTTGTTGACATGTGTGATGAGTGCGTAAAGTTAGTTTTGTCCAATTATATGTTTTGCAACATAAGTTAATAATTATTTTTCTGCATTTTGTCTTTTGGGACAGTTCTAGGGACTCTTTGCAAAGTTTTCCCATGATATTTTGGTTTGCTGGGAATGTGGTTAATACAAAAGTTGTAGATAACTTATGTATCTAGCTCCTATCAAAATTTGGTGGCATTTGACCTCGTAGTTTAGGAGTTACAGTCGTTCAAAGTTGGATCACAGAATTGCTTGTTCTCTGTCTGGTTTGGACCTGATCATGTAATTCTGTATATTCAACCTGGTAAAGGTTGGAATCATGCCTTGAGGTCTAAAAATGAATTGTAGGTGATTTCATAAGATTTCCAAATTTTCTTGTTGCATGTCATTTGGAATTGTAGATCTTCAGTTATGGTCAGTTTACCGTACCGCTGTATACTCTCTGTTTCGCTGAAATATGAATGGTTGTGAGCCTGAGGTGCAGGAAATCGACGACGAAGCGGCCACCGAGGAGGAGTTGCCCGAGTGCCCTGACCACCGTCCTTCCTCTTTCCTGAAAGGCAAGCCTAGAGCATATTAAGTCTCCCATGTTTTTACAAATACCTTGAGTATCTTTTATTCGTTGATGATTCATTAAGTATAGGAATTGGTTGGAACCAATTGTTGCATTATATATCCATCCTTGTCCAGATATCGCACTGGAATCCTATTTAAGTTCAGGAACGGGTTAAATGCTTAGCCATGCTTAGTGCGGTAGAAGTCAGGTGATTTCCTGTCACCTGCGAGCTTTAGGATGAGGTGGATCACGGTTGGCTATATTTGCTATCATGGAAAAGAACCATGTTAATAATGAATTAAGACCATGCGGAGTCTTGTGTAGGTTTGGACATAGTGACTCCGTCTGTGTCATTTAAGGACCGGTATGTTGTACGTCCTTATGTCATATTGAACGCAGCCTAACACTTAGCTGGCCAGATAAGTCGTTCCAACCGCGAAGTCTAGTAGCTCGATTCCGGCCGGGGACGCGAGCAGTGGCGTGCATTCTAGAGGTAGTAAGGATGTGTGAAGAGCCATTGGCATAAGCCCAAGGTGGGTTAGAGTCCCGAGCAACCTTGGCAGAGTGGTTCTCTGAGAATGTCGATCTGTTCGAACTCGTGACTCCTGAATCATACCAAAGGTGACTTGTTTGCAACCCTGACAGGGGAAGCAGGGTTTGTGTTTAGGAATACCCCTCTAGCTGGATAGGAATCGATTCGAATTGCCGTCTCTCCCGGATAGTGAGAACTTGACTGAGCAGCGACAATGTAGATTCAATTAATTTAATGATATGGTTAAATGGATGATGATGATAATGTTGCCACGATTTATACCTGATATGGTTATTAATGTTTGCATCTTAATCAAATGATTGCTTAGTACAGGTGCTAATATAGATGACATGTTAATGGCTAAAAGTCACTGCTAGTTCAGGTTAAGAGTTGATCATTATTACTTATGCTTTTCCGCTAAAAGAAAGTGTCAGCCAGATCCACTAAATTAAGCTATGCATGATCTTTGGTGTCATTTGTTTTGGTTTCCGACGAGTAAGTCTAGCTGAGTACATTCTCATACTTAGGGTTTATTCCCTCTTGTTGCAGATGTCCTTCTATACCAGGGCTTATGTAAGTATTGTCTCCACCCAGCGGGTGACGAAGACTAGATCATGGGCATGATCTCTATTTCTCTTATCTAAATGCTTTTGTGGTATGTGATCAGCAAACCAGTATTTGTATTTGAACTTGGGTGTGTAAGTTAAACTATTTGCTTCCGCTACAAGACCTGTTTTGTAATAACGATGACTCTGAGGTGATGTAACCTATTTGCAAACCGTCTGTGAAATGTTGTAACGTATGATATGTTATGTTGAATTACTGTGATCTTAGTTGTATGCAAGTTGGTTTGAAATTCTTCGTGGTTTCGGTTGACTACCGGGTTTATATGGGCTCAAGTGCGAGAATTTGATCGTGTGAGCATTACGAGCTCACCACTAGTCACAAGCTCACAGTCCCGAGCTCTCGTGGCTCGGGGAGTTGTCGACCCTAGTAGTCCCGGACTACAACAAGCCAATCTCCTTGACTGCCTTCTGCCCTCTCGAGGAAACTAAGGCGATGGGGATCGACCCCACTGACCCTACCAAGATTGTGCGGATCAGGACCCAGCTCCCGACCAAATAGGAATGCGAGCTCGCCGACTTTCTATGCGCCAATCGTGATGTCTTCGCATGGGAAACCTTCTGACATGCTAGGCATACCATGGGAGGGGTCGTTGAGCACGCACTATGCCTCGTCCCAGGCTCAAATCCCACCAAGCAACGCCTGCGTTACTTTGACGACGAGAGGCGCAGGGCCATAGGCGAGGAGGTCGCCAAACTCCTAGCAACCGGATTCATCAGAGAGGTATACCACTCCGACTGGCTTGCCAATCTTGTTCTTGTTAAAAGAAGACCGGGAAATAGAGAATGTGCGTTAATTATACTAACCTCAACAAGGCGTGTCCGAAGGACCATTTTCCTTTACCACGAATAGACCAGATAGTCGACTCTACCTCAGGATGCAAAATCCTCTCCTTTCTGGATGCCTACTCAGGCTATCACCATATCACGATGAAAGAGACCGACCAGCTCATGACTTCATTCATCACCCTATATGGTTCGTATTGCTACGTAACCATGCCTTTCGGACTGAAGAACGCTGGTGCCACCTATCAATGGTGCATGCAGCAATGCTTCGCTGATCAAATTGACTCGCTCGACCAGCCTGACCAAGTCGAGCGGCCAAAACCAACAATCGCCATCTATGTTGATGATGTAGTGGTCAAAACGGCTCAAGCTTGCGACCTGATCGCAAACTTGGCCGCAACGTTCGTGAACCTTCGAAGGTTCAACATCAAATTGAATCCCGAAAAATATGTTTTTGGGGTTCTGAAGGGGAAGCTGCTTGGATACATCTTGTCCAAACGCGGCATCGAGGCCAACCCCCAAAAAATCATGGCCATCTCCAACATGGGCCCTATACGCAACGTCAAGGGCGTATAGAGGCTCACCAGCTATTTAGCCGCCCTAAGCCGATTCATCTCCTGGCTCAGCAAATGGGGATGCCTCTCTACAAGCTTCTCAAAAGACGGATGCTTTTGTTTGGACTGAGGAAGCACAGTAGGCTTTGGAGAGCCTCGAAGCATCACTGACGTCGGCCCCAATCCTTGTCGCTCCTGAACAGGGAGAACCCCTCCTCCTCTATGTCGTGGCAAGCAACCACATGGTGAGCACCACCCTAATCATCGAAAGGGAGGAGCCGGGACACCACCGGTCGGTGTAGAAAGTGACCAACTAGTGAATATTTGTAGTTTTGCTATACGTTGTGATCGGAGGTGGCCTAGCACTCAATGATATAGGATTTATGCTGGTTTAGGCAATGTGCCCTACGTCCAGTCAGGGTCGGTCGGTTGACTTTATTCCTAAGCCTAGGTGCTCGAAGTTTGCAGTGGGGTTACAAATGAGAGGGAGAAAATGGGGTGTACAAGAGGTCCAGTCAGCTCCGACCAGAAGAGCCGAGAGTGACAGGAACTTCGCTATGAGCTAAGTGTTCAAGCTATTGGACTAATGATCTAAAGGAGCTAAGCTAGGATCGATCGGTCTCTCCCCCTTGTTGGAGGGAGCGCATCCCCTTTTATAGATGAAGGGGATGGCTGTACAGGTGAGAGGGATAGGGTACGGATGTTTTTAAGCCTTGTTGCCCATGCTGATGAGGATTGGATAATGGTAGGCGCCCACAACACTGTTTATGTTACTGTAGAATGTTTGGTGCATGTGGGAGGTTGCGCTATCTTCTTCAAGAAGGGTGGACGTCGGTACCTGCAAATACTGTTTGATGCCTAGAGGTATGTGAGGAGTTGCGCTATGTTCACCCGGTACGGCAAATCCTGGTGCCCATACCGCTATCGATGTCCAGAGACACGCGGGGGGTCTTACCGTATGGGAGTTTTAGCGGCCCCTACAATACTGTAGAGGGAGATGTCGGCGCCTACAATACTGTTTATGTCAGGTGGCTGCAGAGTACTGTTATGTGTAGGGTATGGTCCCTGGTACAGTGGTTTTGACTTGTGAGCCTTGCCTTGCCTTTCTCCGCACGTTTTCTGGTTCCTACCGAGCGGGCATCTCCGGTCGGATGGCTCCAGTCGGCTCTGAGTGCGCCGGTCAAAGAAGAGCGGTTAGCAAGGTTCCTACAAGCCCCGGTCAGAGGGACGTGGGGTCAAAGTCGGAAGTAGGGCTCGGGACAGGCCTTCTGATCAGAGAGGCCGTCCGGAGGTGGCTGAAGCCCGAATTGAGCGCTCCGGTCGGAGAGGTGGGCCAAAGTAGCCGACGAGCGGGCGTTGCTCTTCTTGGGCCTGGCCTTCCGGTTGGTTGCTGGACCGTTCCTTTGCCCTATTGTTTTTAGACTCTTGGGCCGAGCCTTGGCGCAGGAGTCGGTCCCCGAGGGACCCTGGGTTTATGAACCCGACACCACCTTAAGGTCCAACGACCCATATACTTTGTGGTGGAGGTACTCATTGACCCCAAGGTTTGGTACCCCTAGGTGCAAAAACTCCTATATGCCGTGCTGATGGCGACCTTGAAGCTCCTGCACTACTTCACCGACCACGAAGTCTCGGTCATCACTTCATACCCGCTTGGAGACATTATCCGCAACCGCGATGCCGCGGGCTAAATCTCCAAGTGGGCACTCGAGCTAATGGGCCACGACATCAGGTATATCCCCCGTACCACTATCAAGTCTTAGGCTCTCGTGGATTTTGTCGCCGAATGGACAGAGGTCCAGCTCCTGACCCCAGACGTCACTCACGAGTACTGGACGATGTACTTTGATGGGTCTATAATGGCACCCGGCTCAGGGGCTAGAGTGGTTCTAATCTCCCCAGATGGGAGTAGGCTCCACTACGCAATCTACCTCCACTTTTCAGCCTCAAACAACACCACGGAATACAAGGCCCTCATCAACAGACTGCGTATCGCCATCAAGCTCGGTGCTACGCGACTCTACGTCTGCGGTGACCCAGAGCTGGTCATCAACCAGGTCATGAAGGAGTCCTCTTGCAAAAGCCCCCTTATGGTAGCATACTACCAGGAAGTGCGCAAGCTCGAGGACAAATTCTAGGGGATCGAGCTACACCATGTCCCCCGAAAGGACAATGATGTTGCCAATTTTGTCGAATAATTGGCTACCAGGCGGGTTCCGTCTCTGGACAGGGTCTTCATCAATGACCTTCACGAATTGTCTTCATGCATCCTGGAAGGTCTGATCCAGACACACCCCGATGTTGACCCGACGCTCGGGGGCTCCGACGCTAGTGCCTCCATGACGACGTCGCCCGCCGATGTTGCCATGGTGGCACTCGATCAAGCCAGCTGGCGAGTGCCGCTACTCGCCTACCTCCTCGAGGAGGTTCTCCCACCCGAAAGGACTAAATCACGATGGATCGCT
This sequence comes from Miscanthus floridulus, assembly GCF_019320115.1. Lineage (NCBI taxonomy): Eukaryota > Viridiplantae > Streptophyta > Magnoliopsida > Poales > Poaceae > Miscanthus > Miscanthus floridulus. The sequence goes on from NC_089587.1 coordinate 39,599,073, forward strand.
TGACGCGCCAATGCATTCATCGCGATCAGTGATGAACTCTACAAACAAAGTCTGTCGGGAGTACTCATGAAGTGCATCCCTATCGACCAAGGCAAGCAGCTCCTCCTCGAGGTCCATGCCAGAATCTACGGACATCACGTGGCCCCAAGGTCGCTGGTCGAAAAAGCCTTTTGCCATGGTTTTTACTGGACTACCGCACTATGAGATGCAGAGGAGGTCGTCCACAGGTGTGAAGGATGCCAGTTCTACACTCGGCAAAGTCATTTGCCAGCACAGGAGCGCCAAACCATCCCCATCACCTGACCGTTCACGGTCTAGGGCCTCGACATGGTAGGACCCCTCAAAAAGGGTCCGGGTGGCTTCACTCACCTACTCTTAGCGGTCGACAAATTCACCAAGTGGATAGAGGCGAAGCCCATCACCAACATCTGCTCGGAACAGGCAGTTAAGTTCTTCCTCAACATCATCTACCGGTTCGACGTTCCTAACTGTATCATCACTGACCACGGAACTAACTTCATTGGGAAGAAGTTCCTAGACTTCAGTGATGGATAAGACATCAGGATTGACTAGGCCTTGGTCGGACATCCATGTACTAAAGGTCAGGTCAAGCGTGACAATGGCATGGTCCTCTAAGGACTTAAGCCACGTATCTTCGACCGACTCAACAAGTACGCCGGACGATGGGTTGTAGAGGCCCAGCTATCCTCTAGAGCCTAAGAATGACCCCGAATCGATCCACAGGGTTCACACCCTTCTTCCTGGCCTACGAAGCTGAAGCAGTGCTGCCCTCCAACCTCGACCGAGCCATGGAGGCTCAACAAGACGTAGTCGACCTGCTCGAGGAGGCCCATGAGATGACCATTATCCGCTCTGCTCGCTACCAGCAAACTCTCCATAGGTACCACGAAAGAAAAATCAGAGGGGGATCCTTGAGGTCGGAGACCTCGTGCTTCGAAGGACTCAATCGACCAAGGAGAAACACAAACTCTCTCCACCATGGGAAGGACCCTATATGGTGATCGAGGTGATCCGACCGGGCACCTACCGACTGAAGGACGACAACGGCGACGTTCTCACCAACACTTGGAACATCAAACAACTACGTCGTTTCTTCCCTTAAAAATTTGGTCTTACCGCTTTCTTTCATTCAATGTTTGCTCCTACAAAGCACCCTGGCCTGAACACTTTTGTCCCGGGTCGCTCGGGGGCTCCACAAGGGTGCGATACCACCTCTTTTTTTTACTATCTTATGGTAAATACCTTTTTACCCGAACAAAAGGGTAGTTCGTTCCTTTAATTACCTTACGTAACTTTGCTTTAAACATTCCAATCGATCACACCCCGCCATGACCTACGGTTACGAGTGGCTGAGCCTTGCAGGCCATGCTTGGGTTCTTAAGGTTGCAGCCTACGGTTCAAACGGGCAGGTGCGAAAAAGATAGAATAAAAAATAAAGCTATGCTAGGGTAAAAATAAGGAACGGATGGGACAAGGTTTCCCTCACAAAGTGATTCCATCACAAAATGAAGTCAATGTATTCATGGATACAAAAATGTTTACACGGGGACTCCCCCATGAACTTATCCCTTATACATATTGCCTGTTTCTACTTTACATTCTATTGCGGCTGCTCGACGGCATCGGCTACCGGCTCGACCGACGAAGACAAGGGCTGCTCGTTCTCCGACAGGGCGACACTCAGATCGGTTGGAGGTGGGGCGATGTTAGCTTCTGACCTAGGCTCCTCTTCATCTATAGGCTGGGTGACATCCTCCTAGGCCCTGGCGCGTGCCTTCAGTCGCGCTCGCACGGCGAGCCTCCATCACCCATTGCGCGGAGACTTGCTCTGCCACCAACTGTGCGTGTGGCAGCAAGCTCTCCCTGAGCGCATGGATGGTGTCTGGGCTCCTACCGTCGGTGTACCCGCTGTAGATGGTAGCGAAGTCCAGGTCTAGGTGGTGTGTCACCACCAAAGTCAGCACCCCTGATGTCCTGTAGAACATCCCGTCGGAGATAAGCGCCCGAACTTCATCCAGGACCTCCGCCAGTCAGATGGCGGGCGTGCTGGTGCTCAACGCTGACCCAAACATGTCCAAGACGATGACCTAGGTGACATTGTGGATCTGGTCAAGCTCCCCCTCTAGAGCACGTCGCTCTTCAAGGGACTTGGCTAGCGCCTCCATGCTCCGACCGATCATCACCTTGGCCATCTCCAGGTCCTGCTCCAGTGAACCAACCCTTCTGCCTAGTTCTGGAAGAAGGATGACAAGCTCAGAAGCAAGTTAAAGGAAAAACCAAGACATCAACCAAAAGTAGAAAAGGTACATACCGAGGTGGGTGTTCTCGAGGATGGAGTCCTTCCTTCTGACGAGTCACCTGCTCGCGCAGCCGAGCATTCACCTCCTCCGTCCCAAGCACCTGGACTCGGAGCACGAGCACTTCCTGGTCAACCTCCGATCGGGCCTTCCGCACTAACTCTAGAGCCTCTAGGGAACTCTAGAGCGCCACCTCGGTCTCTGCTAGGGACTTCTAGAGCACCGCCTTGGTCTCCGCCTGGCGGACCTTCGCCGCGTCATGTCCCCGCTCAGCGACGGTCACCCTCTCCACCATGAGTAGTTCCACCGCCCATGCCTCCATCGCCTCGGCCGCCCAATCTTAAGACTCATGGTGGGTGAACTCTAGCTAGTGCTCGAGCTCGGTGAGCCGCCGCAATGCCGTGGCCTCCCGCTCCATCCGAGCATGCTCCTCCCGGAGGAAATGGGATTTGTGGCTCGACATCTCCTCTAAGCCTTACAAAATGAGAAGCAAGCATGCTGAGGCAACCAGTGAGAGACCAATGAGTCATGGACAAATGTAGAAAACTTACCTCTATGATGCTGGGCAGGTCGACCGTGACCGCTTGATGGATGACCTTGACCCGCTCCAAGGCCTCCTCGAGCTTCACCCTGGTTCGGGCGAGAATGGACTCCATGGTGAGTCCTCTCCCCCCTAGTATGTCCTAGAGCTGCACCTCCTCCTCATCCCAAAGGATGAACCACACCTTCCTCGGGTCGTCAGAGTAGGGCCACACTAGGTCAGTGGTCGCCCCCAACCCACTGGAAGGCCTAGCCGATGACTAGACCACCGCCAGCTCCTATGACGGCGGGATGGCCGATAGCTCCACCCTGGTGCCTACCTCACCGGGGTAGGAGATCTCCACCTCCTCGACCTCGCGACCTGCTGGCGGTTGTTTTACCTCTGGTCTAGCAGTGTCTCCTCTTGACCCCAATAGCTCCGACTAGGAGGGAGAGGCACGCGTCCCTTCGCCAGGTGAGGCAGGGAGCTTGGTCTCCCCCTCTCTTCTGCTGCTGCCAACGCGGGAGGGATCACGAGGGTCACCTCCGACCAGCCACCACCGTTGCCACCGGGATTGCCGCCACCACCTCCGCTACCGCTGCCGTTGGGCCCGCGATCAGCCGGGAGGGCGCAACCCCTAGAGCGGAAGACCGCGCCGCCGCCTGCCTACTCTCCCCACCATTGTAGGCTAGGCCTCCACTCCTCCTACATGGGAGGCGGGGCGATGCTCAACCCCTTCATTATCTGGCTGCTATCAAACAAGTATAGGTCAGTCATGCTAAAAAAACTCAACTATGAGGTCGAAAAGAAACAAAGAAAGCATACCGGGATGTAAGTGGCAGGGCTCTGAAGCCCCGACTCAACGGCAATGGGCCCACTAGATGAGGGCCGCTCACAGGTCATGAGCCACGCCCCCTCACTTCGACCGGTGGGGAGTCAACCCAGCCGACTCCCGATCGACCCGTGAGTTGCCGCACCCACCGGCTCAAGGCACGTCGACCGGAGCAGCTGGCGGGATGTCCCCCATTGTGGGTCACATGATGGCACCGGCCCCAATGATGCGGGGGTGCGAGCCCTCTCCTCTGACCGCCTGGCCTGCCCTACCATGCCTAGAGCAGGCGAGGACAAGTTTGGCAACGCCTCCGAAGGGTGCGACGACCACGTCCGCTTCACCTCCTACTCGCCGACGGTGTCCAAGCTTGCGACGTGCTTCTTTGGCATGAGAACATCACCATGCCTCTCTACATCTCACCCACTGCTGGCAAACGTGGCCATAGGCTCACGATGCTCCATCGAAGTCACGACGACCTCCCGGCCTTCCTCATCCTTGGAGGAGATCACGTCGTCACCCATCTCCGTGGGTTCCTCTGACTCGAGCTTCGCCTTGATGTCGCTCCTATTTTCCCTAGCCCGCATGCGCCGGGCGATATCCTGCTCCTTCTGGTGCCTCCTCTGAGCCTTCTCAGCTCTCTTCTTCTTCCTGCCATCCACCACCTCCTTCAGGGCAGCTTGCCGAGCCATGCCCTCCGGCCCCTTTATAAGATGCGGCTGGGATTTATAACTGGTGAGTCCCTGTGAAACAGATGACTTGAAGCCAAATTATAGGAATGCAAGATCGAAAGGGACATGAAATAAGGAGAGGAGAATATACCAGATTGGGTAGCTTCCTGGTGTTTAGAGGTCTAGGCCTTCCCTCAAGGGTCTCCTAGGCCTTCAGTTGCAGCACCCGGTCGAGTCGGCTCCAGACTTCGTCCTTCGCCAACTCCACCGGTGACGCATGGTCGAGGTCTGTCAAGCTAGAGTATAGCCACATCAGCCATGTCCTTTCTGCCAGCGGGGCGACCTGATGGTGGAAGAAGGTGTGGAACACCCGCACCCCGTTGAGGCCATGCTGCAACAGCTTCTGGAGCTCCGCCCCGATGATCTCTAGCTTGTTCTGCCAGCTGGAGAGGCCCCACGACCATCTCTCCCGCCTCTCTGGTCTTCTTCCGGTGAATGGCGGGAACATCGTCTCCACCAGGTTCCTTATGTTGAACCACTCCCCATGCCACACCTGATTGGAGTCGTAGGGGTGTACATGGGGTAGGAGCCTGATGCACTAGGCTTCTTCTGCAGGGCGAAGCCCCCGACCGGCACGGTCCTAGGCGGCTTCCCCTCTGACAAAGGCTGCCCGATGAAGATCTGCCGGAAGAAATCCACATGCGGCTCCATCCCGAGAAAGGCCTCGTAGATGGTCATGAAGCCGACAACATGCAGCACCCCTATCGAGTTGAGGTGCTACAACTCCAGGCCCACTCATTGAGGAGCCTGTGCAGGAACCAGTGCGTGGGGTATCCTAGCCCGTGCTCATGGAAGGCGAGGAAGGAGATGATCTCGCCAGCCTGATGTCGTGGGAAAGCCTCCCCCGCAGGAGCCCTCCAGTGCGCCACCTCCTTCGGCGAAAGCAGCCCCTTCTCGGCGAAGGCAGCCAACACTGTCTCATCAACGTTGGATTGCCTCTAGCTCGACATTGTGCTCCGGATTCATGAATGGATCTATGAGTTCTCGTCTCCCTCGTTCTACCCTTTTTCTCCTAGGAACCGCTGTGGCACACGAACACTCTTGGCGAGAAGGAAGAAGGAGGAGAGGCGGTAGTTGGGGAATAGGTGAAGGAATGGGATGAAAACCCTCTCCCTTCCCCTATTTAAGGAGGAGGCACAACAATTGGGGAAAGGTGAAGGATTGGGGCAAAAAACCCTCTCCCTTCCCCCATTCAATGTGGATGGGATGCGGTGGGACATGTCCTGACCAATGGGATGCGCCCTGCTAGACGAAACGATGCCTATTAGATGGGACATGGCCTGGGCATGGCCCACGACTACCGCACGCCAGGTGTAGGAAACAAGGCGCAACCGCACGCAGGCGGCCCTTCGCCTTCCCTGGCAGGACCTAGAAGGGCCCAATAATGGGATCTCCGCCAAGGAAAGACCAACGGGCTTCCTAAGTCGATCGAATGGCTCAGGCGAATACCGAGAGACGAGTAAGGAGCAGAGGGACACCCCATGTGGGTCATGCCGACTCCATCACAAACGATGAGCACAGATCCTATTTGAACATATCTAATAAAAACTCCTCAAGCCTGTCACTCGAGTCATCAAGGTAACTCTACCAATCCCACTTACTTTATTTTTTTTGATACATGATCATTCATTCATCCATTCTCATACACGCATTCGCACATTCATTCATTCAGCCCATACATCCAAAGCATCGCATATGCAGTTAAATGCATCACAACGCTCCATGTTGCGTCACGAAGCGGAAGTTGCCTCATTCGACTTGAACAATAACTGACTGGGGTTCGAAGGCCAGCCCATGAAGGGCTCGAGGATGCCTCACGTCAAACAGAGCCAGTGGAGAAAAAAGATGAGCCACAGTAGCCCTCGCCCAATCTGCTCTGAAGCAAACAGGGTCATCTCAACCTTCTCGTTCGATCCTAACCTTGAGCCATGCCCATAGAATCTCCATCGAGGGGAGGCCAGTGGGCCACCTAGGTCGGTCTCCGAAATGACCCAGGCATCTGCCGGGATGCGGGTTAAGGAGCAGTGGAATGCCACATGTGGGCTATGTCGACCCCATCACGAACGACAGACCTGGATTCCACTCGAACGTACCCATTAGTGAGCTCACCGAGCACATCACTCGAGCCATTGAGGCAAGCAACATTAGCTCAGCCCCTCTAGTTGTGGAAACCAGGGATGGGGTAATGCACAGAACTAGACCAACCCCAACCAAGCCCAACGGGGCTCAGGGGCTTAGGTCACCCGACACCGACTCAAGAAATCAACCCACCGCGTAGGTCACGGGTGGGACAAACATGGGTGAACACCCTGAATGATAGTCTGTGGCCCTAGGAAAGAGTACCAAGATGTTGACCCTCCAACTGACTCACCAATCGGACGTAGGCTTAGGGGCTACACCCGCGGGTGCGCTCGCGCGCACCCGCTATCAAAGACAAAAAAATTCCCCTGCTGCCAAAACGAAACCCCTAGACAATTCTACTCAAATCGCCTGAGGGCTTGGGGGCTACACCCATGGGTGTGCTCGCGTACACCTGCCATTAAAACAAAAAATTCCCCCACTGGCAACATGAAAACCCCCTGAGACAATTCTATCCGAATCGCCCGGGGGCTCGGGGGCTACACCCATGGGTGCGCCCACGCGCACCCACTGTCAAAATGAAAGATCCCCTAGACGATTCTACCTAAATCGCTCGTGGGCTTGGGGGCTCCTGTCAGGTTCATAAACCCAGTGTCCCTCATGGACCTGCTTCCCAGCAAAAGCTCGGCCTAGCAGATGATGTTACGAACGACGCGCAACTCCTAGGCCGGCCCAAAAACCTAACGATAGTCCAGAAGGGCGATCCAGTTTCCGACCGGAAGGCCTAGCCAAGGAGGAGCAACACTCGCTTCCGACTCCAGCCCACCTCTCTGATCGGAAGGCTTGGCCAAAGAGAGGATGATGCCTGTGAAGGCATCGAGGCCCCTAGTTGGGTTTCGGTGATTAATGACAATACGTGATTATTGTGACTAACGTGTGTTTTGCAGAAACAATTGAGTTAGGTCATGGTAATGGAGATCGATTGGGCAATCAAGGTTGTCATGCCCGTACGATGGAAATCATTTCGGTTTTCAAAGGATGGACGACAAGGTTAAGGATGAACTAGTTCTAAGTGTCGATTGGAGTTGGAGAGACACTTAGAGTAGTTTAGGACTTTGTTTTTCCTTTGGTCATACTATTAAGGGGGGTATGAACGGGTAGCTTGACCTAGGTGAGACTAGTGAGTTAGGCGTGGTGCACACTTGTTAAAACTAGCACTAGGTAGCTCCACAATAGCCCTTTGATCCAATGGAGCAAACTTCATTCACATATGTTCGAGAGTTGGAAGTGAATGGAGGGTCAAATATTGACCGAACGCTGGCTTCGGTGTGACTGGACGCTGGCTCAGAGTCCGGTCAGTTCATTTGACCAAGGTGAAAGTGTCTGGAAGTGACCGGACGCTGAGGGCCAGCGTTCGGTCGACTCCAGTAAGGTCCCAGAGAAGGAGAATCCTGATCGGACGCGTCCGGTCAAAGCTGACCGGACGCGGATCAGGTTCTGGTTACTGACCGAACGCTGCTCAGCAAGTGATCGAACTCTGGAGGTCCAGCGTTCGGTCGACATTAGTAAGGTTCAGTGAGAGGAAAACATGACCGGATGCATCCGGTCAGTGTTGATCGGACACTGCCAGTGTTCGGTCAACTCTTAGCCACTGGAGCTCGGGGTATACTGACCGGTGCATCCGGACAATATGATCGGAGCGTCCGGTCACCCCGCAGAGGCACATAATGGTTCATTTTTTAGCCGGTGTTATAAATACAACCTCCGCTCATGTGTTGGGGTACTTTTGCTCATTCCAACAGCTGAGAAACACCTTAGAGAGTGCCAAGAAGAGTAAGGTCCTAGTGAGGTGATTGAGATTTGAGAATCCCAAAGAGAGCCCTTATTAGTGAAGATCAAGAGTAGCAAAGTGTGCATCCACATTCTCATTAGGCTTGTCGTGGTCAAGTGAGAGTTCGTGCTTGTTATTCTTGGTGATCGCCATCACATAGACGGCTTGGTGATGATTGGGAGCTTGGTGATCATCCGAAGAGCTTGTGGATAACCCAACTCAAGTTGTGAGCAGTTGTGGGTGATTCACCGTGATGGAGTGTTAAAGAATCAACCCATAGAGAGCACTTGATCCTTGCACAGATCAAGAGGGAGCTACACCCTTGCGCGGGTGCTCCAACAAGGACTAGTGGGGAGTGGCGACTCTCCGATACCTCGGCAAAACATCGCCGCGTTCCTCCTTCTCCATTTACCTTAAGCATTTACTTTATGCAATTCAATTCTTGTCTTTACATTCATAGAATTGCCATGCTAGAGTAGGATTGGAACTTAGGTTGCAAGTCTTTTATGCGGTAGTACAATTAGAAACACTATCTAGGCACAAGGGGTTAATTGGGCTAACTATAGGATTTAATTATTGCAAAGAAATTTAGAATTAGCCCAATTCACCCCCCCTCTTGGGCATCTTGATCCTTTCAGCCTGCTTCCGACTCTGGCCCACCTCTTTGACCAAAAGGCCTAGCCAAGGAGGAACGATGTTCGCTTCTAACTCCGACCCGCTTCTTTGACTAGGAATACACCGAACCTCTGCTTACAGCTCTTCTCCGACCGGGAGGCCACACTGACTGGGGAACGACCGACCTAGGATGTCTGCTCGGTGAGGACCCAAGAAACAGACAGTGCAAGTAAGGCAAGGCCCTGAAGTCAAACTGTAATACCGAGGACCATACCCTGCACACCTGTAGGACAGTACTATCAGGCCATGTTAGAAGGATGCCCTATAACCTTCCAGACATGTCAGAATATGAATAGTGTTGTAGGCGCCGACATTTGACCTATAGTATGGTAGGCGTCGACATTTGCCACACCAGAAGAATGCGGTGGAACCAACCACATGCATCCAACCGTCAGTAGTGTTGTGGGCGCCGACCAACCGTCTTGCATCCGATGGCGTGGGGAACAAGACTAGGTAGCACACACACACTCATTCTCTCACACTCTCTCTTGTAAAGCTATCCCCTTCATCTATAAAAGGGGATGCGCTCTCTCCAAAAGGAGGACGATTCGGACAACCAACGATCGATTCACATAGGACCCAAACAACCAACAGACGGTTGATTTTGATTCTCTCTGCTTGGCTCTAGAACTCTAAAAGCTAGACAGAGCATACGTTCGAACACTTAGCGCATGCCAGAGCTCCCGTCACTCTTGGCCCTTCGGTCTAGAGTCCAACCTGACTTCTGATACCCCCGTCTTACTCCCTCTTGTTTATAATCCCACAGCAAACTTTGAGCACCTAGGCATAGGAATAAAGTCTCCAACTGACTCAAACTAGACGTAGGGCACGTTGCCTAAACCAGTATAAACCCTATGTCATTGAGTGCTAGGCCACATCCGATCACAACGTATGGCAAAACTACAAATATTTACATGTAAGTCACTTTTTGCACCGACACCACCTATATAAGGTTGTGTTTGATTCCACCCTGAGAGCATGTCTAGTCCATGTATCAACATTAGCCATTCAATTTCAAATGCCTTAGTCGAGCGGATCCCCTAGCCTAGGCGAGGGGTCAAACCAAACATGCTTATAATCACACAAATCTATATAATTAGATGTAATAGTTAAAAAGGGGGACCCAACCCTTGAGTCACTCCCTACACAAGTGGCTCGAATGACACCTCCATCCTGAGCCACCACCACCCTCTCCATCCCCTACTCATCACCTCATTGTTGTTGGAGGGCGCATGAGGCCTAGCCCACTTAGAGTGGGCTAAAGTGTCTGACCCACATATCCCGATGGCAACCCACATAATCACCGCCACCACCTCCACTCCTTGCTGAACACGTACGCAGGCGCCAGCCTTGTAAGTGCAATCAAGCCCTATTGTGGGTTTTGGCATTGATGACCACCAAATTAGAGGACTAATGAGATTTATCGAGATGACAAATAGGGAATCAAAAAATGAGGATGATGTATAGGTTGTAGGTGTCCTAATTACAAAAGGTGGCTAGATCTAGCTCAAAGGAGGTTTAAATTCTTTTATGTTTTGAAATTGAGTTTAGGGAAAGCCATACTATTAAGAGGGATTTTAGGACAGTTGGTCAACTGTTGAACCAGATGCTCAAATTCTCAGACTTACATCCTCTCACCTAGTCAAAACAGCCAGCCAAATTTCACTTCAACTTACCTATTTTGGCTAGGGCGGTAGTGCTGCCCTGTTAAGAGCGGCAGTGCCGCCCTTAACTAACCATTGGGCTCAAGGGGTATTTATACCCATTAGGTCCGGCCCACAACGGTCATCTTCTTCACGGAGTCATTCTGCTCAAAACAAGACAGAACCAAAGCTCACTTCTCTCCTCCATTATTGCTCCACCATCCCTCAAGCAAATCCTTGATTCCAACCATCAAAACTTGAGAGAAAAGGTAACAAAACTCAATTGGAGAGCAGATCCACTGATTCCCAAAGTCTAAGAGCATTTGGTTCATGTTTGGCCGGCGGTTCTAGGGTTTGTTACTCTTGGAGCTTGCTCCTAGCCGGCTAGGCGTCGCCCTTGTGCTTGCTAACTCATGTGGCAGCCTTGGGAGGATTAAGTAGCTAGTGGGGTTAGGTTCATCTCTATAAAATCTCAGCTGTGTTAGATTTATATTCGTGGAATGGCAGTGTCGCCCTAAAAGGCCGGCAGTGCCGCCCTCTGTTCTAACAGAGTTTTGAGTTGAATTTTTATAGGCCTATTCACCCCCCCCTTTGTAACACCCTAGGTGTTTGGCTTCCACATTTGCACTTGCATTTCATGAACATGAGCATCATTCATCCATTTGTGAGCTTATATTGCATGAAACATGTTTTCGAAACATTGCAACATATTGTTATATTTCATGTGTGTTTGTTTTATGAAATGAATAGTGTGCAACACTCAAGTGCAACATGTGCAACTCACTTTAGTGAAACATGGTTAGTTAGTACTATGCAACAAAATCATGAAACATGTGAAACATGACTTTGAAACAAAGGTAACATTTCACTTGTTTTTCCTTGTTTCAATGCATGTGATGCTTGATTTTGGTGTGACCAATGTGTGGGGTGGCTAATTATCCTCTTAAGCAACTTAGTTATACTTGGAATGTCATTAGGAACAATGTTCATGTTGATCATTTTGCCTAATTAGGTTTCCAAGTCATGGGTTGACCATTATGGACCCCTAGAGCTCCTGAGTTTGACTATTTAAAAAGTGTAGCTTAGAGTGTTTGCATGTCTGAGGAACCTAAAGCAAAGTTGTAGCAAATTTTATAAGGAACAAACTTTGTTTAGAAGCCAAGTCATGAAAATGTGCACAACATGCTCAAAATGGTCCGACAAGTCAGTTTTGGGGTTGTATTCAACACTTAGAAATTTTCTAAGTGTGAAGACTGGATTTCAGTTTCATGTACCCGACTTGTTCACGTCGTAGATCCCTAACCAAGATGAACCAGCTCAAGCTCCAATTGGCAAAGTTGAAGATCTCACTTAGTACTACAACTTTGTCAACTACGCCATGAGCTGAATCATCACGGTTTAGGAGATATGGAGCGATGAACTTGCTCTGTCAGTCGACATCGTGGAGCACTGAATCGGGAATTTCAGACCGGCACAGTGGCCGCCTGGCCACAGGCCGTTGCTGCCGCGTGGCCGCCACGTGCTCGGCTGGCCCTAACCGCGCTGTGCGCTGGCCGGCGTGAAGAGGAGGACGCCTACTGCCTCTCCGCTCGCTCTCAGTTGCTTCCTCCCTCTCGCACGCGTCCGTAGCAAGGAGAAAAACAAGCTGCCGCCGTCGCCATTGCCCCGCCGAGCTCGCGCATGCTCACTGTCACATCTTACCTCGCTCCAGCTATCCCAAAGCTCCGCTGTGTCCTCCTCTACCTCCTCCACCTCTTAGTTGAGCCTATCGAGTCAAGGTGAGGGCACATTTGTCACTTCCGCCGCCACCGCCATGAGCGCGACCTCGCCGGAGTTTGAGGCCACCATGGTCGGGATAGCTAGGGTCCCTCTCATCCTCATTTTCCTTCCTTGCTAGCTCCATTGTGATCTCATGAAGCTCGTACCGAGCTCAGGAGAGACAATGGAGGCTCGTCGTTGCTAGCATGGTCACCGGAGCTCCGCCGAGCCGCCATGCGCCATGGCCACCCTACCTAGAGCCGCTAGAGCTTAGGGTTAGTAGGTCAATTGATGTGGGGGATCATGGCGAGCACGGAGGTACCCTCCTCGTCGCCGGTGAAGCCGCCGTCGGCGAGCTTCGCCGCTGCCGCACCGTTGCAGTCGCCTCCCCTGTTTTCCTCTCACTGACTTGTGGGGTCATCTGACCCGAGGGCCCCGCTTGTAAGTGACTGCGTAGTAGAAGCTAGTTAAAATATTTCCAGTTTTGAATGCTGTTTTGTAAAATTTGTATCTCCAGTTTTGTAGATCCAAATTGGGTGGTTCCAATTTTGTTAGGATCATAGTGAAGTGTAGTATTTAGGAAAAATATAACATGAACACTTGTAGTGGAATTTTTGATGAATTAAATAGGAAATTGAAATGTGTTTTTAAATGCATGCAAAATTGTTTAAATTATATCTGGAGTTCGTGTGCTCCAAAATTATGAAATTTTGTTGGTAAGCTATTCTTGCTTAGTGGAAGCTCTGGTAAAAATTTGAGAGTCATTGCATGTATGGTTTTTGAGTTGTAGATTTTCCTTTTATCATTGAATGATCCTTGTGTGATTTTTGTAATTTATCTAGGAATCCAATGACCATGAAATTTTGTGGGGAGTATCCTAGTACCTTAAGGATGCTATGAAAAATATAAAATCTGTTGCTTGACACTTTTCACTAGGGTTTCCTAATCATGTCATTTTATGCCATTATGTCTTATCATTTTTGTGTAGGATGTTATACTTGCTCAAATGATGTGAAATTTTTATAGTGGTCTACTTGGAGCATGTAGTACCTACTGTAATTTTTGTAGATTAAATGGTGTAGTTCTTATAGATGTTTGTCATTTCTCTTAATTAATTAAATAAATTAAGAAAGACATTAAAAGAAATCAATTGATGGTGAACACCTTACCTTCTGGTGTTCTTGTGACATGTGTGATGAGTGAGTAAAGTTAGTTTTGTCCAATTATATGTTTGCAACATAAGTTAATAATTATTTTTCTGCATTGTGTCTTTTGGTATAGTTTTGGGGACTTTGCAAAGTTTCCCATGATATTTTGGTTTGCTGGGAATGTGGTTAATACAAAAGTTGTAGATAACTTATGTATCTAGCTCTTGTCAAAATTTGGTTGCATTTGGCCTAGTAGTTTAGGAGTTACAGTCGTTCAAAGTTGGATCACAGAATTGCTTGTTCTCTGTCTGGTTTGGACCTGATCGTGTAATTCTGTATATTCGACCTGGTAAAGGTTGGAATCATGCCTTGAGGTCTCAAAATTAATTGTAGGTGATTTCATAAGCTTTCCAAATTGTCTTATTTCATGTCATTTGGAATTGTAGATCTTCAGTTATGGTTAGTTTACCGTACCGCTGTATAGTCTCTGTTTCGCTGAAATATGAATGGTTGTGTGCATGCTTTGTTGCAATGTTCTTGTTGATTGTTTAGGTGCTAGCCTAACTTGAGAACATGCTTAGGTGCAGGTGCTAGGTCCTTAACTGAAGATGAGCAATTGTACATTAGATTGTATAAACTTGGTAAGTAAAGTGATTTGAATAGAGCCTAAGTCGGAAAATGCGGACTGCCGTGAGCATGTGCATTACCCGAGCATCCCTAACTTCGTTCATGTGCATCCATGATATTTATCTTGTGCATTCATGCAATAGGTGTGCTAGAGGGGGTGACACTGCTGGAGTTCAAGGGAGCAAGCCAGGAGGAGGAGCCCGAGGTGCAGGAAATCGACGAAGCAGCCACCGAGGAGGAGTTGCCCGAGTGCCCTGACCACCGTCCTTCCTCTTTCCTGAAAGGCAAGCCCCAGAGCATATTAAGTCTCCTATGTTTTTACAAATACCTTGAGTATCTTTTATTCGTTGATGATTCATTAAGTATAGGAATTGGTTGGAACCAATTGTTGCATTATATATCCATCCTTGTCCAGATATCGCACTGGAATCCTATTTAAGTTCAGGAACGGGTTAAATGCTTAGCCATGCTTAGTGCGGTAGAAGTCAGGTGATTTCCTATCACCTACGAGCTTTAGGATGAGGTGGATCACGGTTGGCTATATTTGCTATCGTGGAAAAGAACCATGTTAATAATGAATTAAGACCGGGCGGAGTCTTGTGTAGGATTAGACATAGTAACTCCGTCTGTGTCGTTTAAGGACCGATACACTGTACATCCTTATATCATGTTGAACATAGCCTAACACTTAGCTGGCCGGATAAGTCATTCCGACCGCGAAGCCTAGTAGCTCGATTCAGGCCGGGGACGCGAGCAGTGGCGTGCATTCTGGAGGTAGTAAGGATGTGCGGAGAGCCATTGGCATAAGTCCAAGGCAGGTTAGAGTCCTGAGCAACCTTAGCAGAGCGGTTCTCTGATAATGTCGATCTGTTTGGACTTCCGACTCCTAAATCGTACCAAAGGTGACTTGTTTGCAACCCTGACGGGGGAAGCAGGGTTTGTGTTTAGGAATACCCCTCCAGCTGGATAGGAATCGATTCGAATCGCCGTCTCTCCTGGATAGTGAGAACTTGACTGAGCAGTGGCAACGTAGATTCAATTAATTTAATGATATGGTTAAATGGATGATGATGATAATGTTGCCATGATTTATACCTAATATGGTTATTAATGTTTGCATCTTAATCAAATGATTGCTTAGTACAGGTGCTAATATAGATGATAGGTTAATGGCTAAAAGTCACTGCTAGTTCAGGTTAAGAGTTGATCATTATTACTTATGCTTTTCCACTAAAAGAAAGTGTCAGCCAAATTCACTAAATTAAGCTATGCATGATCCTTGGTGTCATTTGTTTTGGTTTCCGACGGGTAAGTCTAGCTGAGTACATTCTCGTACTCAGGGTTTATTCCCTCTTGTTGCAGATGACCTTCTATACCAGGGCTTCTGTAAGTATTGTCTCCACCCGGCGGGTGACGAAGACTAGATCATGGGCATGATCTCTATTTCTCTTATCCGAATGCTTTTGTGGGTTGTGATCAGCAAACCAGTATTTGTATTTGAACTCAGGTATGTAAGCTAAACTATTTGCTTCCGCATACTTTACAAGACCTGTTTTGTAATAACGATGACTTTGAGGTGATGTAACCTATTTGTAAACCGTCTATGAAATGTTGTAACGTATGATATGTTATGTTGAATTACTATGATCTTGGTTGTATGCAAGTTGGTTTGAAATCCTTCGTGGTTTCGGTTGACTACCGAGTTTATATGGGCTCAAGTGCGAGAATTTGATCGTTTTGATGATTGTTTTTGTACTTGTGCTCTTATAAATTGGTCGGTTCTGTGACAGCTGGCATCAGAGCTAGATTCAACACTAAACATGTCATACGGGTATTTAAAACAAAAGTTTTTGTTATGAAAACGGTTTTCCAACTTATAGTTATATATAACTGTTCAAAAATCAAAAATTTTATGGTGTGCTGGTGATCACATCCCTTATAGCCCACTTAAGAACTTCTAGGTGGCTTATATAATTACTAACTTGGGGGAAATTGATTGTTTCTATTTCGTCGTCCATGCAGCGTGCTATTGCATGGATGCCATTCGCTTGAATGGTAATGTATGGATCAATTGCCACTATGCTAAGGTAAGTGTGAGTTGTGAGAGCATGACCGTCCAACCGTCGGTCTAGGGAAGAGTTAGTTGTGGTTACTGGAGTATTTACATGTTGCATACATGTATATATGAAGGTACTTAATTGTGGGTACATCTGTCGGATAGTTTGGATACCAAAGTATATATATCTGGGGATGTATATATGGAGAGTATCTTAGTTACTATTGTTGTTATTAGCATTATCTCTTGTTGGGTTGGGGCTGAAATGAAGTTTTCTACAGATACGCTAACAATGCACCATGTAGATCGACTAGTTACCGCTAATTGAGAGAACGTATGTATGCCACCGTATATTCCGCTAAAACTTAAATTTTCTTAGGTTTGTGAGGACGTATGGAACGAGCATGCATCATATTCACTCATGTCATTCATATTGCATTACTCCCTCCCTTATAATTGCTTATCCCAAGTATTAAGTTCAATCTCTCAGCAAAATAATCCTCTCACATGAGTTGCATCCCTTTTTGATACAGATGGCCGCGCCCATGTTTCCTACTGGTAGCACACCTTTTTGGACTAGTTCGGTACGCCCACCTTGCTCTAGAGGGTGCTCAGTTCAGTTGGGTACCCAGAGGCACCCTGCTACACGTGGAGGCAGTCAGTACCATTGGGAGACATACCTTGGTATGTTGTGACCTTTATAGTGCCGCAGAACCCCACGAGACCGTTGTGGCATGGGTGGAGAATTGAGACTGATGGGCAAAGCCCATGGGAAGCCGCTCAAGTTGCTGCCCTTGATGTGCTTATGGATATAGCACAGAGCTTCGGGGATGAGTTAGTGGGTGGACCAGCTTCATCCATTCCCCGAGTGGCTCCTACTGAGGCTGAGTGGACTCAAGAGGTTGGCCAGGCCTTGGTTCGAGGCCATGGTGAACGGGTTCAGAGCGACAATGCTGGAATGAGTGCTATGATGGTAGTCTTGAAGCTTTGTCGAGTCAGGCAGGACACCCTTTCTAGTGTGTTAGAAGAAGCTGGCAAGGCAATGGCAGCCCAGCACAAGTTCAGGTTGCGTGCCCGCAAATATCACCGTAGGGCGGATGCATGTGGGCGAGCTCAGCAAGAAGTAGATGAGATTCAAGGTATTGCAAATTATCGCTTGCAGCAGTGGGGTCAAACAACACGCGAGAGAGACGAGCTTCATAACCAGCTTATGAACCTCACCATAGAGAGAGATGAGGCAACATAAGAGTTGGATCGTGTGACCCATCATAGAGATGCGGCTTTAGAGTTAGCAGAAGAAAGATGTCAGGGCTAGATCATGGCTAACCACAATACTTTTCAAAGAGAGCATGAGCTCCAAGAGCAGCTTGAAGAGCTTCAGGTTGAGCACCATCAACTGAACAACCATCTGTTTCCTATTCCTCACCCCATACCAAGGTATCCTAATGTGGGTGGACCTCAAGTGATTGAGGCCGATGAAGAAGAAGAGGACATGCAGATGGATGACAATGCAGCTGAACCTGCAAATGAAGAAGAGGAGGAAGATTCAGAAGAAGTCCAAGGCGTCTCTGATGTGGACAACGATTACTTCGATGAGTAGTTAGTTGGCAAGTCTCACTAGTTAAGCTTTTGCAGTCATTAGTGTAATGGACCTAGTACTATGACTAATGTGGGATGTACCTTCTAATTCAAACTTGGCATGTAATGTACTTTAATCTGCTCCCTTTGGGATGCGTATCTTGTTGGTTAAGTTTAAAACTTGTCATGTTGAAATGCACTGCGTATGGCGCTAGTAATCTAATTGATGATGTGGTGATTGGAGAATGAATTATTGCCTCTATTTATTGTATGAATTTTTCAATCTCTCCAGTAAATTCAGTTTGGCGTAATTACATTGTTCCTCTCCAATGTGTTAACATCACCAATAATTGCTAGTTGTGCATTGTTGCAGATGCCTCGCACTCATTCCACTGGTGCGGCTGGTGATGATGATGATCTTCCACCGCCACCACCACCCACACCAACGGAATTGATGGCAATTCTTGTGGAAGGATAGCGCACTATGGCTAAGGCTCTCCGCATGATTGCAAATCATGATGGTCGTGGTGCACGCCAAGGACCAGAACCAAATCAGTATAGTGACTTCAAAGATTTCCTTGACACTAAACCACCGATCTTCAAGGAGGCTGAAGAGCCTCTCCAAGCTAATGAGTGGTTGAACACTCTCGAGCAGAAATTTCGTCTGCTTCACTTGACTGAGGTGTTGAAGACTGAGTATGCATCTCACCAACTGCATGGGCCAGCTAGTATTTGGTGGAGTCATCATCGGTCCACTATGCCCGCTAATGCCCAAATCACTTGGGATCAGTTCAAGTCTACTTTTAGGGGAAATTATATTCCTCCTGGTCTTATGGCAATCAAGCATACGAAGTTTATGAAGCTGACCCAGGGGAACAAGAGCTTGAATGAATACATGTAGGCTTTCAATAACCTTGCAAGGTATGCTACTGAGTTTGTTGACACTGATGCCAAAAAGATCGCTAGTTTCAAGCGAGGACTTAGCCCCAAATTGATGAAGACCATGGGAAATTACAAGTGTGCTCATTTTAATGAGTTTGTGAGTGATGCTTTATCGCAAGAGAACAACAATGCTATATATGCTGCTTCAAAGAATCATAAGAGGGCCTATGAGGTAGGTGCCTCACAATCTAAGGCTCTAGTCACACAGAGGGCTCCATTCCATCCTCTAGCATTAGCTGCTAAGTTTCGCCCACCGCTGAAGAAGAATCCAGGCAAGACTGGGTTTCGCAAGGCGTTTACAGTTGCTCTTCCCAAGGGCACTACCAGTCAAGGCAGTTCTAATGTTCCGCCAAACAACATGCCGTGCTAGAACTGCAACAAGCCAAGCCACTGGCCGAGGAAGTGTCCTTACCCCAAGAAGAATAACTACCAAGGTGGCCGGCAGGGATAGGTGAACCACACTAATATTGCTGATATTTTGTCAGGAGAGGTAGTAACAGCTGGTAAGTTTCTGGTGGATCAACACCCCGTAGTTGTACTATTTGATTTGGGTGCTTCGCATTCTTTTATCAGTCCCGCATTTGCATCCAAGTTTATGCAGAAAACGTATACTGTTGAGGGTGAGGGTTATTGTATTAGGGCTGCCAGTGGTACTATCCCAACCAAGCTTGTAGTTGGGGACGTACAATTTGAGATAGAGGGGCGAAGTTATTAGGTTGATCTGGTAGTTTTACCGAGGCTGGGTATCGACGTGATATTGGGAACGAACTGGATGAGCAGACATGGAGTTCTTATTGATATATCGACTAGAGTAGTCATGCTCAGAGATACTTGTAATCAGGAGGGTTTTCTAGTACAGCTACCCAGGGACATCAATCTTTCTTGTACGGCTAATGTGGTGCAAGCAAAGGCTATGGTAGATATCCCTGTCATGTGTGATTTTCCGGATGTTTTTCTCGATGATTTGCCCAGATTGCCCCTAGATCGAGATGTGGAGTTCAAGATAGAGTTGCTACCCGGTACAACGCCCATCTCTAGAAGGCCGTATAGGATGCCTCCCAATGAACTAGCCGAACTTAAGACCCAGTTGAATGAACTTCTAAAGAAAGGCCTTATCCATCCTAGTTCGTCTTCGTGGGGTTGCTCAGCTATCTTTGTAAAGAAGAAGGATCAATCACTATGCATGTGTGTAGATTATAGGCTCTTGAATGTAGTTACAATCAAGAATAAGTACCCTCTGCCACGCATAGATATCTTATTTGATTAGTTGTCTAAAGCAAAAGTCTTTTCCAAGATTGATTTGAGATCTGGTTATCATCAAATCAAAATTCGGCCTGAGGATGTTCCAAAAACTGCATTCTCCATAAGATACGATCTGTATGAGTACCTTGTTATGTCTTTTGGATTGACCAATGCCCCAGCACACTTCATATATTTGATGAATTTGGTGTTTATGCCCGAGTTGGACAAATTTGTGGTGGTATTTATAGATGATATCCTGGTTTATTTTGAGAATGAAGAAGATCATGTTGAACATTTGCGAGTGGTTCTCACTAGATTGCGGGAACACCAGCTTTATGCAAAGTTCAGCAAGTGTGAATTCTGGCTTCGTGAGGTACCTTTTCTCGGACACGTGTTGTCCGATGGTGGAATTATGGTGGATCCCACCAAGGTGCAATAAGTGTTGGACTGGAAGGCTCCCATCTCGGTGCATGAGGTTTGGAGTTTTCTGGGATTGGTTGGTTATTATCGTTGCTTCATCCTAGATTTCTCTAAAATAGCCAAGCCTATGACTCGGTTGCTGCAAAAAGACATGAGGTTTGTCTGGACTTCTGAGTGTGATGCGGCTTTCCACACCCTGCGAACTCTTCTAACTTCGGCTCCGGTTTTGGCGCAACAGGATATCAAGAAACCTTTCGATGTGTTTTGTGATGCATCAGGTATAGGTTTAGGAGGTGTTCTTATGCAAGAGGGTAGAGTCATTGCTTATACCTCTCGCCAACTTTGGAAGCATGAGGTGAACTATCCGACACATGACTTGGAACTCACTGCAGTTGTTCATGCTTTGAAGGCCTAGAGACATTATTTGCTCGGCAATGTGTGCAACATCTATACTGATCATAAAAGTCTTAAGTACATCTTCACTCAACCTGAGTTGAATATGCATCAGAGAAGATGGCTCGAGTTGATCAAGGATTATAACCTCCAAGTGCACTATCACCCTGGCAAGGCAAACGTCGTTGTGGATGCCTTAAGCAGGAAATCTCATTACCACTCTTTGATTGAAAGTGACTTCCATTTGTCAAAACTCCTATATCCTGTAGTCCTTTACAACATCATTGTTAGTTGTACTCTACAAAGTCGAATTATCGAGCTACAGAAGACAGATTCAGGTGTGTTCCACATCAAGCGCAAGATGAAAGAGCAAGAAACCAAGCATTTTCAATTAGATGAGAATGACATGTTATGGTTTAAAGATAGGTTAGTGGTTCCGAAATATAGAGAGCTTAGAAATCAAATCCTATCCGAAGCACATTCCTCGAAATTGTCTATTCATCTTGGTAGTAGCAAAATATATCATGATTTGAAGCCTTGCTTTTGGTGGACCAAAATGAAGAAAGAGATAGCCGCCTATGTGGCTAGGTGTGACACTTGTTGTTGAGTCAAAGCGGTGCACATGAAAGCTGGATTGATTCAGCCACTCTCTATTCTAGGTTGGAAATGGGAGGAGATAAGTATGGATTTTATTGTTGGACTCCCTACTACTTCGATGAATTTTAACTCCATTTGAGTGATTGTAGACCGTCTGACCAAGTCTGCACACTTCATTCCTGTCCGTATAGATTTCTGTCCAACTGACTATGCGGAGTTGTACTTTAATCAGATAGTCCAACTTCATGGGATATCGTGTACTATTGTCTCTGATAGAGGACCACAGTTCACTGCTCGCTTTTAGGAGCACTTACACGGGTTATTAGGAACTAAGTTAGTAAGAAGTTCTGCCTATCATCCGCAAACCAATGGGCAAACTGAATGAGTGAATTAAATCTTAGAAGATATGTTGAGAGCATATGTCATCTCGGCTAAGGGTTCATGGGAAAAGTGGTTGTCCCTAGCTAAATTCTCGTTCAATAATAGTTATCAAGAGAGTATCAAGATGGCACCGTTTGAAGCTTTGTACGATTGGAAGTGTAGAACCCCGATGAATTGGGTTGAGGCCGGTGAAAGGAGATACTATGGAATTGATTTTGTTCAAGAAGCCAAAGAACAAGTTCGTACTATCCAAACCCATATGGCCGTAGCTCAAGCTAGGCAGAAAAGTTATGCTAATCGTCGCAGAAAACCTATTGAGTTTGAAGTTGGAGACTTCGTTTATCTGAAAGTCTCACCCATGAAGAGTGTCCAACGTTTTGGTGTGAAGCGAAAGCTTGCGCTGAGATATGTCGGTCCATTTGAAATCATTGGACAAAGTGGTAAGGTAGCATACAAGATCCAATTACCTCCTGAGATGAGTGCTATCTTCAATGTCTTTCACGTATCCCAATTGAAGAAATGTATTCGCGTCCCTGAAGAGAGAATTCCACTGGGGGATATTGAGTTAAAATCTGATTTGACCTTTGAAGGAAAGTCGGTCCGAGTAATTGACACTCGAGAGCGAGTGACTTGGAGTCGGGTGGTTAAGTTTTACAAAGTCATGTGGAGTAATCAGGGTAGTGAACGCGATGCAACGTGGGAAAGAGAAGATTATTTGAGGGACAGTTATAAGGAATTCTATCAACAATGGTACGCTTGTCAAATCTTGGGACGAGATTTTTATAAGGGGGAAAGCTATAACACCCCAGGTGTTTGGCTTCCACATTTGCACTTGCATTTCATGAACATGAGCATCATTCATCCATTCGTGAGCTTATATTGCATGAAACGTGTTTTCGAAACATTACAACATATTGTTATATTTCATGTGTGTTTGTTTTATAAAATGAATAGTGTGCAACACTCAAGTGCAACATGTGCAACTCACTTTAGTGAAACATGGTTAGTTAGTACTATGCAACAAAATCATGAAACATGTGAAACATGACTTTGAAACAAAGGTAACATTTCACTTGTTTTTCCTTGTTTCAATGCATGTGATGCTTGATTTTGGTGTGACCAATGTGTGGGGTGGCTAATTATCCTCTTAAGCAACTTAGTTATACTTGGAATGTCATTAGGAACAATGTTCATGTTGATCATTTTGCCTAATTAGGTTTCCAAGTCATGGGTTGACCATTATGGACCCCTAGAGCTCCTGAGTTTGACTATTTAAAAAGTGTAGCTTAGAGTGTTTGCATGTCTGAGCAACCTGAAGTAAAGTTGTAGCAAATTTTATAAGGAACAAACTATGTTTATAAGCCAAGTCATGAAAATGTGCACAACATGCTCAAAAAGGTCCCACAAGTCAGTTTTGGGGTTGTATTCAACACTTAGAAATTTTTAAAGTGTGAAGACTGGATTTCAGTTTCATGTACCCGACTTGTTCATGTTGTAGCTCCCTAACCAAGCCGAACCAGCTTGAGCTCCAATTGGCAAAGTTGAAGATCTCACTTAGTACTACAACTTTGTCAACTACGCCATGAGCTGAGTCATCACGGTTTAGGAGATATGGAGTGATGAACTTGCTGTATCAGTCGGCACCGTAGAGCACTGAATCGGGAATTTCAGACCGGCACAGTGGCCGACCGGCCGTAGGCCGTTGCCGCCGTGTGGCCGCCACGTGCTCGGCTGGCCCTGACCGTGTTACGCGCTGGCCGGCATGAAGAGGAGGACGTCTGCTGCCTCTCCGCTCGCTCTCAGTCGCTTCCTCCCTCTCGCGCGCATCCGTAGCACCGAGAAAACAAGCCACCGCCATCACCATTGCCCCACCGAGCTCACGCGCGCTCGCCGTCGCGTCTTACCTCGCTCTAGCTAGCCCAAAGCTCCGCCATGTCCTCCTCTACCTCCTCCACCTCTTAGCTGAGCCTATTGAGTCGAGGTGAGGGCACATTTGTCACTTCCGCCACCACCGCCATGAGCGCGACCTCGCCGGAGTTCGAGGCCGCCGTGGTTGGGATAGCTAGGGTCCCTCTCATCCTCCTTTTCCTTCCTTGCTAGCTCCATTGTGATCTCGTGAAGCTCATACCAAGCTCGAGAGAGACAATGGAGGCTCACCGTCGCTAGCACGGTCACTAAAGCTCCGCCGAGCCGCCGTGCGCCATGGCCGCCCTACCTAGAGCCGCTAGAGCTTAGGGTTAGTAGGTCAATCGATGCGGGGGATCATGGCGAGCACGGAGGTACCCACCTCGTCGCCGGTGAAGCCACCATCGGCGAGCTTCACCGCTGCCGCGCCGTCGCAGTCGCCTCCCCTGTTTTCCTCTCGCTGACTTGTGGGGCCATCTGACCCAAGGGCCCCACTTGTCAGTGACTGCGTAGTAGAAGCTAGTTCAAATATTTCCAGTTTTGAATGCTATTTTGTAAAATTTGTATCTCCAGTTTTGTAGATCCAAATTGGGTGGTTCCAATTTTGTTAGGATCATAGTGAAGTGTAGTATTTACAAAAAATATAACATGAACACTTGTAGTGGAATTTTGGGATGAATTAAATAGGAACTTGAAATGTGTTTTTAAATGCATGCAAATTTTGTTTAAATTATATCTGGAGTTCCTGTGCTCCAAAAATTATAAAATTTTGTTGGTAAGCTACTATTGCTTAGTGCAATCTCTGGTAAAAATTTGAGAGTCATTGCATGTATGGTTTTTGAGTTATAGATTTTCCTTTTATCATTGAATGATCCTTGTGTGAATTTTTGTAATTTATCTAGGAATCCAATGACCATGAAATTTTGTGGGGAGTATCCTAGTACCTTAAGAATGCTAGGAAAAATATAAAATCTATTTCTTGACACTTTTCACTAGGGTTTCCTAATTATGTCATTTTAAGCCATTATGTCTTATCATTTTTGTGTAGGATGTTATACTTGCTCAAATGATGTGAAATTTTTATAGTGGTCTGCTTGGAGCATGTAGTACCTACTGTAATTTTTGTAGATTAAATGGTGTAGTTCTCATAGATGTTTGTCATTTCTCTTAATTAATTAAATAAGTGAAGAAAGGCATTAAAAGAAATGAATTGATGGTGAACACCTTACCTTCTGGTGTTCTTGTGACATGTGTGATGAGTGAGTAAAGTTAGTTTTGTCCAATTATATGTTCGCAACAGAAGTTAATAATTATTTTTCTGCATTGTGTCTTTCGGTACAGTTCTGGGGACTTTGCAAAGTTTCCCATGATATTTTGGTTTGCTGGGAATGTGATTAGTACAAAAGTTGTAGATAACTTATGTATCTAGCTCCTATCAAAATTTGGTGGCATTTGACCTCGTAGTTTAGGAGTTACAGTCGTTCAAAGTTGGATCACAGAATTGCTTGTTCTCTGTCTGGTTTGGACCTGATCATGTAATTCTGTATATTCAACCTGGTAAAGGTTGGAATCATGCCTTGAGGTCTAAAAATGAATTGTAGGTGATTTCATAAGATTTCCAAATTTTCTTGTTGCATGTCATTTGGAATTGTAGATCTTCAGTTATGGTCAGTTTACCGTACCGCTGTATACTCTCTGTTTCGCTGAAATATGAATGGTTGTGAGCCTGAGGTGCAGGAAATCGACGAAGCGGCCACCGAGGAGGAGTTGCCCGAGTGCCCTGACCACCGTCCTTCCTCTTTCCTGAAAGGCAAGCCTAGAGCATATTAAGTCTCCCATGTTTTTACAAATACCTTGAGTATCTTTTATTCGTTGATGATTCATTAAGTATAGGAATTGGTTGGAACCAATTGTTGCATTATATATCCATCCTTGTCCAGATATCGCACTGGAATCCTATTTAAGTTCAGGAACGGGTTAAATGCTTAGCCATGCTTAGTGCGGTAGAAGTCAGGTGATTTCCTGTCACCTGCGAGCTTTAGGATGAGGTGGATCACGGTTGGCTATATTTGCTATCATGGAAAAGAACCATGTTAATAATGAATTAAGACCATGCGGAGTCTTGTGTAGGTTTGGACATAGTGACTCCGTCTGTGTCATTTAAGGACCGGTATGTTGTACGTCCTTATGTCATATTGAACGCAGCCTAACACTTAGCTGGCCAGATAAGTCGTTCCAACCGCGAAGTCTAGTAGCTCGATTCCGGCCGGGGACGCGAGCAGTGGCGTGCATTCTAGAGGTAGTAAGGATGTGTGAAGAGCCATTGGCATAAGCCCAAGGTGGGTTAGAGTCCCGAGCAACCTTGGCAGAGTGGTTCTCTGAGAATGTCGATCTGTTCGAACTCGTGACTCCTGAATCATACCAAAGGTGACTTGTTTGCAACCCTGACAGGGGAAGCAGGGTTTGTGTTTAGGAATACCCCTCTAGCTGGATAGGAATCGATTCGAATTGCCGTCTCTCCCGGATAGTGAGAACTTGACTGAGCAGCGACAATGTAGATTCAATTAATTTAATGATATGGTTAAATGGATGATGATGATAATGTTGCCACGATTTATACCTGATATGGTTATTAATGTTTGCATCTTAATCAAATGATTGCTTAGTACAGGTGCTAATATAGATGACATGTTAATGGCTAAAAGTCACTGCTAGTTCAGGTTAAGAGTTGATCATTATTACTTATGCTTTTCCGCTAAAAGAAAGTGTCAGCCAGATCCACTAAATTAAGCTATGCATGATCTTTGGTGTCATTTGTTTTGGTTTCCGACGAGTAAGTCTAGCTGAGTACATTCTCATACTTAGGGTTTATTCCCTCTTGTTGCAGATGTCCTTCTATACCAGGGCTTATGTAAGTATTGTCTCCACCCAGCGGGTGACGAAGACTAGATCATGGGCATGATCTCTATTTCTCTTATCTAAATGCTTTTGTGGTATGTGATCAGCAAACCAGTATTTGTATTTGAACTTGGGTGTGTAAGTTAAACTATTTGCTTCCGCTACAAGACCTGTTTTGTAATAACGATGACTCTGAGGTGATGTAACCTATTTGCAAACCGTCTGTGAAATGTTGTAACGTATGATATGTTATGTTGAATTACTGTGATCTTAGTTGTATGCAAGTTGGTTTGAAATTCTTCGTGGTTTCGGTTGACTACCGGGTTTATATGGGCTCAAGTGCGAGAATTTGATCGTTTCGGTGATTGTTTTTGTACTTGTGCTCTTATAAATTGGTTGGTTCTGTGACACCCTCTAGGCCTCCTTTATCTTCCTATAGATCCTACAAGTGGTATTGGAGCGAGGTTGCTTCGTATATGCTTCACCGCATGAAGTATGGAAGAAGGAGGAGGTTCGAGGACCATTCGCGATGCGGACACAAGTGGCGTGCACGTCGAGGATGTCGATAGCAGCAGCGAGCTGTCCATGTCGACAACAAGTGACGCCACCATCAAAGAACCTAAGACCACCAATGTCGAAAGAAGAAAGGCAAGAAAAGAAAGAAAAGCCACCAAGATCACAACAAGAGAAAAGAAGAAGGAAGAGCAGCGGCTCAAAGACAAGAAGAAAAGAAAAGAAGCTAGAAGAATCACAAGAGAGGCAAGAGTCAAGAGAAGGGCAACAAGAGCTCAAGAGCAAGAGAAGAATGAGTATGATGCATCATCTAGTGAGCTCTCTAGTAGCTCGGATGATGGAGATGATGATGTGTCATACCATGCTTCGAAAGATAGCAAGAAGGTGAAGAGCAAGGACAAGAAGAAGGATAGCGATGATAAGGGCAGCAACAACAAGAAGAAGAAATATGCCGCCGTATCCTTTAATTATTCTTATTTGTCTAACCATAATAAAAGGTCCTTTATCAATGTACCCATGGGCAAGTTGCCTCATTTTGATGGGACAAACGTCGCCAAGTGGAAGCACTTGATGAGCGCCTATCTTGTAGGTCTTCACCCCAGTCTTTGGGAGAATGTAGTGAATGGATTGCAGCCACTGGAAGATCCCAAAGCACCAACAAATGAGGAGCTAGCTGCTGTCCATCTCAATGGCCAAGCCACAAGTATTCTTCTTAGTGCCTTGGATGGAAATGAGTACAACCGAGTGATGAATGTCAATGTTGCAAAATAGATTTGGGACACTTTGCATCTAGCACATGAAGGTGTTGATAAAGTGAGGAAAGCAAAGATTGATTTGTTGATGGCTAAGCTCAATAGGTTCGTGATTATTGATGGAGAGGGGCCACAAGAGATGTTTGATAGATTGATGACCTTGGTGGGCAAGATTGGAGGCTATGGATGTGATGAGCTTGATGATCACAAAGTGGTGAAGGTTATGTTGGAAGCCTACTCACCAAGAAATGAGACCATAGTTACCTTGATTAGAGATAAGAAGAAGTTTGAGCACTTCACACCTAATGATGTGCTTGGAAGATTATTGACATTTGACATGCAAAGAGAAGAAGCCAATGAGAGGAGAAGACTTGGTGAGTTGCAAGCCAAGCTAGAAGGCATGAAAATCAAGAAAGTAGCTCTCAAGGCCAAGAAATCAAGCAATCAAGGCACCTCCAACAAGGCAAAGGACAGCAAGCAAGCATCAACAAGTCAACCCAAGGAAATCAAGCCAACTGCACAAAATGATGATCCAAGTTCATCCTCAAGTGAAGATGAAGATGATAGGGCTGATTACATGAAGATTGATGACATTAAAGATGGCAATGGGCAATAAAAACCCGCGTACCCGTGGGCACCAGACCCGACGGACGTGGATACGGGCGCCAATTTGTGCCCGTGGGCACGGGTGTGGGTACAATTTTGAACCCAACGGGCAAAGATAGGCGGGTAGGAAAATAGCATATCCGTGCCCGTAAACCCGCCGAACCCGCACTGACACATGGGGCCAATTGCAAAAGATGTATATATTATTTGGATCCTAGGGTTTCATTCATCCCCATCCCACTTCCCACATGCCACACGCGGCCACCGTCCCTTAGTCCGTCAGTCGCGACCTCACCTCCCCAGTCCCCAACTCGTGGTCACGGCATCGCGCCTCCCGGCCGGCCGGCCCTCCGCCTCCACTCTAGCTCCCGATGTTGTAGGTCGGAGCAGACGCGTGGTCGTGGCGCGCACCTCCTCTCCAG
Source organism: Miscanthus floridulus (assembly GCF_019320115.1). NCBI lineage: Eukaryota > Viridiplantae > Streptophyta > Magnoliopsida > Poales > Poaceae > Miscanthus > Miscanthus floridulus. Next base: position 39,627,937 of record NC_089587.1, read on the forward strand.
TTTCCATCCCCACTCACGCCTCTCCCAGCTCAGATCCACCCTAGATCCAGTCGCGTGGTCAGCATGCGGTCAACGTTCGCGCTCCCTTTCTCGTCTCGCTCGCTCGCAAGCTGCTGGCTCGCAGCCCTTCTCGCTGCTTCCTAAGCCCCAAGCCATAGATGCAGAATCTTTTCTTGTCGCATCTTGAAGTCCCGTGAGTGATGGATGGTGCATGATGCAAGAAGCTTACGATTGAGAGATTCTTGTTTATTTATGTTTGATATTTTCTTTGGATTTTGTGACATGGGAACTAGCAAATATTTGTTGCGAATCAGCATATAAGAAATCAATCTTGCTTAAATTGATGCCTATTTCGACGCCATGGATTTGATTTTGCTCAAATTGATGCCTACATGTTTGAATTTGATGTATGATGTATATATGGATGCATCTGTTTCTACAATTCTACTATCCTATTTCTCACTGTTTTGAGGTTGGCGGGTATGCAGGCATGCCTACGGATAAGGCATGCCCGCAGATTGCGGGCGCAGACGCATTATGCTGCCCGTGACAGGTGGCGGGCGCGGGCACAGAAATATTCTTGTGGGTGCGGGTTCGTGATATCTATATCCACGGGTATTTTACCCGTTGCCATCTTTAGATGACATGGCTTTGTTCATGAAGAGCTATCACAAGGGACTGAAAAAGAATGGGTATAAAATAGTGCAAAGAAGGTTCCCAAACAAGAAGAAGAGAACTTGCTACAATTGTGGCAGCACGGAGCACTTCATTGCTAAGTGTCCCTATGACAAGAAAGAAAACAAATACAAGAGGGACAACAATGAAGGCAAGCATGAACACAAAAAGAGATACAAGCAAATGGGAGAGGCACATATTGGGCATGAGTGGGACTCAACTAAGGAGTCAAGTGATGAGGATGTGAAGGTTGCAACCGTGGCCATTCAAAAGTCATTCTCTACACCAAGGCTCTTCAACAACATGTCCGATGATGATGACCACCGCTCCACTCACGTTTGTCTTATGGCAAAGGGTGAGAAGGTAAAACAAAGAACCAAATCTCCTCCACCTCCTAGTGACATCTCTAGTAGTGAACTTAGTGATTCTAGTGATGATGATACTAGTGATGTTGAGAAATATGCTAAATTGACTAAAAAGTTGGATCCTAAGACCAAGCTCTTCATCATAAATCTAATGGAGGAATTAGAAAGTGTCAAAGCTGAGCTAGCCGATAGAGATGAATATCTTGAGGAAACCGAAAAGATGTATATTGGCTACAAGGAAGCTTTTGAGTTAGAGAGAAGTGAGGTGAACTCTTTGAACAAGGCCTTGGCCGAAGAACAAAGAGAACATGCTCTCACAAAGAAGACAAATATTGCACTTAATGACAAGTATTGTGTCTTAGTTGAAAAGCACAACAAACTTGAGAAGCAATATAATCTTCTATGCGAGAGCACCCCACTCCCCTCTAACACAAATGACACTTCTATTCCCTCCACTAGCCAAGGATGTGGAAAATGCTATAATCTTGACTTAAATGTTTATTCCACTAACCTTACAAACTTGGAGGTTATGAAAAAGGAGATTGCTAGGCTCAATGCTATGTTAGGAAAAAGGTGCATGGAAGGCAAGAAACCTACTGGTGGCAAAGTTGAAAAACCAAAGAGGTCGTAATACAAAGGTGGAAGAAATCCACGCATCAAAGATGGGCTTGGGCACACTCATGGAGGTAAAACCAATGGGAGAAAGGTAATCAATGGATATGAGTGTGTTCAGTTCGTGAGCAAAGGGCAGGAAGGTATAGATAGGTCTACACAGATGGTGGCACAAGGCCAGCCCAGAGCAGCACCGTAGCCTATGGGCGACAGTGCCGCTGTGAAGGGCGGCAGTGCCACCCCCCATAGAAAAGGGAAGACCACATCCTTCTCCTCTGCTCATGTCAAGCCCAAGAAGAAGGTGTCTCATCCTGAGTAGGTTGTCTAGAAACCAAAGAAATCTATCTGGGTCACTCTAAATAGATATGCTTATCAACCAAAGGCAAAAGCACCTCAACAATGTTTGAATTCTAACTTTGTTTTGTAGCACAACAGCAAGGGCGAAGTGTTTGCCAAGTTTGTTGGCAATGGTCAAAATATTTATCATAATACATTCATTTGGGTTCCTAAAGTTCTTGTGACTAACATGTAAGGCCCCAAGAATATTTGGGGACCTAAAACTAGGAACTAAACTTGTGTTGCAGGCATACTCCTCTGGTGGGTCAAGTTGGGTGCTTGACAGTGGCTGTACAAATTATATGACCGGAGAAAGGAGTATGTTCTCATCATACTCCCCAACTACAAATTCAGATGAGAATATTATATTTGGTGACAATTCCAAAGGGGGTGTGATTGGACTTGGTAAAGTAGCTATTACACTTGATCATTCAATTACAAATGTCTTACATGTTTATTCCTTGAAGTACAATCTGCTGTCCGTCTCTCAATTATGTGAGATAGGCTACAATTGTCTCTTCATGGATAAGGGTGTGGAAGTCTCTAAGAGGGAGGATTCCTCTATTGTCTTTACGGGTCGCCTCAAGAACAAGCTTTACCTAGTTGATTTCAGCAAAAGTAAAGCTAAGCTTGAGACCTGTTTAGTGGCAAAATCTAGCATGGGTTGGCTATGGCATTGCCGACTAGCTCATGTTGGGATGAGGAACTTGGCCAAACTCCTAAAAGACAACCACATCCTTGGACTAACCAATATTCAATTTGAGAAAGATAGGATTTGTAGTGCTTGCCAAGCCGGAAAGCAAGTAGGTGTACCTCACCCACCAAAGAGCATCATGACCACCACACAACCGTTGGAGTTGATTCACATGGATCTCTTTGGACCGGTCGCCTACCTAAGCATCAAGGGTAACAAATATGGTCTAGTTATTGTTGATGATTATTCCCGCTTCACTTGGGTGTTCTTTGTTTATGATAAGTCCCAAGTGCAAGAGAAAGTCAAGATATTTGTGAGAAGGGCACAAAGGGAGTTCGGTCTTCTTATCAAGAAGATAAGAAGTGACAATGGGACCGAATTCAAGAACACTCTAGTTGAAGAGTTTCTTGATGATGAGGGCATCAAGCATGAGTTTTCAACTCCTTACACCCCTCAACAAAATGGTATAGTAGAGAGGAAGAACCGTACCCTTCTTGATATGGCAAGGACAATGCTAGATGAGTACAAGACGTCAGACCTCTTTTGGAGTGACGCCATCAACACCACTTGTCATGCCATCAACCGCCTCTACTTACACAAGAAACTCAAGAAGACTTCATATGAGCTTCTAACCGATAATAAACCAAAGGTGTCATACTTTAGAGTGTTTGGGTGCAAGTGCTTTATACTTAACAAAAGACCCAAAACCTCTAAATTCACACCTAAAGTTGATGAAGGCATTCTTCTTGGTTATGGATCAAATGAGCATGCCTATCATGTCTTCAACAAAACCATGGGTAGAGTTGAAGTCACAGTAGATGTGGCATTTGATGAATCTAATGGCTCTCAAGTGGAGCAAGTTGATTCAAGTGTGGTAGGAAAGGAGGATCCACCATATGAAGTAATCAAGCAAATGGCTATAGGGGACATTAGGCCACAAGAAGATCGAGCCACTAATGATGAGGATCCATAGGATGTTGCTACACAAATTTCCGCTGACGTACTCCATCGACAAGGGCAGCACTCACCTGCTAAAAATCAACAGGGCGGTAATGCCGCCCCATCCACCTCAGCAGCAGCTCCTTCAACTCCTACTCCACCACTTCAAGGGCTCAACCTAGAGCCTATCTTTGAATAAGAAGAGGCTGAGGGTCCAGAAAAAGAACAAGGAGGTGTTGAGCATTCAAGGCTATGTCACACTATACAACAGGATCACCCCATTGACAACATCCTTGGGAGCATTCAAAAGGGGGTAACAACTTGTTCACATTTAGCAATTTTTTATCAATATTACTCGTTTGTTTCCTCTTTAGAACCTCTCAAGGTAGAACAAGCACTCGGAGATCTAGATTGGGTCATGGCCATGCAAGAAGAGCTCAATAACTTCGAGAGAAATCAAGTGTGGAACTTGGTGGAAAGGCCCAATACCAATGTCATTGGTACCAAGTGGGTCTTCCACAACAAGCAAGATGAAAATGGCATGGTGACAAGGAACAAGGCAAGATTGGTGGCCCAAGGCTTCACTCAAGTAGAGGGCTTGGACTTTGAAGAAACATATGCACCGGTGGCAAGACTTGAAGCGATTCGAATGCTTCTAGCCTTTGCTGCCCATCATGACTTCAAGCTATACTAAATGGATGTCAAGAGTGCATTACTCAATGGCCCAATACAAGAGTTGGTATATGTGGAGCAGCCACCAGGATTTGAAGATCCCAAGTTCCCCAATCATGTCTATAAACTCCAAAAGGCGCTCTATGGGCTTAAGCAAGCACCAAGAGCATGGTATGAATGTCTTAAGGAATTCTTGCTCAAACAAGGCTTTGAAATAGGCAAAGCTGACCCTACACTCTTTACTCACAAAGTTGGAAATGATATAGTTGTGTGCCAAATATATGTCGATGACATAATATTTGGTAGTACTAACCATATGTATTGTGATGAGTTTAGTAGGATCATGACTAAGAGATTTGAGATGTCCATGATGGGTGAGCTGAAGTTCTTTCTTGGATTTCAAATCAAGCAAATGAAGGAAGGGACATTCATTAGCCAAACCAAGTACACCCATGATATGCTTAAAAAGTTCGACATGGTGAATGCCAAGCCTATCAAAACTCCCATGCCAACCAATGGACATCTTGATCTAAATGAAGAAGGGAAAGCCGTGGACATCAAGGTATGTCGATCCATGATCGGCTCTCTACTTTACTTATGTGCATCTAGGTCGGACATAATGCTTAGTGTGTGTATGTGTGCTAGATTTCAAGCTAACCCGAAAGAGTGTCACTTAGTGGCTGTTAAAAGAATCTTGAGATATTTAGTACACACTCCTAACCTTGGCTTGTGGTATCCTAAGGGCTCCAAGTTCAATCTACTTGGCTATTCGGATTATGATTATGCTGGTTGCAAGGTAGATAGAAAAAGCACTTCAGGGACATGTCAATTCCTTGGATGGTCTCTAGTGTCTTAGAGTTCAAAGAAGCAAAATTGTGTAGCCCTTTCCACCGCCGAGGCTGAGTATGTTGCAGCCGGTGCATGTTGTGCTCAACTACTTTGGATGAGGCAAACCCTTCGTGATTTTGGATGTCAATTCACCAAAATCTCACTCTTGTGTGACAATGAAAGTGCCATAAAGCTTGCAAACAACCCCATAAGCCACTCAAGAACCAAACATATAGACATCCAACATCACTTCTTGAGAGACCACAAAATCAAAGGAGATATCGAAATTCGTCATGTGAGCACCGAAAAACAACTAGCCGATAACTTCACCAAGCCTCTCGATGAGTCAAGGTTTTGTGCTTTGCGTAGTGAGCTAAATATACTTGATTCTCGTAACGTGGTTTGAAATATGGCACACCTCTGTTTGACAACCTAGCGACATAGGAAAATGATTTAAAAGGATACTATATTGTATTTCAAAACCATTTCAAAAGGCCAACTAAGTGTCATGACCATTGTCTATATTGTTGATTGCTTACTGGTCATGATATTTAGATTATATATATCCATATCTAAGGTAAAGAAGGTCATAGAGTTTTAGCATAATCCCTACAAAATTGGCAGGGCGGCAGTGCTGCTCTTAATGGCCGGCAGTGCCATTCTCTAAAAACTAGGCCGTTTTCTGCCAATTTTGGCTGGGTTGCGGGGCCTGTTTTCTTCTATCTATTTCTTTCTCTGGCCCCTGACTCAACTCTTCCCTTCTCTCCCAGCCGATGCTGATGCCCGTGCTCCTCTCTTCTTCTCTCTCAAGCATGTGCCGCCGCCGTTCCTTGCGGCCTACCACCTCGGTAGTGCCGCCCCTGTAGCCGACCGAGTCTCCTCATCGCTGGTCCCTGTAGGAAGCTCCTGGCCGAGCTCTTTCTCCTCTTCTCCCTCCACTCCAACATATTGGAAGCAAGGTGAAACCCTAACCCCATTCGATCTATGAAATGTGAAGCTTTTAGTCATGGATTCCTGTTTTTAGGGGGAGTATGAAGGGTTTAGAAAGGTTTTTGATGGTTGAATCGGATTGATTTTGAATTTCACCGGTTGGATGATTTTGGGGAGAGCGGCAATGCCGCCCATGGGACCATTAATGGCACCTCTAGCAGATTCTATCTGCTATACTCAATCTCATAAAATTAATGAAGTTCAGAATGGATTGGATTCATTTATCAAAATTGTTTCTAAAGTTTTTCATATTCAATCTTTCAAATCCATGGCTAGGGTTTCATATATTTTTCATTTAGACTGTGATTATGAAATTGTGATGATGGATAGACACTATTGGAAGTAGGATTTAGCCAGAACGAGAAAGGTGAAAATGAACTAGTGAAGCAACTGAGGGTGGCAATGCCGGCCTCAGGAGGCGACAATGCCACCCTACCATGCTGATTCCAAATCTAGCAAAGCTTCCTGTGTCATTTTCAAAATTCTTTTTCTTGTTAAAACCTGCTTGTAGCTGTCTCTAACTCATCATCTTTCATAGTTTCTTATCAAGTCTCATTTAATTGCATAGATGGACTGAGCAAAAAGAAAGGTGATGACAACTAAGCAAAAGGTCAAGAGAGGCAGGGGACATGCAACCTATATTCCCAGTGATAGAAATCTTGATGAAGACCTTGCTGAAGAAGAAAGAATTCAGAAGATGGGAGTGACCATTCGTGTGTGGCCTGATTCTCCTCTACACATTTCAGAGTTTGATAGTAGCTACATGAGAGATAACACTGATGTGTTCCACCTCAATCCTCCCCAAAATAGTGACAATCATAAGGTCATTGATTATTCTATGAGTTGGAAGAAGACTGGTGAAGCTAGAGAGATTGATCCTTACTTCTCTGATAGATCTAATGACATTGATTATAGATTTTGGAATGCTTTCCAATCTGATTTTTATGCCACAACCATCCTATCCAAGTCAAAGGGCAAGATCAGCAAGATGCAGTATATTGATTTTGGTCACTTGGAGAGCAGAGATGATCATCAATTTACTACAGCCATCAAGACCTATGACCGCTTTGAGATGACAGACATCATGAGTTTTAGGTATGATTGGAATAGGGAGATTCTTGCATAGTTCCATGCCACTTACTATTGGAATAGGGAAGTGGATGGGCTTCATTGGATGACTGATGGGCGACATTATCGTATTGATGTTGTCACCTTCTGTCGTATTCTTGGTTTTGGACACATCCACAGGGGATATGAGAGGATTCATAATGAGCATCGTCTTGAGCCAATGGAAGTAAGCTTCATGTGGGAGGATTAAAATTTTGTAGTTCCTGATTGGTCAAGGACCAAGCTCAAGAGCTTCTATTACATCATGAACAATCTTTTCAGAATCACTCTTAACCCCAAAGACAATGCAACATATTTGAATGGATATATCACTAATGTGTTGTCTAGGTTTCCCAGGTATGAAAAGTTTAATGTTCCAAGATTTATTTGGGTTGAGCTAGCATATGCCTTGGATGATGGGAGGAGATCTTTGCCCTATACTCCTTACCTCATGTTTATGATTGAGAGAGTGACTGGTATGTGGTTCCCTAAGGATTGTGAGCACAATGTTTATAAGATCAAAAAGACCCATGGTGGCTTAAGGGGACTTGGCTCAGCTACTCAGCACACTGGTTCTAGAGGACTTGGAGATAGTGGGGCTACAGGCTTTCACTCTTCTAGAGCTACACATAGAGATATTCCTAAGCTATCTAGGTCTAGGGAACAAAAGAAGTCAAAGTGGGGGAAGATGAGTGCATGGATGAAGACAATCTTTGCTCATTGTGCATTTGCTTCACAGACTGTTTATGAGGATAGAATGGAAAACAGGGAAGCAGTGAGGCATGCTAGGGAGATGGCAGGGCTGCCACCCCTTCCACTAGTGCAGTCGTCACCTTAGTTTCCTAACTTGCCTCGCCTGTCTTCCTCTGACGAAGAACAGGATTAGCCACATGAGCACCATGATGAACAGCCAGATGATCAGCAGTATGGACACTCATATGAGCCATTCAGTCAGTACTACGGGTATCCATAGGGGCAGCATTTTGAGGAGCCCCCAAGGTAGTAGGACCTTGGTGCAGAGATTCACCCTACAGAGGCCGATCCACAGGTTCAAGCAGCTTTGTTTCGCACATATTCCAGGAGACCGCATCCTTCGATAGATCAGCCATGTCCTTCTACTTCAGCTAGGGCATCTCCTCGGTGACATTCAGCACGCTTCACTTCTCGCACCCACGTCGCCGGACGTGCCCGTGTTGACTCCGACAGTGACGAGTGACTTTTCTTTTTTTTCTTCTCTTTTTGGTACTTGATGCCAAAATAGGAGAAAATTAGAGGGGTCAACAAATTTTCGACGCCATGAGTTATCTGCAGCTGTGCCTTATGTCCAGATCCGTTGAGAGTAGTTGATAAGTTGTGAGTTTGAGAGTCGCTCAAAACTCTATTTTATGGAATATGCTACTTTGTGACTTAATTTGCTTCGGATATGGACATGTATTCATGGTTACTGTTTTAGCTTGTCATATTCTGAGTTTAGATTGTTTTATATTCATATGATCTACTGTAGGAATCTGATTGCTACTTGATGGATATAGTCAGGACGGCAGTGCCGCCCTCTGTGGCCGACAGTGTCGCCCTATGATGTATCAGCCAGAGTCTTGTGTGCTTGAACTAATATGACATATCATATGCATCACTCTTATTCCTATGACACTTTGTTCAGCACCCCACAGTAGGCATAGATGTAGGGGGAGGTTCCCATCACACCTAAAATGTGAATCATGGCCTTTCATGCCAAATTGAGAATTCAAATCTCTATTCACATATTTAGGGGGAGGCTCCTACACCCATAGTTCAAAAATCTCAGTTTAGATTTCATATCTTTTGAAAGCTCTAATTGGGTTGTCATCAATCACCAAAAAAGGGGGAGATTGTAAGTGCAATCAAGCCCTATTGTGGATTTTGGCATTGATGACCACCAAATTAGAGGACTAATGAGATTTATCGAGATGACAAACAGGGAATCGAAAAATGAGGATGATGTATAGGTTGCAGGTGTCCTAATTACAAAAGGTGGCTAGACCTAGCTTAAAGGAGGTTTAAATTCTTTTATGTTTTGAAATTGAGTTTAGGGAAAGCCGTACTATTAAGAGGGATTTTAGGACAGTTGGTCAACTATTGAACCAGATGCTCAAATTCTCAGATTTACATCCTCTTACCTAGTCAAAACAGCCAGCTAAATTTCACTTCAACTTACCTATTTTAGCTAGGGTGGCAGTGCCGCCCTATTAAGAGCGGCAGTGTCACCCTTAACTGATCGTTGGGCTCGAGGGGTATTTATACCCTTTAGGTCTAGCCCACAATGGTCATCTTCTTCACTGAGTCATTCTGCTCGAAACAAGACAGAACCAAAGCTCACTTCTCTCCTCCATTGTTGCTCCACCATCCCTCAAGCAAATCCTTGATTCCAACCATCAAAACTTGAGAGAAAAGGCAGCAAAACTCGATTGGAGAGCAGATCCACCAATTCCCAAAGTCTAAGAGCATTTGGTTCACGTTTGGCCGACGGTTCTAGGGTTTGTTACTCTTGGAGCTTGCTCCTAGCCGGCTAGGCATTACCCTTGCGCTTGCTAACTCATGTGGTAGCCTTGGGAGGATTAAGCAGCTAGTGGGGTCAGGTTCATCTCTGTAAAATCTCAGCTGTGTTAGATTTATATTCATAGAGCGGTAGCGTGCACTGCCTCGCCGGCCGCATCCCACTGCCGCGCCTATGCATGTACGCACGCATACAGCACTTGCACTGTGGGCCATGGCCACCTGCCACCGTGCGCTGGTCGCGGCTACCGCCGCTGCCCAGTTTGGCGCCGCTACTGGCTTGCCTAGTGCGCTGATGCGCCGGACGCATTGCCACCATGAATGCACACTGCATGCAGGGCCTAGCGCTGTTGCCTTAACTACTGGCTGCCACTCTCTGGCGTGCGGGTCACCTCACCGAGGCTGACGCGCTGTGCCCGAGACTCCAACTGTGCTCTGCTGCACCATGCTCTGCTCTGCTTTGGCCGGAGGTGCGCCGAGTCCCGCGCTACACGCCACCAATCACCACGCCCGGTACCGCTTCCATTGACTCACCATGGCGACACGCGCGTGAGACGACCACCTGCTCCCCATCACCTCGGCGTCGCGTTGCACTGTATTTCCTTTGTCCAGCGCTGCCTGCTGCGATGCCGTGCTGAGCTTTATCGGCCTACAGTCTCGGCCGTGTGAACAGCCGCCTAGAGCATGCCTTGCTGTTCCCTGTCATTGTATGCACTGGCGCTTGGCGTTGACGGCCACGTTTGCGCCGAGCTAGGCCGCGCCAAAGCACCCTGCCTCTGCTGTCGCCTTGGCTAGTGGGACCCCCCTTTCTTCAATTCATCGTGACCGCAACACTATAGTCTAATTCGTCGCATCCTCGACTCTGCTGAGTAGCTAGCCACGCCACCATCCCCATCTCGCTGCATGTACCCTTGCATGGAGACCAATTTTGAAATCGTTGCTCCGCTGGGTCCATAAGATCGGGGTGGCCTGCGCCGTCGGCTAGCCACGCAACCAAGGCATCCCGTTCCAATTCCTTGCTCTACTAGCCTCTCCTCCAGCTAGTCATCACCATGCTCACCATAGTCTAAGCCCTATCGCCATATAGCAGTCCCTGGCACAGCCGTGCCATCGCCATGCATCGCTGCACCACCTCGTGCGCACGTGGCTAGCTCAGCTCGAGCCATCTCCGGATGAGCCACCACATCCTAAGGTTATGTGGTGAGTCACTGGAGCTCACTAGCTACTTGTTTTGCCTCGGCCTTGCTAACGTTCATCGGAATGGCACCGCCATGACTGCAGGTTACCCACCATCATGGCTCGACCTCACTGCTGCGTCCTAGTTCATGTTTCCTCCACCTAGCGCTTCATGTTCGCTCCTAGGTAAGATGATGAGGACATGGCACCTTCGGATATGAACAATGATTATAAGGTGCACTCGTTCCTACATTTGCATAGTGGCTTTGGTTATAATTCACTTGGTTCCACATGTACATGTCACTATTTGATTGTAGGTTCAAATGTGTTTCATAATGGAAGTTCATCAAAGTTGAACTTTTGGTTCGTCGGCAGGCCGACAGTGCCTCATTGGGAAGGCCATAACTCATCCATCCGGAGTGTGATCAAGGTCAATGAGCACTTGATGGAAAGCTTGTTTGATAAGCTTTCAAATAGATCTGGTCCCATCTCAATATCACATCGGCAAGGCCTCCAAATCACCAATATATTCTGTCGCTATTTCTAGCAGAAGCTACACTGTCGTCATGGGCTTGTTAGACATCCTTGGGACCTAGGCCCAAGTTGGAGCACGCCCCAAGAAGATGGAGAACACTTAAGAGATGGCCTTGGACGTCCTCCTCCTTAGCCACCACCTTAGGAGGCTAGCAAGGACGTCCAAGCCAAGCCAGAGGCCCAGTCCAATCCGAGTTCGAGTCTGCCTCGGCCGTCAGGACCAGTCTACAATAAAACGGACGCCCAGGACGCATTCGAACTCCGTTTTCGATGATCCACATATGGATGGAAAGCTAATTTGATAAGGAAGCCAATCCAAGTGGTTTCACATCAAAACCTCTTCGGAATCAATGGGAATAGTCGAAAGAAGTCAGTGTCCAGAATCTGCCAGGGTGCTGCGACACCTACTTTTGGTCCGTTGGACCGTGTATCGTGTTTGGGCCCATTAGGGGGCGCGTCCAGGGTAGGCGACGACCCTAAGACCTTTATAATCATACACTACCGCTGTCATTAGATTTTGGGTTTTGCTTAGATTATTCTGTCAAGAATAGTTTCGCCGTTCATCGGTTTGTGAGACCCCAACTCGTGAGATTAATCATACATCTGCAATTTAGTTGCGATCTTTTTTGTTCTTGCTTGTGTTCTTCGTTGCGCAGGCAGGGATTAGCCTTCTTGGTGAGGTCAACCTGGTCCATGACTCGGTTGATAACCAGAGGAGCTATGGTGCTAAGATTACAGGGTTCGATCTTTCGATCTGAAGCCGGATCGGTGTGTCATTCTCCGCCACAACGATAGTTACCATCACCTGACGGAAGATCGGGATCCCTGTCTCCATTAAGTGGTAATTAGAGCTAAGGTATACCGTTAGGTTCACTTTTATTCCCTAGTTTGAGAGTTTTGCATTCGTCCTATAGTCCAGTGCCATACTTTTATTTCCTATCCTAGAACCTTCCGCGCCATAGCCTTTGCATATTTCAGTTTTAGATTCCGTTGTTGAGTTTGTGTCCTAGGTCAAAGTCTTGTTCCTGATTTAGATTGTGTTCTTTTCTAGTTTGTGTTGATCCCTCCACTCGCCGCTATTCCGTATCACCATCGGTTTGCATCTTGTGTCCACTAAAACCCTTATTCGAGCAGCTTCCTTAAAACAGTCATAACTTTTGTATCTGAACTCGAAACGGGGAAAATTTTATATCTATGGAGAACGCCAGAAAATTTTAGATCTATTTCATCACAGCATAGCTGGGTTCGCAAAAATTAGATTTGTGAAATTCGATTAGGAAAATTGAGTTTCTGGGCCCACAAGTTTTGGTATGCTTTTTAGAGCACAGTCCTAATTTTCTATAGGCCACATCTTTTATTCAATTGAGCTCAAATTTTTTGTGGTTTATTCTTGTGTGCTCTTTGCTGAGAAAAAAATATCAAAAGAGCAAAAGCAAGAAAAAAAGATTGGACAAAAAGAATAAAAGAAAAAAATAGTAAAAAAGAATAGAAGATATCGAAAATCAGCACATAAGGAACACTCAATAGCTCTATTGTTTGTGGTACCTTTTGCCTTGTCCATATCCGTTGCTACCTTTAATACTTGTTTCCTTTTATCCTTGATTCCTCTCTTGTTTATCACAACTGGTGATAGAAACACGTATAGGCCAGCAACTAGGACAAGTGCTCTGGACATTTATTCAATATTGCTGTCTGTCACTGACTTGTGTGTCACATATATATATTTGTTTTTTTTGTGCCTCCCAAGCTCTATATATATACTTCAGATCAGTACAGAAAAAAGGTCCTTGCAATCTCGGTACCACTACCTCATAGGTATCACGAACCAGCCACCGGTTGTACCGCCCACTGCTTGCATTGGTAAGAATTTTGTAAGAGCTTGGTAAGACGCTTCCACTTGCTATCAAAAGTGACACCACTGTAACCACGTAGTCATTTGATAGGGATAATATTTTTGTATTGTCTTTTGCTGTCTTCTAACAATGACAAGTTGTTCGTATCCACCGACTTATGATGGTATAGGTGCTGATGAGTACATGGAGTGGGAAATTGCCATCGACAACATATTTGCTACTCGCTTTATGTGTCCAAGGAGAAAGGTAAAAAATGCAGCTAGTGTTTTGCGACATTCTACTTTATCTTGGTGGGAGTCTTTAGATCCTTCTGATAAACCTCAAACTTGGAATGATATGAAACTTCGTATGCGAGAAACCTTTGTTAATCCACCTCCTGTTTTGACTTCGTATGCTGAGGTGCACCATTTAGAGGAAGAGTTTGTTGTTATTCCTCTTGCTATGACTAACCTTCTACAGAATAATGTACATAAGCGAGAGGATGACATGGAAGAAAATGAGGAGCTCACAACCTCATATGCAAATTCAGAACCATCACTTCACCATGCACCTATTACTCCTGCTGAGAACATAGGTAATGCCCATGGTCCTACACTCACGGAAGGTGAAAATTGTCTTAATGTACTAAATTTTTCCACAAACCATGCTGTCATAGAGCAATTGTTAGTGCAACCCTCTCTTGATTTATCTTTGTCCCATGATAATTTGCTTGATGTTCCTTGTGATAAAGATGAATTAGTTGATGATGCTTCAGTTTTCCATGTTTTGGAACCAATTACTTATGCTGAACATAAACGTTTGCTTCCCATTGCTACCGAAAAAAAAGAAAAGAAATTATTGTATTCTTCAAATACTTTGGGTTATATTGAGTTTGATACTTTATATGCTCTTAGTAGTTTAGAAGAGAAACTTAAATGTGTTGAATTGCCATGGTTGTCTACTTGTACATATCATTTTATTGGAAAATATAATTGTAAAGGAGAGTATATGGTGCATCGTGTCTACATTTGTTCAACTCTGAAATCTCCTAATATTGCGCAAAAGTATGATCAACCAAAGGATTCCAATTGCTATAATCTTGTCATGTCGAGTTTCCCTAGTTTTGTTATAAAGAAACATGTTAACTTTCAAGAAGGGGAGCAATGTTGGCTACTACCAACAACGTTTCCTTCAGCTAATCCCAAACCGAGGACGGTTTGTTGTCAAGAAGGGGAGGATGATGAGGACATGGCACCTTCGGATATGAAAAATGATTATAAGGTGCACTCGTTCCTACATTTGCATAGTGGCTTTGGTTATAATTCACTTGGTTCCACATGTACATGTCACTATTTGATTGTAGGTTCAAATGTGTTTCATAATGGAAGTTCATCAAAGTTGAACTTTTGGTTCGTCGGCAGGCCGACAATGCCTCATTGGGAAGGCCATAACTCATCCATCCGGAGTGCGATCAAGGTCAATGAGCACTTGATGGAAAGCTTGTTTGATAAGCTTTCAAATAGATCTGGTCCCATCTCAATATCACGTCGGCAAGGCCTCCAAATCACCAATATATTCTGTCGCTATTTCTGGCGGGAGCTACACTGTCGTCATGGGCTTGTTAGACATCCTTGGGACCTAGGCCCAAGTTGGAGCACGCTCCAAGAAGATGGAGAACACCTAAGAGATGTCCTTGGGCATCCTCCTCCTTGGCCACCACCTTAGGAGGCCAGCAAGGACGTCCAAGCCAAGCCAGAGGCCCAGTCCAATCCGAGTTCGAGTCTGCCTCGGCCGTCAGGACTAGTCTACAATAAAACATACGCCCAGGACGCATCCGAACTCCGTTTTCGATGATCCACATATGGATAGAAAGCTAATTTGATAAGGAAGCCAATCCAAGTGGTTTCACATCAAAACCTCTTCGGAATCAATGGGAATAGTTGAAAGAAGTTAGCGTCCAGAATCTGCCAGGGTGCTGCGACACCTACTTTTGGTCCGTTGGACCGTGTATTGTGTTTGGGCCCATTACGGGGCGCGTCTAGGGTAGGCGATGACCCTAAGACCTTTATAATCATATGCTGCCACCGTCATTAGGTTTTGGGTTTTACTTAGATTATTCTGTCAAGAACAGTTTCGCCGTTCATCGGTTTGTGAGACCCCAACTCGTGAGATTAATCATACATCTGCAATTTGGTTGCGATCTTTCTTGTTCTTGCTTGTGTTCTTCGTTGCGCAGGCAGGGATTAGCCTTCTTGGTGAGGTCAACCTGGTTCATGACTCGGTTGATAACCAGAGGAGCTGTGGTGCTAAGATTGCAGGGTTCGATCTTTCGATCTGAAGCCGGATCGGTGTGTCATTCTCCACCACAACGATAGTTACCATCACCTGACGGAAGATCGAGATACCCGTCTCCATTATAAGAGCTAGCTCGGTTGTTGGGGAAGGGAAGGCCTGCTATGGCCGGCGTAGGTAGCCGGTGCCAGCGTCGCCGCGCCGGTGTGCACGGATGGCCGTGGGGGTGTCGCTGATGTGAGGATAAGAGTTTCCGAGGGCGTAGATGTAAAACCATAGACTGGAGGAATAGTGCCTTAGAGCTCGCAGTAAATACATAGTAGTTCGGGGGCGTTTTTGCATGTTTGCCATCGCGCGTGGGTCTCTCGTGTCGCGGGCCGTTGGCCGGCTGGGCCGCACCCCCCACGTGGGCCGCGCTTTGCTGGCGCGCGCCATGCTGTTGTGGGCCGAGCCGCATGGGTTGGACCATGAGTTGGAATTCGGTTTCCTTAATTTCTATTAAAGTAGAAATGCTTATTTATTTTTGTTAAGAGTTGAACTTCGATAAATCATAGTAAATTACGTAGTTGTCCAAAAATAGTGAGACTAATTTTGTTAGGTTCACAAAAATACCACCTACCTGATAGGATAGTTGCATTGCAGTTAGCTATGACGAGTATTGGGTCATAAATTCAAAACTAGAGGGCTAATGTTAGGTAGGTTAATACTTGTAGGAATATTTGTGTATAATGGGTGATAGATATAGACACAAAAATTTTACAGTAGGTTCGCTAGGTTGTTATGTACTTGTAAAATTTTGTAGCCTTAGAATGGGTTTCTAAATAAAGTAGCTATTACTCTTGATTTGTCGTATATAGCGTAAATCGGTATTAGGAATAAGAATACCTGTAGTTGCTATAATAATAATGAATGTCGAATTTCAAACTTGTTATCGGTAACAATAGGAAGCTTAGCACCGTGGTTGATAGAACTAGCTTAGTAGTTAAATCGATGTACTTTTATTTTAAGAGTTGTTGTTGTTATATTCCTAAGCATTGCATCATCATTTCATGCATGTAGATCACGAACTGGTAGACTTCATGCCCGTCGGCGAGCCAGAGTACGACGAGGTGATCGAGGAGTACGAGGAGGAGATCCTCTTACAGGAGGGAGCCTAGGAGCCTATTGGTGCTGACACTACTGACCCGGCGCCTGCCCAAGGCAAGCCCTAGTGCATAACCCATATTTTAATGATCACCGAATATATATATATATATATATATATATATATATATATATGTGTGTGTGTGTGTGTGTGTGTGTGTGTGTGTGTGTGTGTGTGTGTGTGTGTGTGTGTGTGTGTGTGATGTGCATTTAAGTTACATGCATTTTATGGAAACTACATGCATAAATATATCTACCCATGAGTCCTACTAGTACAGGTCGAGTAGCTGCTATGCTTAGGATATCGGTAGCATGAGTAACCTGCCGTTACTCGCAAATAGGTAATAAAATATGATCACTCATGATAAAATAGTGGGAAGGAAAATGGTGACCGGGCAGGGATATGGTTTGGGTACTGGTGGGTGTAAGGGGTTTTTTTCTTGTAGCCAACAGGGCATGACTTGGTTACACTTTTCCCCTATCTGTGTCGATTAAGGACCGGTCGTTGCATATGACTCTAGGCAAGTCACAAATTTATTGTTCCAAGCACATACTTGGGTATGGGCGTAGGGAAGACTTGTTGCTCTCTTATCGCGGATCCGACTCTTTCCAGACCAACTGATCGGAGGCAGGGATGGTGGAGGTCCTTGCACCACACTGAGTCCAGGACTCAAGAAGTGGGGGCTTGGAGTCCAAGTTTGGATGGAGACCTGAACACCCGGGATAGGAGAGTGATGGGTTAGTCCTGCTTGTGCCTAGGGTACAAGCAGGGCGTGTGTTTTTAGGGCACCCAGCTAGGCACATTGATTCACAAATCGTCAAGAAATCTGGTATGGCTTGTTTGCGGTTTAGCACCATAGTAAGAACTGAAAGTTGAAAGGAGAAGAAATGGAACTGATTGCTCAACTCTTGCTTGAAAGTAGAACAGGTGCTTACAGACTGGCTAGATGATAACTTAATATGGCTAATAATAATAAGACATGAATAAGGACTCACTATTAGTGTTGCTTTCTGCTAAAGAAAACCAGCAAACCATAAAGCCTATCATATTCCTTAGAGTCAGGAAATTATTCCCACTAGTCGGATAAGTCTTGCGAGTACATTGTGTACTCAGGGTTTATTTACCCCTGTTGCAGGTGCTGCATGAGAAGTACCTTGTGTGGAGGATTCTTCTGGTGGGCTC
Source organism: Miscanthus floridulus (assembly GCF_019320115.1). Lineage (NCBI taxonomy): Eukaryota > Viridiplantae > Streptophyta > Magnoliopsida > Poales > Poaceae > Miscanthus > Miscanthus floridulus. Next base: position 39,645,847 of record NC_089587.1, read on the forward strand.
AGACGGATCCTCATCCCTATCGCTAGATGTATATTTTTAAATTCCGCTGTTTATCATTCCGCACTCTGGTATTTGGTATTGTAATAATATACTTTCTAAGAAACTCTGATGTATGAAATGAACTTGTATTGTAACTCGTTCCCATTATTGGATCCTCGGGAAAAATATGGATCTTTTGGGTTCTCCCTTGGGGTGTGCCCGATGGATACCGCCCGCTGTAGCTGGCTTTCGGGGTGCTTAGTGTCTGGTGGAAGACGAGCGCCGTCGTAAGTGTGCTATTTTGGACAGTTGTGCCATAGTTGGTATCAGAGCCAATAATGGTTACGGGTTTCATCACTCTTTTTCAAAACTAAAAAATTTGACCCATAAAAATTTTGTGAAAAGTAGGATGCGATTATATTATGTAATAAATATAAGCCCTAGCAATATGGTATATCTAGGATAGCGGCACTGGTTTTATCTAATCAATTTTCTGTAGGTATACTGACTTAAGTTGCATAAGAAATCGCTTGTATACGGAAAGTGAGTGTGCAATGTGCCAAAAATTTTACGAATGCCGCCATATTCCAGCTTGAGTGGATGTATAGGTCAAAGCATGCATCATGATAATAGCATCTTACTTCAACTGAAATTTCCTCCTTCACGTATAATTGAATTAGTAAATTGATAGGACTAACTAACGGAATGCTTTAATAAATGTGTTGTCATCCCTCTGATTCCTTGCTTCTGATTGGGAAGGTGTTCTAAATGGATGGTTTCTATCTCTTATAGATGAATCTGAGGTATAGACATGGGAGCACCAGTGCTGGGGTGGCTCGCGGTCTTAGCGAGAGCCACAATGAGAGTGGCCGGGCCCATGAGCCCAACGGGGAGAGCCATGGGGCTCCACTTTTGGCTCCTCCTCCGCCACTGCCGCCTCCGATGACCCATGCCAAGATGATGGCGGAGCTGTTGGCTACTCGCCGGGAGTCAGCTCGTGCCATGGACATTATGGCATAGGCTGTCGCGGGCCTCACCCACGGAGGCCACAGGGGCAACGGTGGGAACGAGGGTGGTGCCCGTCGTCCTGAGGGACCGTCCTCCTACCAGGACTTCCTCAAGACTCACCCACCCACCTTCACCCTGTCCGATGAGCCCCTGGAGATGGAGCACTGGCTTCACACTCTAGAGCAGAAGTTTTTGCTGCTCGATATGGCCAACGAGCAGAAGGTGCGCTTTGCAGCGCAGCAGCTTTTGAGGTCCGCAAGTGTATGGTGGGATACCTTGCATGCCATAGAGTAGCCTGATCATCCGGCAACATGGCAGGAATTCACCACCACATTCCGAGAGTTCTTTATCCCTGCTGATGTCATCAACTAGAAGGTGATTGAGTTCCTAGAGCTGTGCTAGGGGAATGGATCAGTGATGGACTATGTGAATAAGTTCAATCACTTGGCCCAGTATGCTGGCAGTCAGGTGGATACTGATGACAAGAAGATGGACCGCTTCTTTTGTGGTCTGGCTCCCCTCCTTCAGGAAAAGTTGTACACGGTGAACTATCAGTCCTTCGGGGCACTGATGAATGCCACCATTGCCATGGATGGTTTTCAGCGGGAGTCTCAGGCTGATTGGAAGAGGAAGTAGGTGGCAGCTGGATCCTCTGGCCACCCTCACACATAGAAGTACAGGTTGTCCGACGGGGGCCCTATCAACCATCCGGCGGGCCTTCGTTCCGGCAGCCCTAGCAGACTTCGCAAGCTTCTTCTACACAATACCGTGCACCTCCACAGCAGGTGCGGCCTCAGTAGTCTCAGGGACAGCAGGTCCCACCTCGTCAGGGGTTCAGAAACAAGCTAGGTGCTTGCTTCAAGTGTGGCAAAGATGGCCATTATGCCCGAGCTTGCCCCCAGAACCAGCCAGCTCAGCCCGCTCAACCGTCAGCAAATTCTAGGCTTGTCAAGAGGACCATAATCAAGAAGAAAGTGCCCAGCAGATCTAGCCAGGTGCATTTCACAGATGTTGAGCAGATTCTGTAGCAGGAGCCGGTGATGGCTGGTATGTTTACCATCGACTCCATTACACTGAAGAACTTAAGGATAAAAATGACTAGAACTTAAAACTTGGTAAACCTAAAAACTAAACATCAGTAGGGGGCGAGCGGGGATAGCTTATGCGGGATAAGTTATCTTGGCGGGAATGCTTGGATAGGGTTCCTGGGGAGATGCTCGTATCAGTCAAATAAGGACCGGTTCGTAGTCCCTCTCGCCTAGTGCGACGTTATGTATAACCACATGTCTATATGGGTAGACCAGATCTCACACCCTGTTGAGAAAAGTATAATTCCTATTAGGAGGCCAGTGTAGGCAATGGAATATCAGGAGCAGACATGGATGCTATGTGATCTTCCATGGTCCGGTTGGCGTGGATGCTAGGTGATCTTCCACGTTAAGCCCCTTGATTTTGGCCACATTCGAGCCGATGACTATTATTGATTTTATGTTGATTTGGTATCATCATGTTGGGATGATTAGGTATCATCCTGGTTTTATGTTTTCCCAACCCCTGAGAAGCCGTGGTAGTGTTATATGGAAGTCTAGGGTAGAACCCAAGCGAGTACGGGGTCTCGTTAGGTCTATTTCAACCACTGATCATGGAAGGGATAGTGCATATCATGTGGAGAAATGTGTACACCTCTGTAGAGTTACTTAAATCTATTCGAATAGCCACGTTCTTGAAATGGGCAGATGCTAGGTCAAGATACTATGATTAGTTTTATGTGTAATGAAACTGGTAGCTAACAGGAGAAAACACTAACCTGGGAACTAGCTGGGATGGTAATGCCCCACTAGGACCCAACCCTTATTTATAATCACTACCACACCTCTATTTTCACCCTATGGCTAGGGCTTGCTGAGTACGTAAGTACTCACCCGTTGTTGACACACAGAGACTTCGACACCAAAGAAGACAAAGGTTACGACGAGGAATCCCATTACGAAGACTAGGAGTTACGTGAAGAGTCCAAACATAGGAGATGACAACGAAGCTAGGGTTTCGGTCGCGCTCGAGCTTGCCTATGGAATAGGTTATCACTACGCTATAGAATACCATCGTATAAGAAAACCACCATGAATAAGTGCCGCCTCGCGGCAATAGTTTTCCGCTAGCTCTGTAAGCCTACAACTACGCCATTCAGGCTACGGTTGTAAAACCCTTATTAGATATTAATAAAGCTCAGAACCTTTCTTTTTAACTATGTACCAATTCTGTTGATTTTGTGCGTACTTGTGTGTAATCCTAGCACAAGTATAGATGCACCTAGGACTCTTATAAATGAGGGGCCGATAGGCCGTCCGTGTAATCTTCTGCAAATACAAGGGTAAGGCTCAAGCCGAACCCACGGATGAGGCTAAAGACCGCATTCGACGGGTAAAGGGCAAGAAGGACAGCTGGAGGCGTCGTGATAGCGAGTTCATCGTGGCGATCGACTGGGTCCATAAGCAGAAGACTGGCAAGCTCAACCACGTCAGTTTCGACAAGATAGTCAAGATGTCGTGCCACAACCACGGCTATCCAGTCAAGCACACCCTCGAGGAGTGCGACCTCATCAAGCGCTACTTCAGTGACGACTACAAGGCAACCGGCACAGACGCGCCATCCGGGCCCACCGGCAATGAGGAGAAAGGGGATGTGTATCCCGACCCGAAAGGGTGCCTCATGATCTTCGGCGAACCGGTGGCGTACGAGTCCAAACGTCGGCAGAAGCTCACGGCCAGGGAGGTCAATGCGGCCGCTCTGGGCGAAGCTGTCCCTGCTTTTCTGAAATGGTCGGAAACCGCGATCACTTTCGACAGAAAGGATCACCCCGACCACATTCCACAACCAGGGCGCTTCCCTCTTATCGTAGATCCAATCATTGGTAAGACACGCCTGTCTCACGTCCTCATGAACGGCGGGAGCGGCCTCAACCTCCTCTACGCCGAGACGTATGACGCCATGGGGCTATCGCGAGCGGCGATACGACCATCCGGTGCTCCGTTCCACAGAGTCATACCCGGGCTTCAAACCGTTCCCCTCGGGTAGGTCGACTTACTCGTGACGTTCAGAGGCCGAACCAATTTTCGTACGGAAACGCTCACCTTCGAAATAACGGATTTCCCCGGCGCCTATCACGTTATCCTAGGCTGACCATGCTACGCTAAGTTTATGGCGGTCCCAACTATATATTTTTATAAACTAATTAATCAGGACACATATTTTCTGAAATCATTTTTATGAGATACTAGTGGTGGCCACAAAGTGGCGGCGTCCAAGCGCTAATTCACTCCCGTCTCCGCTCTCCGTTTCGCTTGCACGGTCGGATAATCGGATAATGTTGTCCGATTATTATAAAATATAAAATGTAATACAGTATAACAGCATGGATACTACTTTCATAAACTAATTAATAAAATCAAGTGGAAAAGGATGGGAGGATGAACATGCACATACGCCCATAGGTTCGGTTGATCAACAGGAAAAGGTCGCTCATCACATGTAGCACTCCTACGTACGTCCATCCGATCCGGTCCGGTCCATCACCTCGACAGCATGGACAGCTGCTTGCATTGCATTGCTGCCCCCACAGAGGCCATTCATTCATTTTCATTTGTCGCGCGCCGTTTGCGGACAATTTGCCTTGCCTACCTTGCTACTGTACGTACCTAGCTCTCTCGGCTCTCGCTATTTGCCAGCTCAGCGACGCCGCCGCGGCGCCAACATGCCGCGAATTCAAGACGCATCCCATGACCCTCCCGAGTCCCAAGCAACGTGTGGCGTACATTGCTCTTAAATACTCCAAACAAGTTATAAAGATAACAACATCTAGCCAAATACTCTCGTGCCACTCTTAGCGGAGGTTTCATAAGAGTTCGATAGACATTAAATAAGCTGATATAACATAATATAGACGAAGAAGGATGATAAAAGTTTCATGTGATGAAATGAGTTTTATGGAGATAAAATTTATCTAAAAGGTTCCTAACAAACAAGAGTTTTGGAAACTGGCCCATTAAACACCAACAACCCCAAACCACCCCCCCCCCCCCCCCCCGCGAGAATGACCTCATGATATCTCGTTATTCCCAATGGCGGAGCCAGGATTTATACTCAGGGGGGCCGGCCATCAGGAATTATACTTAGGGGGGCCGGCTCGGTCTTTTTCATTGCGATAATTTTATTATCTAGTTGTGTTTTGTATGATTATATTATCTAGAATATATTAATAGGTATATATGACAAGAATTTTATATAATCTCCCTCTTAATATAAATAAAAAATATTAAGTTATACTACTAATTTTTTTTGTTGTGAAACATTGGGGGGGGGGGGGGGCATGGCCCCTGCCAGCCCCCCCTTGGCTCCGCCAGTGGTTACTCCTTCCATCCCTACTGTCATTCTCATTTCTTGATAAGTTAAACATTTGTATCTTTGATCAAGTATATATAAGAAAATATTAGTATTTATGGTGCATAATTAGTATCAATAGATGAGTCGTTGAATACATTTTCATAATAAACTTATTTGAATATTTTCTATAAATCTAGTCAAATTTAAGAAAGTTTGATCAACACGAACCCCATAGGACATTTTTGTTAGGGCGGAGTAAGTATTTGTCATTTATCAAGCAATCTCTATCTATATTACAGGATGGAAGGAGTAGCTAGCTAGTGAACCGATGAGTCCATAAAACTTAATACTTTCTCTGTCCCTAAATAAATCAATTTCTAGAATCTGTGCCAGTCAAACTATCTTAAGTTTGACTAACTTTATAAGAAAAAGTAATAACATTTATGACATAAAATGAATACACTATGAAAATATATTCTATGGTATATCAATGACACTGATTTGATGTCATAAATCTTGACATATTTTTCTAAAATTACAGTCAAAGTATAAATATTTGATTTAAGATAACTCTAGAAATCTATCTATTCAGAGGCGAGAGAGTATTTGTCCTATGAAACGGATCCATGGATGGACTGTGAGTGCTTTATAACAAACAGATCAATTAAACATCCTAATTAATAATTCAACACTTTAGTAAACATCCTAATAATTCAACGCTTTTAGGAGGGTGTACCAGCAGGAAGCAGTTGACAGGCGATTTTAATCACTGAAGTTATTGTCAGAGCCGGATTATCTTCTCCCAAGCCACTGGTAGTAATTAATCTAATGCAGTTTTATTATGTATTGCCCGTTAAAATACTCACAAATGTTTAATTTTATATCGCCAATTGAAATATTAAAGTAATTTGGATATTGCCAATACAAATACAAATATAAATATTTATATTTATTGAAAGATGCTTTCTTAAGGATTCCGTGGACGGCGCCTTTTCATCTTCCTCTGCAAGCGGAAGAGCACTGTTGTGCAACTATGGGGCGAGTGAACGGGCCACCAACTCATCACATCACACGGAGAGGAGGGACCAGCTGAACGGGCCACCGAACAGGGCTGTACATGTGTCACGTTGGGTACAACAGAGTGTCCCTATCGAGGGTGGATAGTAATAATAATAAAATAAATTATAAAAGTCTTTAGTAATTCGTGAAATGAATTTATTAAGTCTAATTAATCTAGTATTAGCATATAAGTCTAATTAATCTAGTATTAGCATATGTTTATTGTAGCACTACGTTATCAAATCATGGACTAATTAGGTTTAAAAATTCGTCTAAAAAATTAGTATCAATCTGTGTATTTAGTTTCGTAATTAGTCTATATTTAATACTATATGTATATGTCAAATATTTGATGTGACGGGGAGTAAAGTCTAGGAGGAGGAAAGGTGCCGACGTGGCATTTCTTGTCAGATTTCACCCTCCCCTGGGGGCTACCCAGGTTAGGCATATGTGCTTCTGCAGTTCTGTCCTGGATGGCAACGGAGATATATCTGTCGGGTATCGCTAGAACGTTCTCTTCCCCGCTACGGAGAATTCATCCCGTCCCCGTCCCCGTTAACTATCTCGAGTATAGATTCTTGCACATCCCCGTACCCGTCGGGCATCGGTCGGGTAACAGGTACCCGACGGGTACTGCATACCCGATAAACAAGGACACTTAGGGTCACAGCTTTGCAATCGGAGACGTTTCTTCTTCACCCGGGTATAAGTGTTGGAGTCTCGAAGATGCCGATGAGAAGGAGCGAGGTTGCAACGAGGACGAGCAAAGGTGACAGAGAGACTAAACTGAGGAAGCGAGGGGCACGAGCGCTCATGAGGCAGGCGTGCTTGTGCTGCTAGCGGAGATGATGAGAAAAAATTGAACTAAGGTTCCTAGAGCACACAAACTATATATATGATTGTTGATATTTTGGCCAAAATACCTATGTTGAGTTTCTTTGGGCCTAATACTCGCATGACAGCTCAAATAGTCGGGTTCCCCAACGGGTAACGGGGACGAGTAAACAGGGAACGTTCCCGTACCCACTATACCCGTCGGGGATGGATTCTTGCCCATTTAGATGCCCACGGGTAAAGATATGATCCCATCCCCATCCCCTAATGGATCAAATACCCGTCGGGTATCGGGTATCGGAGCCCCGTTGCCATCTTTAGTCCTCGACCATATCTTGCTGCTGTTCCCTATGTTTCGCTCTCTCTGTCCACACAGAAACAGGCGGATTAATAATAATATATAATGGCCATTTAACTCACATTATTACTTGTTTCCAAAAAACAATCTCTATACTTTATTAGCTTCGGATAAATTTTTACTGTTGGAGAATTTATAGGCATACGGTGTAAGGGCATGAACAGATGACTTACAAAGGCATTTTTTCGGACTGGCTAGCGCCCGGACATCCGATCCGGGGTGCTAGCGGCAAACGGTGCTCGCGCGCTCGCGCCTGGCACACCGAGCTCCCTCACCCCGCACCCATCCGGCTCTGGAGGCCGCATAGGCCCACGCATGCACGGGGATCACACAGAGCCCACACCGTTTCACGCGCCCACATGCACGAAGCAGCAGCAGCAGGCGCGCGCGGTGACCCACGGCGGCGCACTAGCAACAGCATGTGCTTCTCCGAGATCTACTTTTAAAACATCCAAATGAAACACTTGCAACATACGTCTAAAACTGATGAAACATTTAAAACATACATGTATAACCATAGCAACATGTGCAACACCAGATCAACTTTTGAAACATCCAGAGAAAACATTTGCAACATACATCTGAGAATAGATGAAACACTTGAAACATGTGCTTGAAACATACGTGTATAGCCATTGTAACATGTGCAACACGAATATCTACTTTTAGAACATCCAGATAAAACATTTGCAACATATGTCTAAAACACCTGAAATACTTGATACATAAGTTTGCAACATGCGTTTTTTTCATTGCAAGATGTGCAACCTCCCGATCTACTTTTACAACATCGATAAAAAACACTTGCAACATACCTCTAAACACACTTGAAACATACATTTGCAACATGCTCTTTCAGCGTAAACATGTCCTTGCTGCTTCGCAAATGGAGGCTTGTCGGCGCGTGGAGATCACCGGTGTGCTCATCGACGGCGCAGAGCTTGCCAGCAATGCAGAGCTGGGTGGTGACGCACAGAGGGCAAGTGTGGGGGCAGCACGGATGGCAATGGGCGTAGAGGGCGGGTGGGTGGCGCATGGAGGTCACCGATGAACTCATCGGCAACGCAGAGCTAGGCGGCGACGCATAGAGGGCCGGGTGGGGGCATCACGAGCGGCGGTGGCACAGAGAGCTGGTGGCGCAAAGAGTGGGTGCAACGTCCAAACGTTTCCATTTTGTTTTACGTACGTTGTGTTGGCCTGTGTTATTCGTATTTTTTGAAGAAAAAGTACCTCACAATAACCAAGTCGTCTTTTATGAGCTGATTAAATAGATGATTGAGATGTGTGAAAGTGTTGCGGTCTTTGTTAAATTGATTGGTGATTGGTGTGTGAGTGTTATGGTCTTTCTCCGTTCTTACCAAACAGTAGATTAATGTTGCCTTTCGACTAGAGGTATAAATGGTATTGATATTTCCTTACTCACACGCTGCTCCCCCAAAGCAGCCGAGAGCACCGCCACAACACCACCTTTGCGCGGACACAACGCCACCTTTGCGCCGCCACTATTGGGCTACGCTCAGCATTGTCGCCGCTGCCTGTGGGCGGCCAGCTATGGCTTGCCTCAATCCTAGTCATGTCTATCCGTAGATACGCTAGGACATGGGCCCCTCCATCATCGCCCGTGAGACCTTTGGCCGAATCTATCAATCCTCCATGTGGCTAGACCGATTTGGAAGAAGGACAGAAAAGATTAGAGAGAAGAACATAGGTCCAACTGCGAAAGTGCTAGAGAGAAAGAAAAAGAGAGGACTATGATAATTTAGAAATAGTTCATGTTCCCAATGCATAAGTGTCTATTAGCTTTTTATTCTTTTCTAAAAACGATCAAATCAACTGATACTTGTAAAATGCATAACAAATCACAAAACATCCAAAAATAGTAAAACAAACTTTGTTGGACTTGCTATGCCTAGATGTTTTTCTGTAAGCACCACTACATTCAATGCTTTTCTGTAAGCACCACTACATCATTGAGCTGCACCAATTTGAAAGGTACTTAGATGAGCGAAGGTGCAAATGCAAATGAATAAATGATGATATGGTTGGTCTATCATCTATGTATGTTTTGTGATGGTCCAAAAGGGAAAAAAAGACCTTCACCTTGACCACAAACCTTGGTAGTCTAGTATATGTATATGTGTCATCTATTTTTATTTTCTTCTTTTAAGCACTTCGAGTTAAAGTTTGGGCTTGTGGAGCGATCAAATGATTACAATAAGTGTGATACATATGGATGTTGCTTTTACTTGATATCCGAAGAAATGTTTCACCGATATTATTTGCAACTGACTTGTTTTGTATTCGGCACGCATGTATTCGTATTCGCAATTGAGAGATCCCGTGTTCGTATCCGTATGTGACAGGTATTCGTGTCCAACTTCAAAATCAAAGGATATATGATATCAGTGATATCTGTCTATACATGGTCTAATTATATCCCTACTTTCAACTATTCTCTTCTTACAACAAATCTATGGAAACTGGATCATGGAAGTAATAACTATTTCATTGAAAGCCCTGGTTTGGCTTTGATAATTGAGTGACAACTAGTGGACTAATGCTTTCAATGAGTTTGATTAAGTTAGGGTCCACATGAGGAAGTTGAGCAAGGTTAGGAGATGGTGGAGATGATGATCATAACCATGAAGAAAGTGCTCAACATGGAGATGAGATGGAAAGCAATCCCGAAGGCAAAGGTATATGCATAGGGGTTTTGCTTTTGCTGGCCAATGTGTAATAGAGTGCACAGTCGAATTTATGATAGATAGTCATAATACAAAAAGAGGGGAGATCTATGTGATTACGGTTGTCTAAGTGCCACTGGGTGAGGATTAACAATGCATGTGTATTAGGCCTAGTGAAGTGGTGAGAAGCAAGTGAAAATGCTTTGAAAAATATTTTTAAAAAGCTAACTCATTGCCTAAGGTGATGGTGTTCTTGTTGGAACACATTTGGAGTTAGTTCATTTGAAAAGCATTTGAGAGATGCTCTCGGGACATTGTTTTTACCCTCACCGGAAATATCTGGTGCCCTATTTACAGGGTCGCTGGAGAATAGGTTATGTTGGTTGCACTAAGTTTTCCACTGTGCCAGGGGCACCGGATTTCTGGTGGTTGGCCTGGTCACAAAACCAAAGAAAGAGGCTTGTGTGCCTTGTAGCTAGGGTTTGCTACCAATTTATCCAGTGGCCCCACTACAAAAGTATCGGAGAATGCGGTCCTCGGTTGTATGCATGGCGTGTTCCTATGTAGCGCGCAAAAATTCAAATTGCATAGCTCTTTCTTCGGTGGGTGGTCACCAAACTTTTCGATGACCCCATGGAGCTCTCGGGTGGCGACCAGTAAGGTTTTGGTCATCACCGGAATTCAAATCAGCGAAGAAGCCCCTAACTTCTGGTGCCACCGGAGAGGTGAGCACTGAAGCTTAGTTCTAAGAGGTCTTGGCGCAAGGGAAATTCAAAAGGGGCACTAGGAAGCTCTGGTGACCCACTGAAGATCTCTAGTGATGTCATTTTCAGTAATGTAATAATCCAATAGCTAGTTGAGTGTGTGGGGCTATAAATAGAGGGTATAGACGGGCATGACGATTCTCTCGGACCTTGTTGCTGATATTCACACACACACTAGAGCTCAAGTTAATCCTCCACTCATATTTGCTTGCTAGTGATTGCATTTTTAAGTGAGATTGGAGTGATCTTAGTGCATTTGCTTGAGAGATTTCATTTAGTGGCACTAGATAAACATGAAGTTTGCTGTAAATTTACTTGTTGTTGGTTGCCACCACATAGATGATTTGGTGCAGCAAGACTCCACTAGAGAACTCAATTGAAGATTGTGAGGTGCACTAGAGGTGATTTGTGAGTGGCTCTTGTGCTCATCCTCACATAAGTATGCAAAGAGCAACTTTAGTGGAATAGAGGTGTTGAGAGTGCCTTGTGATCAACTTGGCTTAAAGATCAAGCTCTCAAGTGGAGTAGGCAACCTTGCGGGGTTGAGTATTGATAGAGAAGGGTTGATCTTAGGACTCACCTCAACATGGACATAGTTAATCTACAAGTTACCGAATCACGAGAATATATCTTTGTGTCTTCACTTGTGTGGTGTCACTTGTTCACTTACTCTTGCTTTAGTTTGTGTTGTTCATTTTATAGAGTGGAGATATTATGACTTGACATCCTAGGAAGCCAACCTTGCTAGTTCTTTGATCTTTAGTGACATAGCTTAGTTGATATTTCCTCCGTTCTAAATTATAAGATGTTTTGCTTTTCTAGATTCATAGCTTTTGCTACGTACCTAGATATATGTTATGTCTAGATACATAGCAAAAGCTATGAATCTAGAAATGCTCAAACGACTTATAATTTGGAATGGAGGAAATATTATCTATACAAAAATCGTATAGGTTGTTAATCACCTTAGGTTTGTAAAACAATAGCTAATGGTAGAATTATTAGGGTCTCCTTTGTTTCTGACCTTGTGCCTAGTCTTGTGTGATAGCAAGAAATTTTAAATTAGACTATTTCTCTGGCTATTCAAAGATCCTTTTACTCTCGCCTTTGAGCTTTTTCCTATTATGCCATACACCTAAAATTACTTCTATTTTTCTAACAAAAATATAATAAATAAGCAATTTCAAATAGCCCCGTACGGAGTATATGTTTAGAAAAAACAGGTCCGTCCACAGAGGAGTGGCGTGGGGTTGGCAATTGGCATCAGCGTCACCACTCACCACGCTTGCGTCTTTGCCTCGATCTCTTTCCTCTGTAGCTGTATTAATGCTCATCACCGATTCCTTGCAGCATAGCTAGCGGCTACTCTGCTGCCACCACCCACCACCTCCTCTCTTCGTCTCCCTTTCTCTTTCTCCGCCACTGCTTGCTTGCTCTACCCACCTCATAAAATTCCCCACTTCTTCCTCCGTTTCTATCCATTCTTCTCCCCAGGCTGCCGCCGCTGGCAGCCGCATATGCTGCTGCTTGTGCTCCGCTACTCCTTTGTCATCTCTGCTGCCGTAAGTCATGGCTGACACTCTCTTTTATTTTTCTCCCTTATTCGTCTTTTATGCGATTCTTGAACTTCAAGTACAGAGCTGTCAGGACTAGAGAAATTGGGATGTTCCATGCCGGTTTTTTTTTTTTTAAATCCAGGCTCATGCCGTTGAACATTTACTTCTTCCTCTTTTGGTAGTGATTGTTCGACATTTCTGGCTTGTACGCAGCTGTGCAAAGATCTTACACAGCAGGGAACTGTATAGTATCTTTTTGCTCAAGGGGCTCCACCTACAGTGCCCTTTTCCGTTTGTCCAAATCTTGGCAGAACTATATGCAAAATGTTTGTAGGTTCAGCAATGATCATCCTTTTGCTTTTGTGTAGCATTCATGTTCATGACTTACACCATTTTCTTGGAGTTCATATAGTTCAGAGCTACGAGAATTATGCTTATTAAGATGTCGACTAAGTATGTTGCATAACAGAAAGCTTCCTGTGTTAAATATGCATATGCTCTACACTTTCCGTCTCAATAACTGGTTTGCATAAATTCTCTCAGTGACTAGGTAGGCATACCCCCGCATATGTATGTTAATTTTATTTCTGACGGACTTTGTCCGGTCATTGTTGACTAGCTAGGCATTTTGTTTTCTTTTAGGTTGGCATTAGACGGATTCCAGTCAACTCCATCCAATTTGATGGTTAAACTATCAAAGATATGTTCTGATATTCAACCAAAATAAGCGCCGGTTATGCGAATGGCTGCTCAAGTTCCTCAGATTCTTTAAATTCTGAGTTCATCCTCAACTCGGGGCTCTTGGTTCATGCCCTTGGACTATTCATTATACAGTGGAGGATCTTTTATGGCTCATGTTGCCTCGTGATATCGTGGTCTAAGGAAAGCTGCTTTTACATCTGATTCATGGGCTGTTCAGCTTCCAAGTGTTCACAACTGAAGTGCTCTTTGTGCTCCAATGGGTGCCTGGGACAGGCACCTGACTCCCCGAGAGAATCAAGGGGAAAGTCAAGTCGGGGGAGACGGAAGGCAGATTCTAGTGGTTCAGATGATTCTTCTGATGACCTCGGGGAAGATGACGATGCTTTTAACCATATGAATGCTACAAGGGAATCAACTGTCGGCATCAGCCGATTATCGAGGGTCTCGTCACAGTTTCTTCCCCCTGATGGGTCACGCAAGGTTCAGGTCCCTTTGGGTAACTATGACCTGAGATACTCCTTCCTGTCTCAAAGAGGTTATTACCCAGAATCACTGGACAAGGCAAATCAAGATAGCTACTGCATACATACCCCATTTGGACCAAGTCCTGATGACCACTTCTTTGGTGTGTTTGATGGCCATGGGGAATATGGAGCTCAATGCTCACAATTTGTGAAGCGAAGATTATGCGAGAACCTGCTCAGAGATAACTGGTTTCGTACAGATGCTGTGCTGGCTCTTCATTCTTCTTTTGTGGCAACGAACTCACAGTTGCATGCCGACAACTTGGATGACTCCATGAGTGGTACTACTGCAGTCACTATATTGGTCAGGGGTAAAACTATCTATGTTGCGAATACCGGCGATTCACGTGCAGTTATTGCTGAAAAACGAGGGGATGATATTGTCGCTGTTGACCTCTCCATAGATCAAACCCCGTACCGATTTGATGAACTTGAAAGGGTCAAGGAATGTGGTGCTAGGGTTCTAACGTTGGACCAAATAGAGGGCCTAAAGAACCCAGATGTGCAGTGTTGGGGTACTGAAGAAAGTGATGATGGCGATCCTCCAAGGTTATGGGTGCAAAATGGCATGTACCCAGGAACTGCTTTTACACGTAGCATTGGAGATTCTGTTGCTGAGTCAATTGGTGTCATCGCAGATCCTGAGATTTTTGTCCTGGATCTCAATTCCAACAATCCATTTTTCGTTCTTGCTAGCGATGGTGTTTTTGAGTTCCTTTCCAGCCAAACAGTTGTCGACATGGTAAGTTATATCCATCACCTTAACAATATCATCATTTGCATAATTCACAATTTGGGTGCATAGGCACACTCTATATCCCAAGTGATTCGCTGCAGTCACACAGCATAAAGATACATTAGATATGAAATCCTTCCTATTCAATTATAATAGTTTCTACCATGAAGTTACCACTCAGCTCAAGGAAATGTCCTGATGCCAACTCAGAGAAAATTAACTGTACCCCCAGTGATATGAGCTCCCCCCCCCCCCCCCCCCCCCCCCCCCCCCCCCCCCCCCCCGCGCCCCAAAAAAAAAAGTCTGTTTTGTCTTTCTATGGAATTGTCTGTATCCCACATTTTAGGAGTCTCAGTAAAGTATATTGTTATTGGTTTAAAGTAAAGAATTAAATCTTTTCACCATAAAAAAATCAATAATGAAGTGTTAAATTACATAAGGACTAAAGTGAATTTGCAGATTGATGGGTTAACTCAAGGATTCAATTCTAATGAGTGTTAAGTCAGTATTTTAATGTGAGGTTTCTACTCTAATATGGTGAATTGCAGATTTCTAAATACAAGGATCCTCGAGATGCATGTGCAGAAATTGTTGCGGAGTCCTATCGTCTTTGGCTACAGTATGAAACTCGTACAGATGACATTACAATCATAGTTGTGCATATTAATGGGTTAACTGATGTATGGAATTATTTTTTTCTTTTGCATTGTTTCCATATCAATTGTTTCATCAAATTCCCTGAAGAAACCTGACATGTCTACTCTCACTGTCTTACTTGGAGGAATCTACCCAGACTGTTACGAAGGTGACTTTACAACCTTCACAGCAAGTAGTAGGACTGGCAGGCTCTGAATCACCACTAATAGTAAGTTCCAACACCAATAATCAGCGCTCGAGGCATGATTTATCACGGGCACGATTGAGGGCTCTTGAAAGTTCTCTGGAGAATGGTCAATTATGGGTCCCTCCATCTCCATCGCATCGGAAGACATGGGAAGAGCAAGTAAGGTCTACCAATTTTGTCACTATTGAACTTTCTCTTTACTTCAGAAGTTTCTTAATGTCTTATAACTGAAAAACCTCAAACAACTTGATATGAAGGCGCATATTGAGCGGGTACTACATGATCATTTCCTGTTTAGGAAGCTTACTGACTCACAATGTCATGTTCTACTTGATTGTATGCAACGAGTTGAGGTGAAACCTGGGGATATAGTAGTACAACAGGTTATCTCCTTTCTATGTTTGTGAGCTCAAATGTGATTGCTTTTTTAGGTTGCTTATAAGTTAATAAGTTTTGAATAAGGATATTGTGTGATGCAGGGCGGCGAAGGTGACTGCTTCTATGTAGTTGGAAGTGGTGAGTATGAAGTTCTGGCTATTCAGGTATATATTTCAAATCAAATATATGCCACGTGTACATTTGATTTCGGATTGAGTTTTTATGCTATTAAAACTCAGCTGTTAGGAATTAGAGACCAATAGGATGAACCACGGGTTCTTGTGCAGAAGGATCTTATCTAAGATAAGCAGCACTAAAAGAGGAGCACCTTTATGGTTAAAATGGATTTAGTAACTTTCTCATGTATCCATCGATTCAAAGAGTCATGTAGTATTGAGGTTATATAAAGTTGTTTGTCTATAGTTGATGTGCAAAACACACTCAAAGGGAAAGCACCAGAGGTCACTGCCTTACATTGAATGCATTTCGAACTTATTCTGATCATGTGTTTTAACAAAGCCAAGTAGTTCATAAAATCCATATTTTTGCTGATCTTTACTGCACAAATGTCAAAGACTAAGCTGATTTACATGGAACAGGAAGAAAATGGAAAGGAAATAACCAAGGTTCTGCATCGGTATACAGCTGACAAGTTATCTTCCTTTGGGGAGCTAGCACTGATGTGAGATTTGTATTTGTTACGCTTGTTCATTACTGTTTTTTTAAAAAAAAATACACAGTACAAATTAGGCATTTGCATTATTTCCTCGTAAAAACTTTTGAGGGGATCAGCCCTGCTTTCTGCATTCACCATACCAAAATTCAAGAAATAGATATTCCACCAAAAAAAACTTGATCCCTGGGGATAAGACATTCCCTGAGGCATTGATGGAAATTGGAAAGGTAGAAGTTCCTCATGCGCAGGGTCAAGAAAAGGCTATGAACCCTGGCTATCCAGGACCTGCCTCTAATGGCAAGGATGCGCCGGTAGCCGCATATCATGCTGCAACCGTCAGTGGACCGTGCATTTCACCGAAATAGACGGTTGTGAGTGGCCATTCTTTTGGTGAGTACAGGGAGTTAAACTCCTGACCTGTAGCTTGCACTCATGCTTCGCTACCGCTGCGGTATGTGCAAGTTCTTAGAAATAGAAATTCATAAACTGACCACTCAAATTCTTTTAAAGAGGCCACTAGCATTTGTAGAAATTTGGGAAATAATTATGTGTGTTCCTCTGGAGTTCACAACATTAACTTATAGTGTCTAAATATTGCAAGCTACCCTCATAAAAACTCTTATTTGACTCTGATACTATTGACCAACATCTAACTCATGTAAATTAGTAAAGAGAGCATACTATTGTTTGTCTAGAATCTGAGTTCTGAAACCTATCATTCCATGACTTGATATAATGGAATAAATTGATTAAGTTCAGATGGATAAACATGCCACTCACTGTTTGATTCATTTAATCATCATTTACTTCTGGCATAACAGGCACAATAAGCCACTTCAGGCTTCAGTTCGTGCTGTGACCAGTGGAACATTATGGGCTCTAAAGCGGGAGGACTTCCGGGGTATTTTGATGTCAGAATTTTCAAACATACCATCATTGAAGTTGCTCCGATCTGTAGAACTGTTTACAAGATTTACAGTGCTTCAACTAAGTCAACTTGCTGAGTCGCTTGTTGAAGTATCTTTTGCAGATGGGCAAAAAATAGTAGATAAGGTACTTGGAGTTGGAAAACAGTTGCTTGATATCTCCTTTTCATATGCACTTCTTTTTTGGTTATCAGCCTGCTAATAACAAGTTTTCACTCATCTCTACCGTTTTTTCAGAATGATGACGTCTCTTTGCTATATGTTATTCAAAGAGGTCGTGTGAGACTTATATTGGCTACTGGTCAAATGACTTCAGATACCTGGGATCTCATCAGTGCTCAAACAAAGCAGGCACAAAGTAGTTGGGAAAATGGTAATTATGTGGTTGAGATAGATGAGGGAGGGCACTTCGGAGAGTGGTCTCTCATTGGTGAGACTATTGCTTTCACTGCTATTGCTGTTGGTGATGTTACTTGTTCTACTATCACGAAGGAGAAATTTGATTCAATTGTTGGGCCTTTGCCTAAACTTCCAGAAGTTGAATCCAAGTAATGTGTCTGAAACATCTTTTTTTTGTGTGTTGGTAACCACCAGATGCTTGTCAATTATCAAACTTATCTTGGTTGGCTCATTTTCAGGATTAAAGACTCTCTGGTAACTGAGGAGAATCTTGCAGATGGTGATTTTCCTTTTAGGAGGGTGAAGCTCTCAGATTTGGTAGGGGGTTAGTACCCCTTTCTTCTCATCTAGCATGCTTTAGGAGATCTTGTTGGGATTCTTTTATACTGATACTCAGTTGTATATATGTTTCTCAGGAATGGAAAATGTGCATATATGCTGCTGATTGCAGTGAGATTGGTCTCGTCCAAGTTAGGGGCTCTGGTATGTTAATGGATTCTGCCTGATTATATTGATTTTTATTATAAGATAATTAATTTCCCTCATAGACACACCTATGTTTAGTTAATCATGTTTTGATTTTGTTTCCTGTTTTAACCATGGACCAGACAAGATCAGAAGTTTAAAAAGGTTTTACATCAAGAGAGTACAAGATCTCCATAAGGAAGTACAAGTCTTTGAGGAAAAGGACCTTATGAAAAGCTTGAGCAAATCAACTTGTGTGCCAGAAGTTCTGTCTACTTGCGCTGATCAGTCATACCTTGGAATATTGCTGAATTGTTGCCTTTGTTGCTCATTGGCTTCAATACTTCATACACCACTAAATGAGTCATCTGCAAAATTCTTTGCAGCCTCAGTTGTTGTTGCTCTAGAAGAACTTCATCAGGTGATTACTGTTTTGCTTTCCTTTATTGTGTAATTGGCACATGAAACATTAGGATTCTTTTATTGAGTTATTCCGCAATGTGTTACATGCATGTTGATATGTATTTATGCATTTTCAGAAGTCCATTATTTATAGAGGTATTTCGGCAGACATTCTTATGCTCGATAGATCAGGACATCTGCAGCTGGTAGATTTTAGGTTTGCAAAGAAGTTGGAAGGTCAAAGGACCTACACAATATGTGGGATTGCTGACTCTCTGGCACCAGAGATTGTTCTTGGTAGGGGCCATGGATTTGCTGCTGACTGGTAAGTGGTTATTGACCCCTTTCGTTTATAAGCATTCCATATCACTGTATCATGTATTTGTCTGAGTTCTTATTAAAGACAAAGTTATGGTTACCACTGATCTTTCTAATGTGGCTCTAGGAATTTTAAAGCAGCCTGCAGTATTTCCTACCAGTTTTGTATGCAAACAATGAAAATGCCATTTTTCCTTGTGACCTCTGTATATGGAACAATTTTTTTTTTGAAAGGATATATGGAACAATACTGTCTATGCAATGCATAGCATTTTTTACAGATGCGCAAACATTGAAATACTGTTTGTTCTACAGATATTGTCATTTCTTTTACAAGTTACATGTCCAAATCTTGGCATATTTCATCTACCCTGACATTCTCAGAAGAGACTCAAACATGCAAACTGCGGTAGAAACCCTCTTAACAAAAATAAGTGGAGAGGTATCCACTCCAAAAATAAAAAATAACATAATTTGAGCTGACAGAGTGACAGTACAATACTTGAGTTTTCTTTTTCGGACACGGAAGACTTGAGTGGAAATTATGACAGGTCCCTTTGATTTTGTATGATCAGGTGGGCACTTGGAGTTTTGATCTATTTCATGCTTCAGTCAGACATGCCATTCGGGTCCTGGAGGGAGAGCGAGCTGGAACCTATTACAAAAATTGCCAAAGGCCACCTTGTTATGCCAGTGTCATTCAGTGCGGAAGTTGTTGACCTTGTAACCAAGGTAATATCCTGTCTGAAAATTGTAATTCACCTATCCATTTATTTTCAGCTTATTCGGACTTTTTACAGCAGCTCTACTTATTTTCATTTATACTATGTTAACAGCTACTTGTGGTAGACGAAAAGGCGCGCCTTGGAACAAGTGGTGCTGAAGCTGTAAAGAAACACCCCTGGTTTGATGGCATTGATTGGGAGCGAATAACATCTGGGACTTGTGCAGTACCTGAAGAAATCACCGAGCGCGTCAACAGCTGTATAGAAACTCTTAACGAGGACTTATCAGCATCTACTTCTGTGCCAATTAAAGATCCAGATGCTCTTACTGCCCCAGAGTGGATCCAGGATTGGTGATCTCAATAGTTGCATGATTGTCCAAAGATGAATTGTTCTGGTTGAGGAAAACGTCTCTAGTTTTTCACCAAGAAGGTATACATGTGAGTTGATCGAACTGACAAGTTGTACATGCCAAAGATTCCTTCTGTGATCATAGATCAGCTTGCAAACATCTAATCAGAATTTGAGATATGCCAAAATGTTGCTAAGTAGGTGCTCTGTCAGCGGAGCAACAGAGACTTCGTCTATGTTTTGCCTGAGTTCGGCTTGTTCTGTTGAGATGAGCTGCATGAATTGAATTTTGCCAGAGTTCAGCTTGTTCTGTTGCGATGAGCTTGCGAATTGTGGTGTGTGGATCAAGATCTTTTCAAAGCTCAAAAAGTTGTATATTCCCTTAGTTCCTGGTAAGGAGGATCTTCTGTAATTATCCAATTTGTGCACTAAGGATACTCCCTTGCTGTATGGAAAATGGATACTGGTCGGGAGGAAGGTCAATAATTATCGTGGTGAATACAGACATTTCTTTCATCTGTCACTGTCAGTCGATTTTGTACTTTATCAAGTTTTCCAAATATAATTTGGAGGTTTTACGAAAAACAAGAGCTCGTTATCTCGTTACGCGGTGCAAATAACCTGCAACGCGGCATATGGACCTGGGAATGTATGGAAACCCATGTCCAAAGAACATCTAAATTATAGAAGTTCACGCCCGGTTTGGTACTACTCTGTGCGCGTATTTTTCCGCATGTGGGGGTCAGTTTTTTTCGAGTGGCAAAAGATCGTGAGCTAGGTTGATAGTTGTCGGAGACGTGTTTTTCAATTTGCCAAAAACGATAGATTGGAAGAGTGTTTTGAGAACTCTTAGAGAGGTGCTAGCATCTCCAAGATTTTCTAAAATCCACTCTCAATCTTGATTTTTTTTTTGGCAAGATTGGAAAAACTGCTTACCAACAATTCCTGATCGAGCTAATCGCGTAGATATATATACAAAAACAACAGGTTAGTTTAGAAATAGTCTGGGATTCCTGATGCAAAATTACCTTATGCCTTTTAGGAGCAATTTTTTTTTAAAAAGGGTTGGAGAAAGCCGACAAATCTGCTACCAACTTTTTTTAGTCACTTAGAGAACTCATTAATTTACCAAGTGGACTTTTAGAAACTATTGGAGATGCTCTAAGGGTGACAAATGGGTGAACTCAGAGGTTAAGGATTGCAAATTTGTCTGCACAGTGGCCCTGTTCGCTTCTCTTATAATCCATCTTTTCAGCTTGTTTTTTCAGCCGGAACAGTGTTTTTCTCTCACAACAAATCAGCCGTAACAGTGTTTCGGCTTATTTTTTCAGCGAAGCGAACAGGACCAGTATGGTCTATGCCACATTGTAAACTAGAAGCATACCGTGTCGGTGTTTCAAACCACCGGCTAGTAAATTTATATCAGTGCGTCTGGCCTGGATGGTGTGCTCGGAGGACACAAGGATTTATATTGGTTGGGCGGAATGTCTCTACGTCCAGTCTGCTGCTGCTCGTGTTACCGGCACTAGTTTGTAGTAGGGGTTACAAACGGGCGAGAGAGGAAGAAGGTCCCAAGTCTCTGGTGAAAAGATCGAACGGAATTGAGTCTTGTTGAGCTCGTTCAGCCATGCCCTTCATAGAGCGTCATGCTTCCCCTTTTATAGGTGAAGGGGAAGACGCAGGTTACAAATAGAGAAAGAGAGAGAAAAGGAGAAAAGCGAGGGAGAAGAAGGCCTCTAGGGTCGCGGCGTCATTCATCTCCTTTATGCGAGTCTCGCCGATCCTGTAGATGATGACGGGGACGGCTCCACGTCGCGGCCCTGTTCGTCACTGGCGTCATACGTAGGCATCGTCAGCCGGTCGCGGCGCTCCACTCCGTTCCGGCGGGCGGCGTGGCCAACAGGTACTCCTGTCAGAAGCCGTACGGGGTTAGGCAGCACAGTGCCGGCACGTCCGACACTGTTGGCGACGTGAGCCCCTAGGTATGGTCCGTCGTGGCCACGGGTCACGTTGAGACGTGCCCGCTTCCCTCCCGGTGTTAGAAGTTTGACCCTGGGGTCGTACTTTTAGACATGTAGTGGTTGGAGGCGGTAGGATCCCCGTCGAGCGAGATGGAACCCACGCCCGAGGGTTCTGGCGAGACGGAGCCCGTGCTCTCGAAGTCGGGCGAGACGGAGCCCGAGCCCAAGCCCGAGGGGTCTGGTGAGACGGAGCCTACGCCCTCGGGGTCTGGCGAGATGGGGCCCGCATCCTCGGGGTCGGGCGAGACCTTAAATACGTCTTGGACCATCCGAGCGAATTAACATTCGTGTCCGTTAACTTCCTTCCTCCGGGTATCCCTAGTATCGATACCCAACAGTAGCCCCCGAGCCTGCGGAAGAGTAGAATACTCCTTTGGAGGATTTTTTTTAGACAAGAGGACTCTGAGGGCCTCGGTCTCCCTTCGTAGCCCACGGGGTGTTTTGGTAGGGTTGCGATTTCCTTCTGTCGCGATCAGACTCCTTGGGAACATGTAGTTGCGGGATTCGGGGGGGCCAGAAAAGATTTCTCTTGATTCTGATCCCTCCCTAGGATCCGATCGATCCGCCATCATCATGCGACCGCGTATTCAGTCTCCTTATGAGTCCAACTTCCCTCGAGCCCCCACACGTAGCAGGGGTCTGGTCGAGGGGTCAGCTCATTTTGTGATTGTCCTCCCTCAAATGTTTTTCGATAAAACGGAGGGGCTGAGTCGGGCCATGTTTTCCTCGATGGACGAATCATGGTGCTCAGTGAGGTATTAACGGGCTAGTCCGAGTGGGGCCCTGACTTCCCGTTCACGAGGGTCCGACATGGGTCAGCTGGTGACCTACTCCAGATTCTTGGCGGCCAATCCATATAGTTCTTGGGTCCGTTCGACCGGTCCCAAGGGCTCGCTGCCTTTCTTCGAGGAAAAACCATGGACTGTGAACTAACCGAGACTCAAACGTGGACCAAGATGCCTGCGACGCTCGTGCGCCCGGGTACTGGCCGCTAGCGGGCCCATCCCTTTCCACCCCTCACTCTAAAGGCGCCCCAGAGCGGTTGTGAACCCGTCGGTGGGTCAACCTTCGAACTCCTAGGCCTGAATGGGCCGTGGGAGCGTTTTTAGCTTCGTATCCCTCCTTACCTATGGCAGTTCTTAGCCCATCGAATGGGGCGAACTGTCATCCGGCGCGCCCTTTGAGGGAGCGCCCAGAGGTGGCGTGCGCACGGTGGGCGTAGATCTAGGCGGATGGTTCGCCTCTTGCTCCACCTTCCCTTATAAATAGCGGCCTTTCCCTTCATCTTTTGATATGCCAAACCATAGCCTCGCCTTCTCCGCTTCTCCGCCGCTAGCATTTAGATCTATTGCCTTCGCTCTTCCTCCGCTAGCATAGCTCTCGTTCTTCCGCCCTTGCCTCCCATGGAGTCATGGTATCACTCCAACGTCACCCACGCGCATATAGAGGGCCTCGTCAAGCACGATCTTCTCCATGGGAGGACCAACACGATGGAGTGGCTCATGCCCGATCACGAGGAGGCGTCAGCGCCGTCCGATGGCTACGTCGTGTCCTTCGTGCCCTTCCACGAGCGTGGACTCACAATTCCTCCCCATCCATTCTTCCAGGGACTGCTACACCACTATAGATTGAGCTGCAGCATCTGAACCCCAACGGGATCTAGCACATCGCGGCCTTCATTTGCGCTGTGCGAGGGGTACCTAGGATGTGGTAGTGGGGACCTCCCGAGAAGGAAAAGAAGAGGATGCGCGATATCCTTGATGCCATCATGTTCCTAAAGAGCCATGACCTTCGAGAGGAGGGTGGCGGCGCTGATGGTGTGCGCCCTCCCGTTGTACGGGACTCTCCTGAGGCTTGCACCGAAGAAGAGCCTTGCCCTCCAGTAGACGCGCCAGGTGTTGGCTGGCGCCGCACTGGAGGTGAGTGGGAGTGGCACTAGGGTGGCAACGGCATCGATCGTGAGGCGCAGCTGATGGCTACGTCCACGACAAAGGAGGGCACGTCCAGGGCACCCATGGTGGTCGTGGCGTGGCCAGGTGTGGCCATGACATCACAGGTAGAGATGGCACGGCCAGAGCTATCATCCACGTAGGCAGGTGCGTCTACGGTAGGGCAGATGGGGGAGGCCGCACCTAAGGCATCCTCGATGGATGTGGCGTGGCCAGGCGCAACCATGACATCATTGGTGGAGACGGCATAGCCAGGGCCATCGTCTATGCAGACGGCCACACCCGTGGTGGGGCGGACAGAGGAGGCCACGCCTGGTGCATCCTTGGTGGGTGCGATGGCAGGACAGGCTTCCTCATCCATGTCATCCATCCCCTCTACTGCTAGGGGGGCCGTCCCAGGGGAGTTACTGTCGTGAGAGGGATCGACGCTGCCTAGGGTCAGCGCTGAGGCGTCCTAGCCTCTAGTCTGGGTCGCTGGAGACCCGTACGCCTAGGGAGGACCCTAGATCCAGTGGGCCAACCGACAGAACCCGACGGTGACGCTCTTCACCATCGATGATGCCACAGAGGAGATGGAGTAGGGGCATGTTCACTAGGGGATTGGGATCATGGTCAATGCCCTAACAACCACGCTGAACTCGCTGTAGGACATCATCACGTCGGTCGGCCAGGTACGTCATGTCCATGTCTCTGACCTTTGTCTCTCTCCTTTGCGCCTCTTAACATGTGTCCTCTCCGTAATCTCTCATGGACCATAGCCAGGAGAAGTCCCTGTTCCTTCATCGCGAGAAGGATGTTTGGGACCGCCTCGCCAAAGAGAAGTGGCGGCGTGAGGAACTAGAAGCATAGATCACTGCCGCCTGTTAGGAGGTGGCTGAGCTTGCCCCCGTCTGCTAGGAGTTGGCCAATCTCTAGATCAAGGAAATGGAGGCTCGCATTGATGCCCAAAAGGCTAGGGAGAAGCTCATGGACCTGCTTGAGAGGACGCGCATGGACGAGGTGGACGTCGAGCGGTTACAAAAGGAGCGGGACAACCTCCAAACCATAGAGGGGTTCTGCATGGAGCGCGACCTGGCTCATCAGGAGCATGTCGACTCCTAGCAGTGGATCTGCCTCCTAGAGGGCAAGCTCTAGGGAGAAAAGGACCTTAAGGTTGCGGCAGAAGTGGTGACCGCCAGACTCGCCACGGAGGTCAGTCAGCACTAGTAGCAGATCTAGAACTTGGAGGCTGAGGTGACTCGGTGGCGTGACAAGGCACGCAAGCTCTAGGCGGACATGGACAGTAATCCTCTAGTTTGCCATGTTGCCTTTTTTCCCTAGAATCCATGGTGAGTCCTTTAACGTGGTTGTCATGTGACTTGGACAGGACTTGATGGTAGGCTCACAGTGGAGGTGGCGAAGAGCCGTAGCCTAGAGAAGGAGCTTGGTGTGGTGAAGGCCACCCTACTAAAGGAGAGCAAAGAGAACGATGCCCTATGTGCTGCCGTCCAGCTGGTCTACAGCGACCTTGAGCTGGCCCCAGCATAGAAGACGAGTTCATTCGTGGTTCACGCTATCTAGATCATAGATTGGGCGCATGACATTGCGAGGGGCGTGCTCCGCTTTGGAATCAATCGGTCATTTGTGATCGCTCGCTCTCACTGTGAGAACATCGATCTAGCAACGATGAGCCAAGGCTTCGCGCCCGGCTACTCCAACGTTGAGCTGGAGGACATCGAGAAGAAGGTGGCCCCTCTGGCACAAGACTTATCTGCCAAGATAGAGGAAGAGATCATCCCCTCCAAAAAAATTAGTTAGTTAGATAAATGAAGTGGTGGTCTTGTAATAAATGAACAAGTTTTAGTTCTTTTGTGTTATAAAAAGGTTACTGCATTCTGACCCTTTTTCTATTGTTAAGGCTACAAAGCTTAAGGCATGGGCAAAAGAACCCTAATCACGCTGGTGAGCAAGAATGTCGTAGCCGCTGGGACATAGGTTCCTTACAGTCCGACCAACTTTACTCAGTGTTCGTTTCCACAGCTCTTGTTTTTAGATCTTAGCGTAAGAAGGGGTCAGGCACAACGATTGTTTCTGAATAGGTATGCTCTTATCAGCCCCTGAGTGAGGTCCGACCCCATGCCGTTGCTGGGGTCGGGTGTCACTAAGGATCGAGGACGAGATAGCAAAAAAGAAAACATTTTTATATTTTAGAAACACCGTTCTTAGTTTTCATGGGTACATGCATATGCTAAGGGTAAAAATGATGTAGCTGCTCGATGTTCCATGTGTTGATGAAGACCTTGCCATCGATGATCTTGAGCTTGTAGGTGCCGGGTCAGAGCACTTCTGCAACGACGTATGGTCCGTCCCATGGTGGAGAGAGCTTGTGATGGTTTTTGTTGCTCTGGATGAGGCGGAGTACCAAGTCAACGACGTTGAAGGCCTAACCCCGCACCCGACGGTTGTGGTACTAGTGCAATGCCTGCTGGTACTTAGCCGAGCAGAGGAGGGCAACGTCACGCGCCTCGTTGAGCTGATCCATGGCATCCTCGAGGGACGCCTCGACTCCCTACTCGTTGTACGCTCTGACCCTTGGTGCTCCATAGTCGAGGTCGGTTGGGAGGATAGCCTTAGAACTGTAGACCATGAAGAAGGGTGTGTAGCTGGTGGCCCGGCTAGGGGTCATCCTTAGGCTCTAGAGCACCATAGGGAGCTCCATGACCCATCGTCCGCCAAACTTGTTCAACTGGTTGAAGATCCTAGGCTTTAGGCCTTGTAGGACCATGTCGTTCACGCGCTCAACCTGCCCGTTCATGTGGGGGTGCACCACGGCGGCCTAATCGACGTGGATGTGGTATTCATCACAGAATCAGAGAAACTTTTTCCCAGTGAACTGTGTGTCATTGTCCATGATAATGGAGTTTGGGACTCCAAAGCGATGGACAATATTAAGGAAGAACAACATTGCTTGCTCGGACTTGATCATGGAGAGTCTCTATCCACTTTATAAACTTATCTATGGCAACAAGCAAGTGCGTATAGCCCCCGAACGCTCTTGAGAGGTCTGACCATATCGAGCCCCCAGACCACGAATGGCCATGTGATGGGGATCGTTTAGAGTGGTGGGCTGGCAGGTGGGTCTATCGAGCATAGTATTGACACCCTTCGTAGGTGCGCACAATCCGTTCAGTGTTGGCTACTGCGGTCGTCCAGTAGAAGCCCTATCGGAATGCATTTCCAACCAAGGTCCTAGGTGTGGCATGGTGCTCGTAGACCCCACCGTGGATATCTCTCAGCAGCTGCTTCCCTTGTTCGATGGGGATGCAGCGCTGTAGGATCCTAGTGTGGCTTCATTTGTAGAGCTCACCCTCAATAATGATGAAGGACTTAGCGCGATGCCCGAGCCACTGAGCCTCCATTTTGTTTGTCAGTAGCACCTCACGGAGGAGGTAATCGAGGTAAGGCGTCCTCCAGTCAGCAAGAGGGTCGAGCTCTACCACTGGGTCTGTGTCAAGCTTCATGACCTCGAGGTCAAGGGGAGATGAGGGTTGGTCAGCCCCCGAGCCCGGGGTCAATGGCATATCACCAGTTTGTTCTGGCTCCTCATAGCGGACTGAGGGCTTGTACTGGTTGCTGGCGAAAATGCCCGTCGGCACCGGCTCTTGGTCGGACGCCATATTTGCCACCTCGTCGGCTGCCTCATTGAGCCACCTTTGGGATGTTATTGAGCTTAAGACCATCGAACTTGTCCTCCAGCTAGTGGACCTCTCGACAATACGCAGCCATCTTGATGTTGTGGCTGCTTGACTCCTTCATGACCAGGTCGATGACCAGCTGGGAGTCACCCTAGACATCGAGCCGTTGGATGCCTAGCTCAATAGCGATGCGTAGGCCGTTAATGAGTGCCTCATATTCGGCCACATTGTTGGAGGTAGGGAAGTGGATGCGGTCCATGTACTTCATGCGCACTCTGAGGGGTGAAATGAAGACCAACCCCACGCTGCCCCCTTCTTCATCAACGACCCATCGAAGTACATCATCCAGTACTCCTGGTCGATAGTCGTTGGCAACATTTGGATCTCGGTCCATTCTGCCACGAAGTCAGCCAGGACTTGAGACTTGATGGCTGTTTCAGGGGCATACGAAATACCCTGACCCATCAACTCGAGTGCCTACTTCACAATCCTTCCTATGGCATCTCGGTTTTGGACAACATCACCGAGGGGAAAGGACGTCATGACAGTCATTGGATGTGACTCAAAGTAATGACGTAACTTTCTCTTGGTGATAAGGACGGCGTACAAGAGTTTTTGGATTTGGGGGTAGCGAGTCTTGGAATCAGACAAGACCTTGCTAACAAAGTACACGAGACGTTGTACTTTGAGGGCATGTCCCTCCTCTTCCAGCTCTACCACTAGGGTGGTGCCGACCACTTGCGTGGTGGCCACAATGTAGAGCAGGAGCGGTTCCCCTTGGTCGGGGGGACCAGGATTGGGGCCTTCGTCAGGAGCTACTTGACCTTGTTAAGTGCCTCCTAGGCTGATAGAGGGGGAGACCTCATTCGCTGAGGCGTGAGATAGAACGGCTAAGCACGGCGAGGCACCCTATAACTCATTATACCCCCTTTATGTTCTGAATCGGGCCCATCCTCGTGATGGCCGAGATCTTCTCCGGGTTGGCTTCGATGCCATGTTCGGAGATGATAAAACCCAGCAGCATACTCCTCGGACCCTGAAAATGCACTTCTTGGGGTTGAGTTTGATGCCATTTGCTCGGAGTTTCATGAAGGTCTGCTCTAGGTCGGCTACGAGCTGGTCAGCCCGTTTGGACTTGACCACGATGTCGTCTATGTAGGCCTCAATGGTTCGCCCAATGAGGTCCCTAAAATACTTGAGCATGCAACGCTGATACGTAGCTCCCACGTTTTTCAGACTGAACAACATAGTGACGTAGCAGAACGATCCGAACAGGGTGATAAAAGACGTCGTGAGCTGGTCGGACTCTTTCATCGTGATTTGATGGTATCCAAAGTACGCATCAAGGAAGCAAAGGGTTTCGCACCCTACAGTCGAGTCGACTACTTAGTCTATGTGCGGCAAAGGAAACAGATCCTTTGGACACGCTTTGTTGAGACTCATGTAATCAACACATATTTTCCATTTCCCACTCTTTTTTCTTACAAGAACGGGATTGGCTAACCACTCAGGGTGATACACTTCCTTGATGAATCCGACCGCCAAAAGCTTCATAATTTCCTCGCCGATGGCCCTATGCTTCTCCTCGTCGAAGCGACGCAGCCACTGCTTAACTGGCTTAGAGCCTGGCCTGATCTTCAAGGCGTGCTCGACGACTTCTCTCGGAATGCCTGGTATGTTCGATGGTCTCCATACAAAGATGTCTCTATTGGCATGGAGGAAGTCGATGAGCGCGCTTTCCTATTTGGAGGAAAGTGTGGTGTCTATACGCACCACTTTGCCCTTAGACCTGCTAGGGTCTATGAGGACCTCCTTAGTGCCCTCCATGGGATCAAAAGACCTGGCTGACCACTTGGGTCAGGTGCTTCTTCGACAATCTCCTCCCTAATGGCCGTGAGCTCTTTGGAGGCGACAATCACCGCGGCATGTTCATAGCACTCGACCTCGCACTCGTAGGCGCGCTGGAAGGAGGTGCCAACGATGATGACCCCGCACGGACCCAACATCTTCAACTTGAGATAGGTGTAGTTGGGGATGGCCATGAACTTCGTATAGCATGGACATCCTAGGATGGCGTGGTAGGTCCCGTGGAACCCGACCACCTTGAAGGTAAGGGCCTTCGTCCTATAATTAGTCGGATTCTCAAAGGTGATGGGCAGATCGATCTACTTGAGCAGCACGGCCTGCTTTCTAGGCATGATGCTGTGGAAAGGTACCCCGGTTAGCCAGATACGCGATCGGTCGATGCCCATGGCATCGAGCGTCTCAGCGTACATGATGTTGAGGTCACTGTCTCCATCCATCAG
Organism: Miscanthus floridulus; assembly: GCF_019320115.1. Classification (NCBI taxonomy): domain Eukaryota; kingdom Viridiplantae; phylum Streptophyta; class Magnoliopsida; order Poales; family Poaceae; genus Miscanthus; species Miscanthus floridulus. The sequence continues at coordinate 39,675,865 of NC_089587.1, forward strand.
CACCATGGTGAGTTGCTTCTTACCGATGATCGGGTCAACCGTGAGCGGGTATCTTCCCGGCTGTGGGAGCTTTCTGGGTGGTCAGTCCGATCAAAGGTGATGGCGGACTCCGACCATCGGAGGAAGGAAGGCATGGTCGGCTCGGCCGCATAGACCTCGAGGCGCGCAAGCTTTTGGCGACGCTTAGAGTCATAGGCCGTCGACCCCCCAAAGATCATGAGGCAGCCATCTAGCATCGAAAAGCTACCATCCTTCCCCTTGGCGTCATCTGCCGCCAGCTTAGGCTCCTTCCTATGCTCCCCCTTATTGGAGCCACTGAACAGGAACTGCTTCATGAGGGCACAATCTTTGTATAGGTGCTTGACGGGAAAGGCATGGTTCAGACATGGCCCTTCGAGCAGCTTCTCGAAGTGGTCTAGGATACCCTTGGTGGGCTTCTGACCCCCTTACGGTTGGCGGCGGCCACGAGCGAGCCCTCGCGTCGCTGCTTGTTCTTCTTCTTGTTGGGTCAGTTGGAGGTGCCTTCGCCAGCGTCCTCATTCTGCTTTGCTTTGCCCTTAGGACGGTAAAAAATTGCTTCGACCGCCTCCTCGCCCGAGGCATGGCTAGTGGCAATGTCGAGGAGCTCCTTGATGGTTCACGGTCCCTTGCATCCTAGCTTGTGAACCAGGGATTTGCAAGTGGTCCTAGATAGGAAGGCTCCTATAACGTCGGCGTCGGCAACGCTGGGCAGCTCGTTGCACTGCCGGGAGAAGCACCGGATGTACTCACGAAGAGTTTTCCTAGACTTCTGTCGATAGTTTTTGAGATCCCACGGGTTCATAGGACATGTGTAGGTGCCCTAGAAGTTTTCCACGAAAATCTCCTTTAGGTCCACCCAACTTTGAATCCGGTTGGGCGGAAGGTGCTCCAACCATGTTCGTGCCAAATTGGCCAGAAACAATGGGAGATTGCGGATAATGAAACTGTCACTATTTGCTCCACTGACTTGGCAAGCAAGCCGATAATTCTCGAGGCACAGTCTGGGGTTCATTTCCCCATAGTATTTGGGATGTTGGTCGGTGGTCGGTGGTCGGTACCACGGTGGGAAGGTGGTATCGAGGATGTGTCGGCCGAAGGCCTGAGGTCCCGGCAGGTCAGGGCTCAGGCTTCGGTCCTCGCCGCTGTCGTAGCATCTACCACGATGAGGATGGTATCCACGGTTGGCTTCCTCTCTCTCATCACTTCATCCACGCTTACAGGCATCTAGGGTGTTATGTGTGTCACAGTGGAGACCGAGACTCTCATGCACCGGGGCCACGACGTCTGGTGGACAAACACGTCCCTAACATGTCATCCCAAGGGCGCGCGGTGACTGGTATCGAGCTCATGTTGCCGAGACAGCGAGCTCTCCGCCTGCTGCATCGCCACGCGCTCGAGCAGCATGCGGATCTCACGATGGGCCCAATGATCCTCGGGTGTTGTGGGCTTCGGGAGCCCTCAGAGCAAGGCCGCCTCAGCAACGATGTTCTGGCTGGCCCAGGATAAGTGTGGGAGGGCTCTATCATCTTCGATGATCCTCTAGTTCACGTCACGGGCCATGGCACGTGCACGCCCACCGTCTCCGCAGCGCTCGAGCTCTACGCGCTCCTGCTCGAGTTGGAGTCGTGCATCCTCGAGCTCCTGGTGCCGCGCCCTTAGCTGTTCCACTCACATGCGAGGAAGGGCCCCTGCATCCTCCTCGACCTCATCGCCGAGGTCATTTGGTGGGGTAGCCTCCCTCATGGACACTTTCGACGCGTCCCTTAGGGGTACCTGCCGTAAAATATTCTCGTGAGGGGTGATGACTCCCCTTGCTAGAGTCAGAGTCAGAGAGCGACTCTGAATCTCCAGCGAGAAGGTCGTGGAAAGATTCCACGACGTATTCGGTCATCCCTACGAACTCGTTGTTCGTTGGGGATGGGTGCATGCGCTGCGCCACGAGGTGGCCAACAGTCCCCGTAGCATTGCGCAGACCGAACAGGAACGTTGTCGGGGCGTCCCAAGTGAGGTGTTTCGGGGAGAGCGGTTCCCCTCCGGCGAGTTGCATCATGGCATTGGCGAAGGAGAAAGTAGGGCAGCGTAGCTCCTCTCGGGGCGGTCGGGGTCCTAGGAAGACGTCGAGTTGGCGCTCCAGTCTCCCGTAGTCGAAGCTGAGGAGCCGGTCGCTCCCGGGGACACGGGCCTCCGACACGTGTAGCTGCAGCTCCTCAAGCGCCTCGACGATCGCGTCGAGGCCGGCGGAGTGGAGAGGCTGGACGACGGCAGGAGCCTGCGTCAACTCTCCCTCCGTCGTAACAATGAAGTCTAGCCTCCCGAAGTGCACGTGCGCGCCCAGGACCCAGCTGACGTCGTGACTAGCCATACAAGGCCTGATGTGGACGTCGAGACGTGCAAAAAGCCCCTACCTGGCGTGCCAACTGTCGGTGTTTCGAACCACCGGCTAGTAAATTTGTATCTGCGTGTCTGACCCAGATAGTGTGCTAGGAGGACACAAGGATTTATATTGGTTTGGGCGGAATGTCCCTACGTCCAGTCTGCTGCTGTTCGTGTTACCGTCACTAGTTTGTAGTAGGGGTTACAAACGGACGAGAGAAGGAGAAGATCCCAAGTCTCTTGTAAAAAGATCGAACGAAATTGAGTATTGTTGAGCTCGTTCAGCCGTGCCCTTCATGGAGCGTCCTGCTTCCCCTTTTTAAAATTGAACATGACAATAAAAGAATCCAATAAAAAACTAAAAGGATTAGGATCAATTCTTAAGGTGAAGAATGGCAAAACAAATAATAATATATACATGACTTGTATATTTCTTATATATTGAAAATAGTAACTGTGTTCAGTGAAGGTGACGTGGATACTTGCATTATAGGTTGAAAGTTAATAGGCTGATATGGCATTAGCGGGAGATATAATGTGTATAGTTAGTGAGAAATAATATCGGTGGCTTACGTGCTGAGACCAAAAATACAGTGAATGGTTGGATTTGGGCCTAAACAGGCTTTCGTGGGACATCCTTGTCAGGGCCTCAGGGGCGAAACAAAAATTTCCCACGGCTTCCCAACGAGAGCGAGGTTCCCCTCCCGACTCCGAGATGGCGGCGCCGGCGGCGGACGAGGCATGGTACCGGGAGACGGAGCCACGGGTGATGGAACTGGTGAGTCCACGCCTTCCGCAGCGGGACGCATGCGCACTGCTCGCGGTGAGCCCCTGGTGCTACCGTGCCCTAGTCGCCAACTCCAGGCTCTGGGAGGTGCGCATTGCCTGACAATCCCTAACTTCCGGTTTAGCTTGTTTAGATTGGAATCGTTGCTCTGAATGTTTAAGCCCTCGCTCCACTTAGCTTTGGCCGAAGTTAGGCCAACCTCATTTCCATTAAGAAAAAAACGGAAATTCAGAAACATTTAGGCCCTGTTCCTTTATAATTCGTCTTTTTCAGCTTATTTTTTCAAACAGAACCGTGTTTTTCCCTCCCAACAAATCAGCCGGCAGTATATTGGCTTTTTTTTCAGCGAAGCGAACGGAGCCTTAGGTTTATTAGAGACATAAAACAGAAGCAAACCATACAGACTATCCCTGATCAGAAATCTGCCTCAGAAAACTAGCTACACAAGAAGAAAGCCTGCAACAAGAGAGAAAAGTTTGCTTAACCGACCGCCGCACCTGAGCAACAAAGCACCCAACTGCATTACCTGACTTGCTTGACTTCTCCATCAATAGCCTCGTAGCAATGCCCTGCCAACATCATTTCCACACCTTTAATCATCAGCTTGCGTACTTCTTCAGGATACAAACCTGTCCAACAGCGGATTAGTGGCAAGCATGACAAATGATCTCAGAGGGATGCTTCATCAGTTTATTTTCAAAGCATGCTCTGTTTCTTGTTTTCTAAATCGTCCAACAGATTGCCATCCTCTTTGGGGGTGTGGAACTGGGCGATGTTGTGTGTTTTGTCACCACCTGCTGTTGTAGTTTTTTTTTCTCTCAAACACATAGTTGTAGTTTGTCTGATTGCTGTATGATGCGAGTATAGTTGCTCACGTTTCCGCCGAACAATGGTGATGGCAGGCAATTTTCCTGTTATGTTGCATGCATTAGTTTGTGATATTGGGCTCTAATATCTTGGCCTAATTAGTTTTTAAGCTGGAACTCTTGTTATTATGTTATGTTATAATTCAGCAGCCACGGGGACTTCATGTTTTTTTTGGCCTGCTGGAGTCAGAATTCAACTTGTGGAGTTCACACTAACCTCTAACCAGGTTCAGTACTTTGAAATAACACAAGTAGCTGCTAATTCAATGCTACTTGCTCATCATCCAACTGACTTGATGCATTAGTACGACCACTTTTAATGTGATGCTTGCTGCCTAATATTGATTTGTGCTCTGTATGCATTTACTAGTGTCCTAATATTGATTTTTATTATATTATCGATTACTCTTCAGTCTTCACTGTTAAATACAGGTACTTGATCTACGTGAGATGAAGAATGCTGGAGACCGACTTATTTCAGCACTTTCACTGGTAACCGTAATTCTTCTGTTCAATAGTCCGTGCTATGCTAGTTGATAATACTATGTATATTTTTTGGGGGGCAGAGGCCTGTCGCTATGTTTTGTCTTACACATGTTATGCTTTCACATTTTTGTCCTGTTTTGAGTACTTTTTATGACATATTGTTCCATTCTTATTTAGGCAAGGTATCGTCATCTCAAAGTACTAAACCTTGAATTTGCTCAAGATATTGAGGACCGACATTTTGTTCATCTAAAAGAAATGGCAAGCTTTGCTCCCATTTTGTACTTTTAAATAAATCTAAATATGATGTTCCAACTCTAATGTTCATTAATTATGCAATGATTACAGAGTGGCATCTCACTGGAAAATTTGGAATTACTGAACCTAAATGCATGTCAGAAGATCTCTGATAAAGGAATTGAAGCTGTTACCAGTCTTTGTCCTAATCTTCAGCGCCTTGCTATCTATTGGATTGTAGGGTATATTTCTTACTGAATGTTTACTTTGGTGAATATGAATTTGTTTCTCATTGTTGAACATTTTGCTGCCTTAGACTGACAGACTCAAGCATTGGGCACATTACAAAGAACTGCAAGCAGATAGTGGACCTCAACTTGAGCGGTTGTAAGGTAGCATGCGTTTTTTTATTCTATAGCATTTTGTTGTTTCCCATGTTCTTTTCTTGAATATTGAAGCAAGCAATTGTGGACATACTATTCTAGAAGTTTATTTTAAATGTATATGATGATCATTTGCAATGTCTATCTCCAAAGAACATTGTGCCTACGATCATTTTCTTCTCTTGTTTAATAATTGGTATCATGAATGTTAAGTTTGAGGCATGTACTGATGTACTTACATATATGATGTACTTACATATATATGTACCTTCATTCACTACTTACCTTACAAAGTATGCAATAAGGATTTTGTTTTACTTGGTTCAACTGGACGAGAAGATTATCCTTGTTTGGTTGTGGGCTATATTTGGAACCATACAATCTTTCTTGAACATTGTGCTGAAGAAGAATCATGGTACAGAGAAAGAATACGCAATACAGTCTTGCTACATTGAAGTTCTCATGTAAAAGTAGAGCACAACATGGTTATAATGGAATATTAATTGTAGACTTCAATATTTAGTTTTCATGTCAATCTCTCATTACCAATTTTTCCTTGTCTTTTTGCTCCATCAATCATATATATTGCACATTCATATATCTGCTATAACAGTGATTCAAGTTATAAGTTGGTTGTTGCAATTGCAGAATATCTCAGATAAAGGAATGCAGCTGATTGCTAATAATTACCAAGAACTAAAGAAATTGAACATAACCAGGTATGGTTAGATTTCTGGAATACATCCATCACAAAACAAGTAATAATTCTTAACATGTGTCTTAGTGCTTACCCATCTTTTTGTTCTCACAAATTTTGCGTGTTTGGGTAGAAGCAGAATGTGATACCTAAATGTTCCTGTGTGCTCAATTGTCCAGGTGTGTTAAGTTGACAGATGATGGACTTAAACAAGTTCTTCTGAAATGTTCTTCACTTGAAAGCCTAAACCTTTATGCCCTTTCGAGGTAAATTTGAGAAAAATAATATAATAGCAGATGTGTCTAGCCGTGAGTAGGGTATCTAACAACTTACCTCATTTTCATGCAGTTTTACTGACAGGGTTTATAAGGAGATAGGATCATTAAGTAATCTTACATTTCTAGACCTATGTGGTGCTCAGGTAACTGTTATCTTATTTACTTTGAACTATCAAGCCATTTTTTTTCATAATCTACTGATACGGGATTTCTAGAATCTAACGGACGATGGTCTTGCATGCATATCAAGATGCGGATGTCTAACATACCTCAATTTGACTTGGTACATGAAGAGCAAACTTCTCCTTTTTTCCCTCAGTCAAATAAGATTCTGTGTATCAAACTCTGCAATCACTATCTGACAGGTGTGTACGTGTTACTGATGCTGGCATTGTAGCTATTGCGCAAGGTTGTCGGTCCCTCGAACTGTTAAGGTAACATGGTAGTATTGTCCTTAAGAAGATAGGGCATTCATCGTGTTTAAATGCATGCTCTGTTTTTGCATCCATGTAGTTTGTTTGGAATAGTTGGGGTGACTGATGCATGCCTCGAGGCTTTGTCAAAATCTTGCTCGTCCAGCCTCACAACACTCGACGTAAATGGCTGCATAGGTATTAAGGTGAGGATTTCCGAAGTCACTGTAACTACAAATTTGACCATTGATTGCAATTCGCAAGTCACAACCCTTTGCTTCCCATGATGCTATTTGATGATGTGTGTATCTGAAGTTTTAGTTCTGAAGATTTTTTTTATGTTATTTTTTTTTACTTGGACATGTTTGACAGAGGAGGAGCCGGGATGACCTGCTGAAGCTGTTCCCATCACTGAGTTGCTTCAAAGTGCACAGCTAGCAGCCACCATGGTTCTCGACGGCTTTGCATTCTACATCTAGGAAGGGGAAGGGAGGTGTTCCGGTGTGTGTTTTGACGTCAAGTTCCTGTGTTCATCTTTTTTTTATACGACTATGTATGTATGTATGTATGTATGTATTTTATTAAGAGCAAGAGAAGTTCTACAGCATCCCAATCTATGGAAGCGACTAACCGACCTGAGTTGGCAATCTGAAGCATCTCTGGTACCTTAAAATCAGAGCTTGTTCTTTCAACAGCCTGCATTCATCATTCTCTATTCTCTATAACATCCAGATGTTTGAGCATCACCGCAGGCCCTGCTTGAGCCCTCAACTAAATTTGAGGGCTCGAGTCAAAAAAAAAGGGCTTAGCCCTTATTAGGGCCCTCAAATTTTAGAGAGCCCTTAAATACTTCCCCGAGGCCTCATTCCAAATTTCTGTCAAGGGGTTATTTCTCCCTCCCGCCCGAGCACGGATCCGTTGGCGGACCTCCTCCGCTCTCCCAGGCAGGGAGCCCCTCTAGCAGGCACAGCGCCGCTCGCCTGCACTCTGCTCACGACGGCCGAGGCTGAGGACCTATGCCACCCGCGCCCTGCTTATGGCAGCTGTTACGAAATGACGTCTGTTCTCAACAGACGCCTCTTCACGGTGATCTCATCCCGTCTGTAAGGACGGTTAGGATTAGGATTAGCATAGCAGTTAATCTCATCACCAAGGGGCCTGTTTTTTGGTGAACGGTTGTCTCTTGGAGACACCCCTCAAATGTATATAATCCCCTTTATTGATCAATGAAAAGACAATTCTCTCAATCATTTGTTCAATTTACATTTCACGTTACCAACACGATGAGGATAGTCACTAAGTTGTGGACTTAGTGTAGATCCCACAATAGCAACAATGGTGCTACCTTGTGTATGGCCAACAAACAAACAGAGAACATGCACGTTATTCAATTGATGAGAAAAATACACATAAAATGTCGCATCCATTATTTAAGCGCGTAGTGCTTTAAAGTTGAAAAGCGTAAAAGGGCTTAAATAAAATGATTGATTGCAAAAAAGATAAATGAATAAATAATTTGCAAGAATATTGCTTATTGGATTTGTCATACATACAGGGACAAATGCTTTGAACAATATCACAAATGGATATTTTACAATGATAAAATATCACAAGTACAACTATATTTAAAGTCAGCGACTAAACATAAGAGTACTTAATTTTACAGCACATAATTATAAGAGACTAACAAAGTCATTTACAAATTAATGCTGAAAAATAAATAAAACAGAGAAATAGCCGCCTGGGCCAACAAACTCAAAAATCATGTTGAATAGGGCCCAGGACGGCGCATGCTGGCTCGCATAGTGGGAGACGGGAGGGGGAAGGCAGGGCGCAGGCCATTGGGCCGGCCCATGTGCGAGCGTGGGCTTATAAGAGGCAGTGGATGGCAGTTAGTGTTTCTCAACCCTAACCGTTCCTACCTCCTAAGGTCGCCGCCGCTGCTCGCCGTCTTCAAGTCGAGGACTCCCCCTCGTTGGGGGAGTAGAAGCCGCTGCCGCTGACTGCCATGTTGAGCACCTCCACGGACGGGAGGCCGAGGGCCGCCGGATTCTAGGAGCCTACGAGGATGCTGGGGCGCCGATTGACCGCCGCCACCCTACGGCCAAGGAGGCGTCGGAGCGTTTGGGGCGTGGTGGCGGTGCCCTCGGTCAGGGTTGCAGCCAAAGGAGGACCCGGGAGGGCCATCGCCTTCATGCGGGCGTTGTCCTCTGCTCGTGTCGCGTCCGGAGAAGCAGTCGCCGGTGCTAGGGTCGTCGCCGTGCCGTTGCGCGCGCCAAAGATACTCCGAGGAAGGGGCAGCGCCGCTGCCGGAGGAGACATTGAAGGGCCAGCCACGTCGAGGAAGGTGTACGACGGGACATCAGACCTGGCTGCGAGTGTGCCGCCGGGATTGAAGAGGTTGCCGATGCTAGGGGCAACCACCATCTCCTCGTCCTTGTCCTCGGTCTTCACTTGCTAGAGCATCGGCGCGGCGACAGTGTTGAAGTACCAGGGATCGAGGGCATCACCGGGGATGCTTCTGCCAGCAGCCACTTGAGTCTCAGGGACCAGCATGGGCGATGGCAGTGAGTAGTTGTACTCCAGCATGTGCGGCATCAACGTGTACTTCTTGCAGAAGTCACACCAGTAGCGAGGCGGTGCCGGTGCTGGCGACATCGGCTCCATGGGACGTACGTGGGTACAATGACGAGCTTGGCAATCACTTCATCGACGGGTAGCACCAGGGCTTCAACGACTGGTGGCGCCGGGGCTTCAACCGCTGGTGGTTCGGCGTTGCTTGGGCCGACACCGTCCACGCCAAGGCAAGGTGACGATGGCTAGCTCTGTAGATGGAGGTTGCACGGAGAAGCATGGCGGCCATGACAAATCAGACTCCATTGGCGGCGAGGAACAGCATCTACACGGAGGCCATTGCTAGCGTTGTGGCGAACACGAGGCCCAAGGCGCTTGAAGATGTTGCGGCGCTGTCCATGGTGGTCGTGGTGGTGGATCGGGCCACGATGAACTCCACCGACGCGGCGAACGGCGAAGATCAAGCCACGGACGACATGGGATAGTAAGTTGATCTTTGCCATGGTGCTTACCATGGTCGATACAGTGGCATGTGTTCCACTGCTGTTGTTCTCTTTCTCTTGTTCCTAAGAGCAACGTGTGCTGATAACGTCTACAACTTTACTTGATGACAAAAAACATTCTAAACTTATGGTTTGGAATAATCAGCAGCGCCCTATAGGGTCTGCTCCATTGCCTGAAGTACATGCCTACACTCAGAATAAACCCAAATTTTATGGTGGACCTTCTAAGACCCATCCTCAGGGAAATTCCAAGAAAGGTAAAAAACAACGGAGGCGCTACAAGAAATCCCAAACTCGTATTTCCAACAATGGTAAGAACATTTCCAAACATAGGAATGACAAACCTGTGTGTCAAAAGTGTGGTTGTTATAGCCACGCTACAAAGAAATGTCATACCTCAAGTCATCTTGTTGATCTCTACTTAAAGTCTGTGGGCCGTGGACATGCTACACTAGGACAGAAGTATGAAGCCCATTTCAATCTTCGACCTAACACCACTGTCGGTGTTTGATAACCGACAACTCGTCACGAGGTTACCCGGGACGATGTTTGAAGGGCTTCGGCGTATGCAGAACTCAACAGTAAATGCAAAGAGATGAACGATTTATACTGGTTCGGGTCCTCGTAATCGAGTAATAGCCTTTAGGTCTAGTCGACGTGTAGCCTTTTGCATTGGATTGATTGGTATGGTTGTTAGGGTATAAGGGGTGCACCGTACCTCTCTTTATATAGGGGAGAGGGTAAGGGTGCGTATCTAGTCCTAGCCGGTTACAATAGAAGAGTCTAGTTCTATTACAGAATCTAGCTTTCTTAGTAAACCGACTAAGTTGATCACGCCACCTTGCCTCATGTCCTTCAGCATATCGTGGGCCAGCCCAGGGTCCATCCGAGTAGTAACCCCTATGGGGAACCCCTAGGACCCTAGTCCATCAAGCCCCCGAGCATGTCATGGTTGAACTTGGAAGCCTTCTTATTCCTCCAGGTCTTGCCGAGTAGAAACAAGCATCGTCCGAGTGCTTTCATGAGTGAAGCCATGAGGTGCTCTTTAAGTCTTCAAGTGGTGTGCGCTTTCTAGGAAAGTGCACTCACCGAGTGTAGCCCTCGAGTGTCTTGTTGTTTGAGAACAAAGAGTGAGAGGGTCCAAAAGAAAAAAACATCCATAGAGGATATGTACCCTGCGGCCCCCGAGCTTATGTCCGAGTACTTGTACTCGGGACAAGGATCTGTAAAAGAATATACTCAAGGATGTGAGTGTAAGCAATATTTGCCGTCTTGTCTGCTTGTGAGAAAGCAGGTAAGACTTGTCAAAGTCACATGCAAGGCTATTACCACTGGTCCTAAAGATGCTCAGAATATTCGATCGAATATGCTAAAAAATATGTTGTCCAGTGTACTGTTGCCTCACATGTGCTAAGATAAGGCTATGCTGCACACTAAAAAGGTGTAGTGGGGCGCACTGTACCCTTGTAGTGTGGCATGTGAGGCTGTATTGTAGTCAGAAACTTGACTGTTCTCTCCCCCATGAACTTAGTCCATGTAAACCACCTCGGAACCTATAAAAACCCTCCTGGCGAGCATTGAACCCCATCGAAGGAGGAAGCAAAGTAGCTCTGAGTTTGAAGCTTGTAGATATGGTGGTTAACGAAGTAGACTAGCCCTCGGGAATACTTGGCTTGCATAGGCAAGAGTTGTAGCAACTAAAAGAATTCTTGTGATAGGGTTTAGACATAGGCTAAACCCGTAGTTGTGCACAATAGAGTAGCCTAGAGCTGCAAGTAGAAGAATCCTTGTGATGACCGGTAGAGTGGCATATCCAGCAGTCCCATGTAAGTTCTTCGAGTGTGCCTATCGACGTCTATCCATGAAGGGTCATACTCTGACCCGAATGTGTACAGATGGCGTTGGCAAGATATGCCAAGGGCTCATCCTACCTACTAGCCAGTAGGCCGCCTCCTACAGCAGCTATGCTCCCAAGGTAGTTGGCCAACAAATGTTCTTAGTCCGATAGACTACCCAAGGTTCTAGGCTAGACCACTCTGCACTTCTGTTATCTACTCAGATGCACTACTCTTCTGTCCATGATTCCAAGCATGCCGAGTAGATAAAGTCCTACTGAGAAGCACTTAGAGTATGAGTACTCTGCCATAGCCGAGTAGGTTTTGTACTTGTAATTTATGAAAAATCTTGGATCCAATATCTATACTCTTTAATGGAAAAATTCTCCAAAAAATTCAGACTTGTCTTTGATCTGTGATGCTTCATAATGTGAATGTTGTGAAACCGCGTGGCTGTCAGTTTGGAACGGTGAACCGTGTGAACGGTGTGAAGCTGTATAACATGGAAGTCAAAGGGCCATCTAGGCCGTTTACAAACCCAGTAACGGCGATGTGTCGTCTTCAGACTGTAGCGCGAAGAAGTCAAAGGGCCAGTTGGGCCATAGCAAAAGCCCAGTAACGACACCAACGCTGGGTCCACACTGTGGTAATGGGGAAGCCGAAGGGTTATGACTGTACCTATAAATAATCCCCTGTGGTAACTGAGGGTTTTTACCCCTTTCACTCACACCACCGCCACCAGTGTTCTTGCTCTTGCTCGCTCCATAAACCCTAGCCACTGCCAGTGAATGCGAGTGAAAAAGTTTGTTAATTTCCGAGTGATGGCGAAATCAAAGAAGACCACCGCCGCCGTTGCCGCTACTTCCGCGTCGAAGGGAGGCAAGAAGCAGTTGAGCAGAGCAGATCCGTACATCGTGAAGATGTAGATTTGGGAGGAGTCGACTATGAAGGAGGAGATGCTGATCAAGCTGCACGAGGATGGGCTGCTGCCGAAGAAGCATCTCGGTGAGTGGAGAGCCCCTGGTAACCATCATGTCCCCAAACTCGAAGAGGGAGAGATAGTGTTATTTACTTCTTTTGTCGAGCGCGGATTAGGGTTGCCTGCCTCTGATTTCTTTCGTGGATTGCTGCATTACTACGACATTCATATGAACCATCTGAACCCCAATTCCATCCTGCAACTTTCGATTTTTGTCCATCTTTGCAAAGATTTCCTTGGAATCCCCTCTTCTATCCGTCTGTTCCGATATTTCTTCAAGCTAAAACCCCACCCGGATGCCACCAACCTAGATGTAGTGGGTGGAGCAGGGTTCCAGTTTAGGATAGGACGGAAGATAGAGTACCTGACGTATAATCTGAAGGATTCCAACAAAAAGTGGAACATTAGGTGGTTTACTCTGGCAATGCGTTGCCATCCATGGAAACCCACTCTACCGAGCCCCCTAGGGTGAATCCCTTTTGGGAGCAAGAGAACCTAACGATGGAGGATTTTGAGGTCATCCGTCTTCATATCACCTAGATTGTTGTGCGCCACAAAGGCGGCTTGACTGGAGAGGGCGTAGCTGCCAATTGGTTAGGGCACCAAGTGCAACCCTTATAGCAAAGGCTGAATTATGGGTTTGAGTACACGGGACCTGAGGACCCAGGCCATGTAACCAAGGAAGGACTATCTGATGCCGAGTTGCTGGATCGACTGCAACACATGTTTGCTCAGTTGAAAGAGCTACCTATGGTGAAGGACGAGTACTCCGCTGTGAACCCACCACCAAATGTAAGTGTCATTAAATATCTATTTTTGACTTGAAGAAGCTGAGTATCGTAACTGATGATGCATTATTTCTGTCTGCAGCACTTGGAATGTAACTTTGTGGATCTCCCCTCTCTACCGCCACCACCATCGGCTAGGAACACGGGCTCTAGTGCTCAAGGTGACGCGAGGGAGGAAGCGGAGTCGGATGACTCTAAAGCCACCCTGACAGACAACCAGCGTGGCCGGAGGCAGGTTGGTGAAGCTGAGAAGAAGCGGGCACGAAGCCCAAGTGTGGAGTTGGAGGACACCACGCACCTGCAGAGAAGACCTCGGAGAGCAGTTTAGAAATAGTGAGAGAGCACTTCTCAGCAACAGGGTAAGAGTTCTTTTCCTTCTCGGTTTTCTTGAACATTAGTCAATCCCTTTGTGCTTATTTGACAGAAGTAGCCGAACCAGCCGCCAAGCAGACAACTGGGACGGCATCGGGGGGGGGGGGGGGGGGGGGTTGAAAACCCTGACTTTGTTACGCAAATCAAGAGCCAATTTCTCGAGATGCCTGAGCTTGGTGAAGAAGATACACCATTTTGAGGAGCGGCGCTGGCTACTTTGAGGAGGCTAACCTCCTTGCACAAAACATCCACTGAAGCGTAAGTAAAACCAACTTATCTTGAGTGTATATACTCAACTACCTTGTAGGAGTGTAATTGTTCATGATGCTATAGGTCATCAAGCGGAGGAAAGATGCCACCCCGCCCTGAGACGAACCCTGTGTCCCTGAAAGGGGCACCGGTGAATAACTACGAGGGTGCTGACCACCCAGCACTACCGGATTCCGCTTCTTTACCGAGTGCCTTAGGCACTCGGTAAAGGCCGATATACACTCGGCAAAGCGTGCTCGGTAAATAGTTTATCGGCAAAGATCTCTTTGCCGAGTGCACTTTATCGGGCACTCGGTAAAGCCTTTACCGAGTGCTAATTTGACACTCAACAAAGAAAAGTCGCCGTGACGGCGAGTGCCACCATGACAGCGGCTTTGCTGAGTGTCAAGGTCAAGTACTTGGCAAAGGTCGCCGCTTTGCCGAGCGCCGTTGACTCAGACACTCGGCAAAGGTGGCCACTATGCCGAGTGCCACCGGCAAGACACTCGGCAAACATGAGACCTTTGCCGAGTGCCTGGCCTGTGGCAGTCGACAAATCTATGATATTTGTCGAGTGCAATGGCCTTTGCAATCAGCAAAGCATGTTCCCAGGTAGTCTGTAACACCCCGGTGTTACATTGTAATGTTTTGCTAAAACATCACAGGAGCATCATGTATTTGTGTATATGTGTGTAAATTGGAGTATAAATCAATATACGACATTTGAAACGTTTATCCGAAACGGGAAATAAATGTTAAGTTTCATGTCGCTTTATATTGTTCAGTATTCTAAACGGATTTTTATTAAATAAAAATGATGTAGATCGTGTATGTGAACTTTAATAAAATTTGTAGTACGAACTCAGTAGTCGACAATGAAACAGGTAGCTCGGAATTGGAATTCGACGCGAAACCGTTCGAAGTTTAAGTCATTTCGCGTAAGCTATAAATGGGTCGACGAAGCCACTTTTGGTAATTTGTAGAAAACCCGTGCACGTCATCTGCTTCGGACAAGCCATCACTGACCATGGTCACCACTGTGCCTTGGTTGCCTGCCACCGCACGCAAGCACACTGCGCACGAGTCTTATCAGCTCTGCACTCGCGTGGGTCGACCGCGCGGACAGTCGCCTGGGCACGTCTCACTGTCTTCCGTCGTCATGTGCACGCGTACCTTGTGTTAATGACCGTGGATGTGCCAACGCCTCTGTCTCCGCTGAAGCCATGGCCAACGGTACCTCTTGCTTTCAATTCGACGTGACCGTAGAGCGTTAATGAAATTCGTCGCGTCCGTGGCTCCGCGAGACAGCCAGCAGCTTGATTGACACCACCTTGCCCATTGTAGCACCTCACTGTGCTTCAATTTTGGAAGCACAGCTCCGGCTGCTCCATAAGAACGAGGTGAACTGCGCCGTCGTCCATCCACTGAACCAGAGCATACCAGTTCAATTCACCGCACTGCTAGCTTCTCCTTCAGCTGCTCATCGCACTGCCCACTTCATTCAAAGCTCCACCGCCGTTTTGCGTCTTCTTCGTGGCCGGCGGAACCTCGCCCGAGCAGAGTAGCAGGCGACCGGCGGTGCGTTACTGTTTATCTTAGCTTGCTGACATCATCATGACGTCACCCCTACGTCACACGTGTTTGTGGCCGCTTTTCATGTAGGAAAATAAAGCCGTAATACGTTGAAATACGCCTCTGTGGGCTGCTGCCGCTGGCTGGGCCGCTGGCTGGGCCACGCTGCCGCTGCCGTGCGCCCGCTGGGCCTGCTCGCGCTGGTGCCGCGCCCCCGCCGTGGGCCGGCCTGCCACGCGCGCTCGGCCCGCTGCCGCTGCCAGCCGCTGCCGCTGCTGGCCCACTGCCGCTGCCAGCCCGCCCGCGCTACCGCGCGCTTGCTCGCTGGGCCGCGCTGGCCGCTGGGCCACGCCGCGCGCGCCCGCTGCCGTTACCGCTACCGCACGCACGCGCCGCGCGTCGCTGGGCCGCGTTGGCCACTGGGCCGCGCTGCTGCTGCCGCGCGCGCTCGGCCGCTGCTGCTGCGCTGCTCGCTGCCGCGCTGGGCCCGCTGACGCTTGCTGGCCGCATCGCGCGCCGCGCGCTCGCGTCCGCCGCTGCTGGGCCGCGTGCGCTGCTGGGCCATTGCGCTGGGCCGCGCCCGCTGCTGCGCTACTGCTGGGCTACGTCGGACCGTGTGGGCCGCGAATGAGGATTCGTTTTCTTATTTCCAGTGAATTTGTTACTGATTATTCAATTTAGTTTCAAGCTAAACTTCGATAATTAGTAGTAAATTGCATGGTTGTCCAAAAATAGTGAAACCAAGTTTGTTAGGTTCACAAAAATGCCATCTACCTGTTAGTACAGTTAGTTCACCATTAACTGTTAGGATGGTAGGCTCATAAGATTAAAGTAGAGAGCTTAGAGGTATATCGATTTTTAATTGCAGGAGTTGTTGTAGTAAACCGACAACAGCTTAGCCTTGGAAATCGTTACAGTAGGTTCCTTAGGTATTTATATACTTGCTGTAAAAGTGGTAACCATAGAACGAGTTGTTAGATAAAGTAGCTATTGCCTTTGCTTTATCGTATAGAGCGTAAACTAGCATTAGGGGTAAGAATAGCGGTAGTTGCTATAACAATAATGATACTTTGAAATGGTTATCGGCGACAATAGGTAGCCTAGTACCGTGGTTGATATCCATAGCTTAGTAGCTAAATCAATGTACTTTTATTTTAAGAGCTGCTGTTGTTATATTCCTAAGCATTGCATCATCATTTCATGCATGTAGATCACGAGCTGGTAGACTTCGTGCCCGTCGTCGAGCCGGAGTACGACGAGGTGATCGAGGAGTACGAGGAGGAGATCTTCGCACAGGAGGAAGTCCAGGAGCCTGTTGGTGCTGACTTTGCTGACCCGGCACCTGCCCAAGGCAAGCCCCGGTGCATAACCCCTATTTTTAAATGATCACTGAATATATTTATATGATATGCATTTACGTTATAGGCATTTTATGGAAACTACATGCATAGATATATCCACCATGAGTCCTACTAGTGCAGGTCGAGTAGCTGCTATGCTCAGGATGTCGGTAGCGTGAGTAACCTGCCGTTACTCGCAAATAGGTGATTACACTATGATATCATGATGAAATAATGGAAAGGAAAAATGGTGACCGGACAGGGATGTGGATGTTGGTACTGGTGGGTGTGAGGGGTTGTGTCCTGCGGCCAACAGGGCATAGCTCGGTTACACTTTTTCCCTGTCTGTGTCGATTAAGGACCGGTCGTTGCATATGACTCTAGGCAAGTCACCGACTATTGTCCCGAGCACATACTTGGGTATGGGCGCAGGGAAGACTTGCTGCTCTCTTGTCGCGGATCCGGCTCTTTCCGGACCGACTGATGGGAAGAGGAGGTGGTGGAGGTCCTTGCGCCGCACTGAGTCCGGGATTCAGAGGCGGGGGCTTGGAGTCCAAGTTTGGACGGGGACCTGGACACCCGGGACAGGAGAGTGGTGGGTTAGTCCTGCTTGTGCCTGGGGTACAAGCGGGGCGTGTGTCTTCGGGGCACCCAGCTGGGTACATTGATTCGCGAATCGCCGGGTTATCCGGTACGGCTTGTCTGCGGTTTAGCACCGTAGTAAGAACTGGAAGTGAAAAAGGAGAAGGAACAATATCGATTGCTCAACCCTTGCTTGAAAGTAGAACAGGTGCTTATATAGATTGACTAGATGAAAACTTAATCCGGCTGATGATAATAATGTATCAATAAGGACTCACTATTAATATTGCTTTTTGCTAAAAGAGAACCAGCAACCATAAAGCCTAGCATATTTCTTGGAGTCGGGAAAGTATTCCCACTATCGGATAAGTCTTGCGAGTACATTGTGTACTCAGGGTTTACTTACCCCTGTTGCAGGTGACGCTTGAGGAGTGTCTTGTGTGGAGGATCCATCTGGTGGGCTCAGACGGACTCCTCGTTATCTTATCGCTAGATGTTATCTTTTAATATTCCGCTGTTTATCATTCCGCACTCTGTATTTGGTATTGTAATAATGTACTTTTAAGAAACTCTAATGTATGAGATGGACTTGTGTTGTAACTCGTTTTCATTATTGGATCCTTGGGATAAATGTGGATCTTTCGGGTTCTCCCTCGGGGTGTGCCCGACGGATACCGCTCGTTGTAGTTGCTTTTGGAGTGCTTAGGGTCTGGTGGAAGACGAGCACCTCCGTAAGTATGCTATTTCGGGTGGTTCTGCCACAGTTGGTACCAGAGCCAATAATGGTCATGAGTTCCTCACTCTTTTACAAAACTAAAAGTTTGACCAACAAAAGTTTTGCGAAAAGTAGGATGCGATTAAGTTAAGTTATATAAATATAAGCCCTAGCTATATGGTGTATCTAGGATAGCGGCACTGGTTTTATCTAATCAGTTTTCTGCAGATACACTGACTTACGTGGCGTAAGAAATCGCTTAGTATACGGAAAGTAAGTGTGCGATGTGCCAAAAATGTTACGAATGTCGCTATATTCCGGCTTGAGTGAACGTATAGGTCGAAGCATGCATCATATAGTAGCATCTTACTTGATCTAGAAATCCCCTTGCACGTATAATGAAAGTAGTAAATTGGTAGAACTAACTTAATGAATGCTTTAATAAATGTGCTGCCATTTCTTTAATCCCTGGATCCTGATCAGGAAGGTGTCCTAATGGTTGGTTTGTCTCTCTTATAGATGAATCTGAGGTCCGGACGTGGGAGCACTAGTTCGGGAGCGGCCAACGAGGGCCATGGTGACAGTGGTCGGGCTTTTGAGCGTGACGACGAGGGAGCTCGGGAGGTTCCACCTTTGGTTCCTCATCCTTTCCCGCCGCCGCCACTGCCTCCGCCGTTGTCCGCCGCGAAGGTCATGGTGGAGTTGTTGGCTGCTCGTCAGGAGACAGCTCGTGCCATGGAGATTATGGCACAGGCCGTCGCGGGTCTCGCCCGTGGAGGCCCCGGGGGCAACGGTGGGAATGGGGGTGGTGCTCGCCGTCCTGAGGGACAGTCCTCTTACCAGGACTTCCTCAAGACCCACCCACCCACGTTCACGCCGTCGGACGATCCTTTGGAGGCGGAGCACTGGCTTCGCACGCTGGAGCAGAAGTTTCGGCTGCTCGGAGTGGCCAACGAGCAGAAGGTGCACTTTGCGTCCTAGCAGCTTTTGGGGTCCGCAGGTGCCTGGTGGGAGACTTTCCTGGCCGCGGAGCTGCCGGATCACCCGGCAATGTGGCAGGAGTTCTCCACCGCCTTCCGCGAGTTCTTCATACCTGCTGGTGTTATCCACCAGAAGGTGACTGAGTTCATGGAGCTGCGTCAGGGGAGCAGGACGGTAATGGAGTATGTGACCCAGTTTAACCACTTGGCTCAGTATGCTGGTAGTCAGGTGGACACGGATGACAAGAAGAAGGATCGCTTCTTTCGCGGTCTCACTCCTGCTCTTCAGGAGAAACTGTACCTGGGGAACTATCAGACCTTTGGGGCTCTGATGAACGCCGCCATTGCTCTTGAGGGTTTTCAGCGGGCATCTCAGGCGGATTGGAAGCGGAGGAGGGTGGCAGCTGGATCCTCCAGCCACCCTCATACTCAGAAGGTGCAAATTGTTAGGCGGGGGCCCTATCAACCATCCGGCGGGCCTCCGTTCCGGTCACCCCAGCAGACATCACATACTTCTGCTACTCAGTACAAGGCACCTCAGCAGCAGGTGCAGCCCCAGCAGACTCAGGGACAGCAGGTCCCACCTCGTCAGGGATTCGGGAGCAAGCCTGGTGCTTGTTTCAAGTGTGGCAAGGAGGGCCACTATGCCAGGGAGTGTCCTCAGCAGCAGACAGCTCAGCCGTCTCAGCCATCTGCAAATTCTAGGCTGATTAAGAGGACTTTCATCAAGAGGAAGGTGCCCAGCAGATCTGGTCAGGTGCACTTCACGGATGCTCAGCAAGTTGTGCAGCAGGAGACAGTCATGGCTGGTATGTTCACCATCGAATCCCATCCAGCTTTGGCGTTGTTTTATTCTGGTGCATCACATTCCTTTATGAGCATGGGGTTTGTAGAGCGGCACAACTTATCACTATTGGCTATACCGTATGCCTATAAGATCCGTACTGCGGGTTCTCAGATGTTCATCAATACCCGCACGGATACAGTAAGTTTGGTATTAGCCACCCACACTTACCGTCTACAGTTCATGATAATGCCTGGGCAAGGCATTGATGTTATTCTTGGAATGAACTGGTTGCGGGCGTATGGGGTAGTATTGGATATGAAGAGAAGGAGTGTAGAGTTACGGCTTCCATCTTCTGAGGATAGGATGTCTCTCATCATACCCTCAGAACCAGTCTTACCTATTGCTGCCCATGCTGAAGCCGTTCCTGATCTTACCTCCATTCTAGTAGTATGTGAGTTCCCAGATGTTTTCCCTGAAGATCTTCCTGGATTGCCACCGGACCGTGAGGTAGAATTCTCCATTGAGCTTGAGCCTGGTACTGCTCCTATCTCTAGGCGTCCGTACCGCATGGCTCCGAGAGAACTGGCAGAAATGAAGAAACAACTGGAGGAGTTGATGGACAAGGGTTTCATCCGCCCAAGTTCTTCACCATGGGGTTTCCCTGCAATTTTCGTGAAGAAGAAGGATGGTACTCTGCGGATGTGTGTGGATTACCGCCCTCTCAATGCGGTAACAGTTAAGAACAAGTATCCCTTGCCCCGCATAGATACTTTGTTTGATTAGTTAGCTGGTGCCATGGTGTTCTCGAAGATAGATCTTCGATCGGGCTACCATCAGATCAAGATCAGGCCACAGGATATACCAAGGACAGCTTTCTCTACTAGGTATGGGTTGTATGAGTACCTAGTGATGTCTTTCGGTCTCACCAATGCCTCGGCTTTCTTCATGTACCTAATGAACTCAGTTTTCATGCTGGAGCTGGATAAGTTTGTGGTAGTTTTCATTGATGACATCTTAATCTATTCCAAGAATGAGGAAGAGCATGCCCGTCACCTCCGGATAATACTGACTCGACTCAGAGAGCACCAGCTGTATGCTAAATTCAGCAAGTGCGAGTTTTGGCTTGATCGAGTGTAGTTTTTGGGACATGTGTTGACACCTGAGGGCGTTTCTGTGGATCCCAGCAAGGTGCAAGATGTATTGGATTGGAAGTCTCCTAGGTCTGTACACCAGATCCGTCAGTTCCTTGGGCTAGCTGGATACTATCGACGTTTCATCCCTGATTTCTCCAAGATAGCCCAGCCCATGACTAAGCTACTCCAGAAAGAAGCTAAGTTTGTTTGGAGTCTAGCTTGTGAAGAAGCTTTTCAGTCCCTGAAGACTTTTCTGACCACTGCTCCTGTATTGGCTCAACCTGATATTGAGAGGCCCTTTGATGTTTACTGTGATGCCTCGAAGACGGGTTTGGGGTGTGTGCTTATGCAAGAGGGGCGTGTGATAGCTTATGCTTCGCGCCAACTGAAGAAGCACGAGGTGAACTACCCTACCCATGATTTAGAGCTTGCTGCTGTAGTTCACTCTCTGAAGATTTGGAGGCATTATTTGTTGGGCAACAAAGTGCACATCTTCACTGACCACAAGAGCCTTAAGTATATTTTCACTCAGTCTGAGTTGAACATGAGACAAAGGAGATGGTTAGAGTTGATCAAGGACTATAATTTGGAAGTCCACTACCATCCAGGAAAAGCCAATGTGGTAGCTGATGCCTTAAGTCGTAAGTCGCATCAGGTGGAGGAAATACCCTTGTCACTTCACCACACAGAGGTGCTAGCTCATATTGCATTGACATCAGAATTGCTGGAGCAAATTATTCGGGAGCAGAAGGAAGACCCCGAGGAGATTCCTCACATCAAGAAGTTGCTAGCTGAAGGACGTGGACCTCATTTTAGCATTGATGAGATGGGAGTCGTGAGATACAAGAATAGATTGGTGGTTCCGTCTAATGAGGAGCTGAAAAGGAAGATTCTAAAAGAAGCCCATCATTCCAAGCTATCTATCCACCCTAGTAGCAACAAGATGTACCATGATCTACGTCAACTGTACTGGTGGTCTTATATGAAGCAAGATATCACCCAGTTTGTTGCAGAGTGTGACACTTGTGGTAGAATCAAGGCAGATCATATGCGTACTCCTGGATATCTGCAGCCCTTGCCCATTCCTGTTTGGAAATGGGAGGATATTTCCCTGGATTTCATTGTGGGTTTACCCCGCACCTCCTCTGGCTTTGATTCTATTTGGGTCATTGTGGACCGTCTCACCAAGTCTGCCCACTTCCTTCCGGTGGACACTAGATACAATGCAAAGAAGTATGCGGAGTTATACTTTGATCGGATTGTGACCCTACGTGGAGTTCCTCTCACCATCATCTCTGATAGAGGGTCAGTTTTTGTCTCTCGTTTCTGGGAGAAACTCCAGGAGTGTTTGGGTACTCGTCTTCTCAGAAGCTCGGCATACCACCCACAGACTGATGGTCAAACTGAAAGGGTGAACCAGGTGCTCGAGGATATGCTGCGGGCTTGTACCATCTCTTTTCCTGAGAAGTGGGATCATTGTTTAAAGCTGGCAGAATTTTCTTATAATAACAGTTATCAGGAGAGTATTCGCATGGCGCCATTTGAAGCTTTATATGGACAAAAGTGTAGGACGCCACTAAACTGGGTTGAAGTAGGAGACCGTGGGTACTTCAGGCCTGATTTCATAAAGGAGGCCCGAGAGAAAGTAAATATAATTCGTGAACACTTGAAGGCAGCTCAGAGTCGACAGAAGGCTTACGCAGACAAGCGAAGAAGACCTTTGGAATTTGCAGCTGGAGATTTTGTGTATCTCAAGGTATCTCCTATGAGAGGGGTACATCGGTTTGGTGTCCATGGCAAGTTAGCCCCTCGGTATGTGGGTCCATACAAGGTGTTGCAGCAGTGTGGTCCCGTTGCTTATCGTCTCCAACTCCCGGAAATTCTCTCGGCAGTTCACAATGTATTTCACGTCTCGCAACTGAAGAAATGCCTACGAGTTCCTGAAGAATCTGTGGAAATAGAAGGCCTTCCGCTCCAACCTGATCTGTCTTATGTGGAGCATCCTATAAAAATCTTGGATGAGAAGGAGAGAGTGACCAGGAACAGGGTGATAAAGTTTTACAAGGTGCAATGGCAAAACCATTCAGAGGACGAAGCCACCTGGGAGCAAGAGAGCTACTTAACAAAGCATTACCCCCATCTCCTCTCTGGGTCGGATAGTTAGTGTTGCGCCAAATATATTTCCCTGTCTCTTTCTCACACTAGTCACATAAATCTTGGGTCGAGATTTTCTTTTAGGGGGGTAGGTTTGTAACACCCCGGTGTTACATTGTAATGTTTTGCTAAAACATCGCAGGAGCATCATGTATTTATGTATATGTGTGTAAATTGGAGTATAAATCAATATACGACATTTGAAACGTTTATCCGAAACGGGAAATAAATGTTAAGTTTCATGTCGCTTTATATTGTTCAGTATTCTAAACGGATTTTTATTAAATAAAAATGATGTAGATCGTGTATGTGAACTTTAATAAAATTTGTAGTACGAACTCAGTAGTCGACAATGAAACAGGTAGCTCGGAATTGGAATTCGACGCGAAACCGTTCGAAGTTTAAGTCATTTCGCGTAAGCTATAAATGGGTCGACGAAGCCACTTTTGGTAATTTATAGAAAACCCGTGCACGTCATCTGCTTCGGACAAGCCATCACTGACCATGGTCACCACTGTGCCTTGGTTGCCTGCCACCGCACGCAAGCACACTGCGCACGAGTCTTATCAGCTCTGCACTCGCGTGGGTCGACCGCGCGGACAGTCGCCTAGGCACGTCTCACTGTCTTCCGTCGTCATGTGCACGCATACCTTGTGTTAATGACCGTGGATGTGCCAACGCCTCTGTCTCCGCTGAAGCCATGGCCAACGGTACCTCTTGCTTTCAATTCGACGTGACCGTAGAGCGTTAATGAAATTCGTCGCGTCCGTGGCTCCGCGAGACAGCCAGCAGCTTGATTGACACCACCTTGCCCATTGTAGCACCTCACTGTGCTTCAATTTTGGAAGCACAGCTCCGGCTGCTCCATAAGAACGAGGTGAACTGCGCCGTCGTCCATCCACTGAACCAGAGCATACCAGTTCAATTCACCGCACTGCTAGCTTCTCCTTCAGCTGCTCATCGCACTGCCCACTTCATTCAAAGCTCCACCGCCGTTTTGCGTCTTCTTCGTGGCCGGCGGAACCTCGCCCGAGCAGAGTAGCAGGCGACCGGCGGTGCGTTACTGTTTATCTTAGCTTGCTGACATCATCATGACGTCACCCCTACGTCACACGTGTTTGTGGCCACTTTTCATGTTGGAAAATAAAGCCGTAATACATTGAAATACGCCTCTGTGGGCTGCTGCCGCTGGCTGGGCCGCTGGCTGGGCCACGCTGCCGCTGCCGCGCGCCCGCTGGGCCTGCTCGCGCTGGTGCCGCGCCCCCGCCGTGGGCCGGCCTGCCATGTGCGCTCGGCCCGCTGCCGCTGCCAGCCGCTGCCGCTGCTGGCCCACTACCGCTGCCAGCCCGCCCGCGCTACCGCGCGCTTGCTCGCTGGGCCGCGCTGGCCGCTGGGCCACGCCGCGCGCGCCCGCTGCCGTTACCGCTACCGCACGCACGCGCCACGCGTCGCTGGGCCGCGTTGGCCGCTGGGCCGCGCTGCTGCTACCGCGCGCGCTCGGCCGCTGCTGCTGCGCTGCTCGCTGCCGCGCTGGGCCCGCTGACGCTTGCTGGCCGCATCACGCGCCGCGCGCTCGCGTCCGCCGCTGCTGGGCCGCGTGCGCTGCTGGGCCATTGCGCTGGGCCGCGCCCGCTGCTGCGCCACTGCTGGGCTACGTCGGACCGTGTGGGCCACGAATGAGGATTCGTTTTCTTATTTCCAGTGAATTTGTTACTGATTATTCAATTTAGTTTCAAGCTAAACTTCGATAATTAGTAGTAAATTGCATGGTTGTCCAAAAATAGTGAAACCAAGTTTGTTAGGTTCACAAAAATGCCATCTACCTGTTAGTACAGTTAGTTCACCATTAACTGTTAGGATGGTAAGCTCATAAGATTAAAGTAGAGAGCTTAGAGGTATATCGATTTTTAATTGCAGGAGTTGTTGTAGTAAACCGACAACAGCTTAGCCTTGGAAATCGTTACAGTAGGTTCCTTAGGTATTTATATACTTGCTGTAAAAGTGGTAACCATAGAACGAGTTGTTAGATAAAGTAGCTATTGCCTTTGCTTTATCGTATAGAGCGTAAACTAGCATTAGGGGTAAGAATAGCGGTAGTTGCTATAACAATAATGATACTTTGAAATGGTTATCGGCGACAATAGGTAGCCTAGTACCGTGGTTGATATCCATAGCTTAGTAGCTAAATCAATGTACTTTTATTTTAAGAGCTGCTGTTGTTATATTCCTAAGCATTGCATCATCATTTCATGCATGTAGATCACGAGCTGGTAGACTTCGTGCCCGTCGTCGAGCCGGAGTACGACGAGGTGATCGAGGAGTACGAGGAGGAGATCTTCGCACAGGAGGAAGTCCAGGAGCCTGTTGGTGCTGACTTTGCTGACCCGGCACCTACCCAAGGCAAGCCCCGGTGCATAACCCCTATTTTTAAATGATCACTGAATATATTTATATGATATGCATTTACGTTACAGGCATTTTATGGAAACTACATGCATAGATATATCCACCATGAGTCCTACTAGTGCAGGTCGAGTAGCTGCTATGCTCAGGATGTCGGTAGCGTGAGTAACCTGCCGTTACTCGCAAATAGGTGATTACACTATGATATCATGATGAAATAATGGAAAGGAAAAATGGTGACCGGACAGGGATGTGGATGTTGGTACTGGTGGGTGTGAGGGGTTGTGTCCTGCGGCCAACAGGGCATAGCTCGGTTACACTTTTTCCCTGTCTGTGTCGATTAAGGACCGGTCGTTGCATATGACTCTAGGCAAGTCACCGACTATTGTCCCGAGCACATACTTGGGTATGGGCGCAGGGAAGACTTGCTGCTCTCTTGTCGCGGATCCGGCTCTTTCCGGACCGACTGATGGGAAGAGGAGGTGGTGGAGGTCCTTGCGCCGCACTGAGTCCGGGATTCAGAGGCGGGGGCTTGGAGTCCAAGTTTGGACGGGGACCTGGACACCCGGGACAGGAGAGTGGTGGGTTAGTCCTGCTTGTGCCTGGGGTACAAGCGGGGCGTGTGTCTTCGGGGCACCCAGCTGGGTACATTGATTCGCGAATCGCCGGGTTATCCGGTACGGCTTGTCTGCGGTTTAGCACCGTAGTAAGAACTGGAAGTGAAAAAGGAGAAGGAACAATATCGATTGCTCAACCCTTGCTTGAAAGTAGAACAGGTGCTTATATAGATTGACTAGATGAAAACTTAATCCGGCTGATGATAATAATGTATCAATAAGGACTCACTATTAATATTGCTTTTTGCTAAAAGAGAACCAGCAACCATAAAGCCTAGCATATTTCTTGGAGTCGGGAAAGTATTCCCACTATCGGATAAGTCTTGCGAGTACATTGTGTACTCAGGGTTTACTTACCCCTGTTGCAGGTGACGCTTGAGGAGTGTCTTGTGTGGAGGATCCATCTGGTGGGCTCAGACGGACTCCTCGTTATCTTATCGCTAGATGTTATCTTTTAATATTCCGCTGTTTATCATTCCGCACTCTGTATTTGGTATTGTAATAATGTACTTTTAAGAAACTCTAATGTATGAGATGGACTTGTGTTGTAACTCGTTTTCATTATTGGATCCTTGGGATAAATGTGGATCTTTCGGGTTCTCCCTCGGGGTGTGCCCGACGGATACCGCTCGTTGTAGTTGCTTTTGGAGTGCTTAGGGTCTGGTGGAAGACGAGCACCTCCGTAAGTATGCTATTTCGGGTGGTTCTGCCACATAGTCACTTTGCCGAGTGTCATGGCCATTGCACTCGGCAAAGTGACTGAAAACAACATTTTTTATTTGCTTTTTACATCACATCCAAACAAACAGAAAATATATATAACAAACATCACCAACATCACATATATATCATCAACAACACATATATATCACCAACACCACATATATATCACAAACGTCACATATATATCACAAACGTCACATGTCTCACAATATATCATAAATAAGTTCATAAGTAATCCAAGTGCTCCATCATCTACAACCATAATTGCAAATAGAAGTACCATTAACAACCACAAGAATCTTAACCAGATGGCCAATGAGACTGATTTGGTGAAGGATTCGCTGAAGCATGAGGATCGTTCGATGCCGTCGATTGATTCTGTATAAAGGAGAAGAGATTGCATGTGTGAGACAAGATAAATATATACCATACATGAATAAAACTTTCATACTCCACTAGGTTTGACCGTAAGCATGAACATACAAACTAAAACATTTATACTCACCGGAGTAGAATAGTGAGGAGGTGAAGGTGGAGGTGGAGCGAATAGCGAAGGTGGTGGAACTACACCCGTAGCGGCGCCAAGACTTTGCATGTACTCCTTTGCCGAGCGCATTTCTCGGCAAACGCAGACACTCGACAAACCATTTTTATTTTTTCTTCCTGCCCCCAAACTTTTTCTGTAGTCCTCATAGAATACCTGGTACTCCATGTTCCAATGTGGCACATTTCTCAGACTTTTTCTATATTTCTTTAATTTATTTTATTTAATTGAATTTTCTTGGATAATTCAAATTATAACTGCTAGTCATTCGAATAATGAAAAAATGAATGGAAAAATGTTATTCATGTTATTTAGTATAATGTGAGGCCGTATCCAGGAATAGACCACCAATTTCGAACATCTTGTTCACGAAACATGACCACGAACTTGCGGTCGAGTTGTTTTTAAATTCTATAAAAAGCAAACGAAGACCGAAAATCTTGAAACTTGTCGAGATGTCATGATATCATATGTGGAGTCTATGATAAAAAATTGAGGAGGTTTTGCACAAGTTTGTCACGTACGATGCTTACCACATCGTCGGCCTCTTCACGAAATCATGAAACTTCTTCGGAGATTCTTCGGTTTGCAAGCATCGTACGTGACGACTTGCTCGAAACCTTCTTAAATTTTTATCACAGCCTCCACATATGATATCATGACATCTAGACAAGTTTCATGGTTTTTGGACTTCGTTTGCTTTTTATAGAATTTAAAAACAACTCGACCGCAAGTTCGTGGTCATATTTCGTGAACAAGATGTTCAAAATTGGTGGTCTGTTCCTGGATACGGCCTCACATTATACTAAATAACATGAATATCATTTTTCCATTCATTTTTTTATTATTCGAATGACTAGCAGTTATAATTTGAATTATCCAAGAAAATTCAATTAAATGAAATAAATTAAAGAAATATAGAAAAAGTCCGAGAAATGTGCCACATTGGAACATGGAGTACCAGGTATTGTATGAGGACTACAGAAAAAGTTTGGAGGTCAAAAGTGAAAAAATATGGTTTGTCGAGTGTCAAAAAATGACACTCGGCAAATCACCGTTTTGCCGAGTGTCTTAGGTTAACGGCGGCTGCCGGCCGTTAACGGCGGCGGCCCTTTGCCGAGTGTTCTGGTTTGTCGAGTGTCCGACACTCGGCAAACCTGTACTTTGCCGAGTGTTATTGTTTGCCGAATGCCGCCGAGTGCCAGTTGTTTGCCGAGTGCTTTCTCTCTGGCACTCGACAAATAGCCTCTTTGCCGAGCGCCCGATAAAAAGCACTCGGCAAAGTATGGGACACTCGACAAAGAAGCCGTCTCCGATAGTGCAGGTGGAGCAGACGTCGAGTAGAACTCGGCAACCTCTAGAGGGCAACCTCTAGAGTCATATGCTCCGAGCCTGGCTCGAGCCAGGGAAGCATGGAGCCTAGTCACCGAGAAGACTGCCGATTTTGACGCAGCTTTCAGAGCAAGTAGTTGTCCTTTAATTTACCCATCCCTGATTTGCTACTGTATGTTGTATAACATTGCATGAGAAGCTTGTTGTGCAGGAAATAGAGATCAAGGCATCCCAGCAGGCACAGCTGATACATGCCGACTTGTCTGGCGAGGTGGCGTGTCTAAGGCCCCGTTTGGTCGGGCTCCCGCGGACTCCGGCTCCGGCACTATAGCAGGGTGTCGGTCGTTGGACGGCCGACAGGAGGCTGCGGGAGCCGGAGCCGGTGAAGCTCGAATTTCTGGCTCCGGCTGCTACGACGGCGTCTGTGAGAGGGGAGGAAAGGATTGAGAAAAACGGCTTCTATAAACAGTGAAATACGTATAGATGAACAGTGATTTCGGCGCAGGAGCCGGAGCCGCCCGCAGCCAGCCAAACGGGGCCTAAAGCAGCAGCATGCTGAGGAGTTGGCCGCTGTAGAACGCCGCCGACTGGAGTGGGTGCAAGCTCTGCAGACTCAAGTTGATGAGATCAGCGGGAGCCTTGAGGCCACTCGTCAGGAGCAGGACATTGCCTTGGCTGGGTTGAAGGCCGCCCAAGATGGCCAGAAGAAGGCCAAGGAAGCCTATGAAACCAAGAGCCAAGCCTTGATGAAGAAGCTGAAAGGTACTTGTCTGTATACCTTGTATGAGCTGAGTAGTCTGAATATGTAGAAATCTTTGACTAAGCCTTTGGCGACGCCTTGTAGATGCTGAGACCCTCGCGGAGCAGCATCGTAATAAGGCGGAAGAGTACCTTCAGGCCTTTAATCGCAGGGACGGAGAGATCCAAGAGGTAGGACAGGCACAAGGCATCTTGACGAAGGTTAAGCAAATCCGATTAGGTGTTGACCGAGATCTCCTGCACGCCATGAAGACTACCCAGGAGGTCGTTAATCGGGCTAAGGCTTTTGATGAGAAGCTGCGAGCCCTACGTGCAGGCGTTGGCCCAGCGCTGTGCTTTTTCAAGGAGCAAGGAGATGAGAACCGGACAATGGCAGAGCTGGCAGAGATGATCCCTGATCGTGCCAACTAAGGATGAAAACGGAAAGAAAATATCCCGAATAGAACCGCATCGTTTTCTACATTTGACCCGAGCGAATTCGTATTTTCGGACAAAATACAGAATACTAAATTCGAATTCGAAATACGGAATACTAAATTTGAAATCGGATCGAATTCGGTTTAGGCTTTGTTCGACCGATTTCTAGTTTTCTATATTTTATTCGGAGTCTTCCGTATTCTAAATTCGGTTCGAACCGAATTTGGTCCAACACGCAAAGGTGCATAGCGCCATCGTAGCGCACCACCGGGAGCTCGCCCTTCCTCTTCCCCTGCCTCTGCTTCCACCCGCCGTTGCCGCGCTGCCCGCTGCAGGAGCGCCACGCCACCGCCACCCGCTCCCCTATGCTCCGCTCCCCTTTCCCCTGCACCGCGCGCTGCCGCTGCCGCTGCCCTGCCTTGCTTTCCACCTGCGCCGCCGAGAGCAGACTCCACCGGCGCCCAACTCCCTCCGTCTCTCTGCTCTTGTTGCGCAAGAAGCTGAGGACGCCCTCTGCCGCCGCCACCAGCACCGACGGCAGACGCTCTCTCTCCGCCTCGCCCGGCTCACTCTCTCTCCTTCCCTCTCTCCCTCTCTCTCTAGCGCTCCTCTCTGTTTCTTCCTTCGTTGACCGCGCGGTGGGGAGATGACGACGGACCGCCAGGCGATGGAATCCGAGGGAGCCGGCCACGTCGCCTTGGCCAATGAGGGCTCGCCATCTCGCCCCGTGGGCCCCGCACGACAGTGGCTCTGCTCCCATCCTCCTAGCTCCATACACCCGGTCCACATGGAACCAAGGGACATAGGGCGAGTGCACAGGTCGGTGTATGGCATAGTGCAAGTCAGCCCTGATCATTGACTGGCCCCACACGTCAGCTGCTGTAGCGCTCGAGAATTGCTAGGTACACATGGGAGATGTACACAGGGAAATAAATTAGTTAGATTTGCACAAAGAATTGCTAAGTATCAACAGTAGCATCCGAGTCTGCTTTTAGTGCTACTGGTCGTATTGAATTTTCGCATACCGAGCGTGTTCGACATAATTCCGCTCGAATTGGTTCGTTTCCGAAATTCTAGATATTCCGTGAGTTCGTGTTCGTTTTTGTGTCTGGCTTGTCCGCTTTCGCTTTCGTATTTCAAATGTAAAAGTAGAAAACGGTTGAGGAGTTTTTCGACGGAGTTCGACCGTTTTCATCGTTAGTGCCAACGCCTATGCACAGTCGCTTGCCAAAGATGGAATTACTCGTACCCTTGCCACCGTCTAGCTAACAGTCACCGGAGTAGAGTTGGCACCTCTGAATGAGTTCCAAGTAGAAGATTATTCTATGGAGGTGCTGACTGATGCCGAGAAAGCTGTTGAGGACCTGTCCGGGCGCCTAATGAAGAAGTTCTGGCCAGAAACTGCCAGCTCATCTTAGAAGATAAACTCTTATGTAATGTATACAAGCAGTTGTATGGTTGGCCAAAAAAACAATTAACTTTTGAACTAAGTCGGGTACCCATTGGGATTTGGCTTTTTTGTATAAAGTTGTTTAGACTTGTTAATATATGAGTAAGATTGTAGTCTGTATGTCTTAAGGCTTTGTGTTTGTCTTGTATAGTCCTTTGAAAAGGCGCGTAAGACTGATTAGCCGAGTAAAAGATGATCAACGTAGTCAATATGATTAAAATCATGTTAGACCCTTGTTGGCATTTCTGAGCATCACTCTTTACTAAGTTGTCGTCCCTAATAATGATGTCAGAAATGCGTTGTTGGTAATTATTGAGAACACTTATATATATATATATATATATATATATATATATATATATATATATATATATATATATATATATATATAGTAATCCGCCTGCGCTAAGATAATGTACTATTGTAATATTTCACCCGGGAGTATCCCAGGTATCGTTATTTATATTTTTTCATAGGGAGCAGCGATGGGATGGCTAGAGATATTGACAAATATGTATACTTATGATAAGATCATTAACTCTCATACTTTAATAGGGGTAAGTCAAATGATAAATAAATGATAAGTGTAAAGCATTGACAGTAATCCAGAGATAGAAATAGATACTCATAAATATAGTATGGCTAGGCAGAAGATTATTAGGAGAAAAGATTTCTAAGTTATTTCTTATTTACTAAGTCTTTTGTACACTCTACTATATACACTTTCATCTATAGCATAATTAACTCTTCATCTACACATAAGGAATATTACTAAGGAAGATCAAGAACAAAGCATGATTTCCTTCGCAACCGGGTTCTACTTGTTCTACAAATGGGGAGTGGACTTCAAAGGACTCAACGAGAGTGTCACACTCATGATCCACCACATGGCCCGGAGTGTAGAGTGCATCCGCAGGTAAATAATATTTAAGCACCACGCTTACATAATGTCGACCACTTAACTCACTCGAGTACTGAGCTAAGCGCTTTGCGAACATATGCATAAATTCATTAACAATCATGACTATATCAAGTATACCACCAAAGCAAACTAGGAACATAATAAATAGAAACATTGTATTGAAATAGCACAAAGTCACAAAATATAGAGAGATACAATGGCTTTACCAGCCTTCAGACGGCAAATCTAGAATCCTGAGCAAAAGCCCAACTCTACTTAAATCTTGGTAGCTAGCCTATACTAAAACTTGAAGAATTAGAGTTTTATTCTCTTCTCTCTGGAAACCCTAATTTCTAATCTAATCTTGACTTATGATCGAATGCCTTAGGGAGGGGGTAGGGGCTAGTATATATAGGCCGGAGCATCAATTCTGGACCCTCGGATCAAACCGACTTGAAAGAACGGCGTAGATGTAATCTTGGAGGTGGTGGAGAACCGATGTTCGAAGGAGGGGCTGCCAGGTGGGGACAGGAGGATAGCTGACCTACAGGTGGGGCCAGCCGGCACCACCTGGTAGTGCCTCGAGCCAGGTTACGGTGGAGTGCCCTCTAAAGTCCTCTAGAACCTTCTGGAGCCAGATAATCATGATTTAATTTGCTGTTTAGGTCCACATTGACGGTTTTCTAGATAAACCCTGCTAAAAACACAGATTCACTAAAACTCGTGAAAATTATCTGTTTAAACCTCTAAGTCTATGTTGGTGATGCATTATTTCAAGTTACATTGACGGTTCATAATGGATGATAACTACCGTCAATAAACTCCCCCAAGCTTAACCTTTGCTCGTCCCTGAGCAATGCCAAACTTATCAACGGATCAGGAGTTTAGGATTAAAAAACATTAATGCAATTCCTCAAAAGTACACATGCGTTCAAACAAAAATTCTCCTCCTAATTAGAACAAACTGGTTCTGACTTTCAAACTCACCCATATTACCTTCAACCATGGGGCTTCTTAGCCTTTACTTGGGTCTTGAGTAATTAAAAGACAGAATGATTAAGTCAAGCACTATGTCTCAAGTTCTTTGTTCAACCATTATTCTAGAGTTTTTTTTGCATGTTTTCAAAATAAAACTCAGAGATTTCATTGTATGACACTCTCAAGTCTCTCAAAATATGTGGTATTTATGGATCCCCACCAAGGCAAAAATAATGTTATGCCTTTCTCTTCCTACAACTAAAGCTTATGTAGAGCTTATAGGAATGGTGATAATCATGAAAGAACATACTTGCAATGCATATATTGTAAAGTCAAACCTCGAATCCAAAGAGAGTTAAGTCATACAATAAAAATCAAGATGTGCATGTGTGTGGAATATGGTGAAAATATATGGTGGCTAGCCTAATTTTATTATGCTCCTTGAAAACATATCTCTCATTTGAAACTTGGAAACATCTTTGTAAGAGAACATGGGCTATCTTATTCATTTCATCATTTTTTTAGGCGGGCATCTAAGTACCCATTGTTTTGATAATTTGGACACTTGTCCATTTTTTTCAATTTTCTCTCTTTTTTTATGAATAACTCTTACATAGCCCATGCTTCTTTTCTGCAACAAACTTTTGAGTGCTAGTAACAAGTACTTTGGAGCATTTATTTGGTGGATATCCTATCAAGCATATTTTTGGTGTTCACTCCCAGTGTAGGAGTAAAATATTTTTGGGTGGATCTAGATGGAACGACATATTTTTGCGCATACCCCTAGTGTAGGAGTAGTGCATATATGGGTGGTGTATATGTGATCTTGATTTTAAGAGCATGACAAACCTCTCTTAAGGATCAACAAAGCTTGACAAAACTCAATGCAAAACAAGTAGCATATATGTGAGTGGTAGATTTCCTAGTCTAAAAATAAGCGTGTTTGGCTCTGGTAGGAATTCAAGCTTTGTCATACAGGAACTCATCATGTTGCTTTTTTATGTTTTTCAAAAAAAGAAATCTCTAGAATTTAGTTACTTGGAACAGGATAAATAGCAGCCCAGACCTTCTCATATTATATCCGTCAATTACCTAGACTTAGATCAAGCATTGCTACCCACGAGTTTCAAGTTTAGAGCAATTTCTCAAGTCAAAACAGTCATATCCAAAACTCAGGAGAATTCATGGTTGAAAACTAGGTACTTGAAAGGAATTACAACAAAGCAACTATTCATCATTTCCATTATGAGAGATCATCTTCAAGTTTTTTTATTCAGCTCTTAAAAACATAAATTAAAGCAAACTTTACACACTCTTTTTATTTTATTTTCATTATTTTTTTAGATCACACCTTACTAATATAATAAAGACAAATTTTTATTTTGTTTTTAGTTATGCTTTTTTTAATATATAAGACAAACTCAAAAATAAATAAATAAAAGGAAAAGAAATAAAGTACTAGAAAAAGAAAACTTACCTAAGATAAACGGGGGATCCTCCTCCCCCAAGCTGGGTGTTGCTACAGTCATTCAGAACGGCGGGTCGAAGTTGAGCTTTGGAACAAGTAGCTCTAGTTCTCATTATCTTGCTGCTGGTTCTGCTGGATGTTGGTGATGGCCTCTCCCACTTCTGCCTGCCATCGGGAGTGCTGGTGTAGTGTGTTCTAAATGGTGTGTTGTGTCTCTTCAATGGTGGTCAGTCTGGTGTCAAGGCAGGAATGATCCATCTGTTGGTCATGGTAGCCTATCTGCTGATCATGATAGCCACGGGAAGAGAAAGACATACGTCCTCCCTAGTGGCCACTTGAGACTTCTTCATAGTACTATGGCTGGTAGTTGTCAAAATTGCCATAGTGCCACTACTCGCTTGAACCCTGTTGCTAGGAGCCTTCAGAGTGCTGAGGAGAGGGTTGCTCCCAACCAGCATGCTCGAGCTAGTACATGAGGGAAGATCCCGGCTAATCCTAGCCTGCATAGCTGGTGAAAGCCGGTCCTTCTGGAATTGGGTCATCGCCACGATATTGAGGCTATGGTTTACGAGTCAACCTCGCAGAGGCACTTCTATGAGGTGCTACCTCCTTAACCTGTAGATTGAAGAGGAAAGAATTCATAGTGTACAAACCGAGATCGTGGCTAGGTAACAAAATCTTGTTTGTATACCCGAGGTACATCATAACAAGTTGTCCATTCTCTTTCTTTTTCAACATGTGAGCCTTGAGAAAATATTCATAATCAATGTACCAGCGGGGGATATCAATGTGAGAAATTGAAGCATTATTTAACATACCCAAATTCCGGGCAATGTGAGTGACCAAAGAGATACACTCAACATCACCCTTGAGCTCAAAAACTTCCTTCCATTGATCCATCATGAATTTAACAGGTGAAACTTTCCTCCTCTTCACCATAGCATAAAGTAACTTAAGATCATCAACCCTCATGGTGCGAAAGTCAGTTCTAGGAAACAAAGAAAATCCTATCCACTTGTGCATGAACCACAGTGTAGGGTGATGGATGTCATTAGTACGTGGACAATAAATGTGAGGTTTTCTAGAAATTTCTCTCTATAATTTCACCTTATCAAAATCTTGCAAAGCAGAGTCTATGTCTACTATGCACTGTGTATTAAATCTTAGAAGCAAACTAAACTCCTTCTAGGGAATATAATATTCTTTCCCAAAGAGTCTAAATTTAACTTTAGTATCAGTGGTTTGCAAGGTGCATAGAAATTCCTCCGTTAAGAGTTTAGACCCTTGCTCATGAATATTCCAAACACCTTCCCATCCAACAACTCTAAATGTGATGTCAAATTCAACATCCATACCTATGGCATGCAAAACGGCTGGATCATAGGTAGAAGTAAGAACAAACCTTTGGACTTTCAACTGCTTGAAGGTGTCTCTCTCCGTCTTGTTCCAAAACTTGAGGTGCTTCTCCTCTAGCAGGATGTTCCTTTTAGCTGATGATGAACGAGGCGGCGCTCCAACAACGGGGGATGGAACGTCGATTTGCATGTCGGCGCTCGCCCTGGAAGACAAGCTTCTCGTAGAACAGGACGATCTCGTGTGCTTGAGCTTGCCCAAAAACTTGCTCATCTTCCTCCCGACGAGGGTTTAGAATTTTAAGTCCACCGAACTAGTCTTCTCTAGTTGCATTTATTCTTCAGGTGCATCAATCGGTCTCAGAGATGGAGACCTTGGTGGTTGCACTTGCTTCTCGTGCCACTTCAATTTAGAGCATTGTTCCAGTCTTGGTTTGAAGGCAAATTGCTCTTCCTTCCCATTGATATGGAATTAGATTTCTCCGGCTCTAACATCAATGTGTGCATTTGTAGTGCTCAGGAAGGGTCTCCCAAGTATGAGGGGTGTCTTCATGTCTTCCTGCATGTCAAGTACTACAAAATCCACCGGAACAAAGAAGTTTCTTATTTTTACCAGAATATTTTCGGCGATTCATGTAGGGTAGCGAACTGATTGTTCGGCTAGTTGCAGGCACATCAACATTGGCATGAGTGTTGAATAGTTGAGCTTGTCAAAAACCATCTTGGGCATGACACTGACGCTAGCGCCAAGGTCGCATAGTGCATGCTCAAAATTGTAGTTTTCGATCGAACAATCGATAGTGGGACATCCTGGATCCTTCTTCTTGACAGGTGATGTATTCAGGATGGCCACACTACACTCCTCTATTAACTTGATTACTTCCGTGGTGGGTAGTGGTTTTTTGTTGTTCAAAATGTCTCTGAGGTACTTCGCATAGGTGGGTATCTGTATGGCATCTAGCAGAGGGATATTGATATATAACTTTTGAATTACCTCTACGAACTTACCAAACTGCTCATCCATTTTGGCTTTTTGATTTCTGCGTGGAAATGGTAGGAGGGTGGTGTCATGAAAATCTTGCATCATCTCCTATGCTTATGGCTTGACTTCTTCAACTTCATCGTCCTTCTTCTCCTCTTGTATTGCTACCGATGTCTTACCTATCCTTGTCGGATATGGGGGATCATGAGTAGACTTGCCACCTCTTGTGGTTATGGCGTTGCCCTTTTCAAGGTTAGTGGTAGAAGGCAGAGCAGCAGCCAACTGGGCTAACTGTAATTCTATATTTTTATTATAGCTAAGTTGGTCTTTTATAGCAGAAGAAAAACTGTCCATTTTAGTATTTATGTTTTCTAGGACCTTATCATTGAAAGCAAGCCTTTTTAGAAATATTCTCATTAATCTTAACTTGTTCTAAGATCAAATCTCTCAAGGATGGTTGTTTACGATTAGAAGGATGGTTGTTTACGATTAGAAGGATAATTTCCTTGGTAATTTGACCGTTGTTGTCGTTACCCCCATCCTTGTCTCTGTTGTCGTGGAGTTGAATTGTTGATTACAATGCTTACATCTTCTTGAGATTCAGGGAAATCAACCCCCAAATATTCTCCACATATGTTTTGGGTATTAAAAGCATCGTGAATGGCCTAGCAGTCTTTCTTGTAATTGGCTCGCTGTTCAAGCCAATTCAACAAGACATCCATCTTGGTTGACAGTGCACACACCTCTTCTGGTACTTCTTCGCTCTTATTGCATGCTTGAATATTGCATGAAGACCAGCCTTGATTAGAGGCTATCTTTTCCATGAGAGCTTCAGCTCTTCCAAGGGTGAGTGACATAAATGATCCTCCAGCAGTAGCATCTAGTTGTTCATGAGCTTTCTGAGTTAATCCATGGTAGAAACTTTGCATGAGCAACCAATCTTCCATTCTATGATGAGGACAATCTAAAATATATTCTTGAAAGCATTCTCATGCCTCTGGAATGGTCTCCCCTTTTTGCTGTTAGAAATTGGAAATCTTTCCTCTTAAGGCGTTGGTCTTGCTTATTGGGAAAATTTTTGCTAGGAAGGCCTTCAAACATTTTGCCCATGTGTTGATGTCATCTTTATTGATGTAGAACCACTACTTCGCCCTTCCCACAAGCAAGAATGGAAACAAGTGGAGTAGTATGATATCTTGAGCAATGTCCTTGATGGTTATTGTGTTCCTAACCTCTAGGAAATTCTGAAGATGGGCACTAGCATCTTCATGTGCCTTTCCGCTGAATGGGGTAGCTTGCACCATGTTGAGGAGGCTTGGTTTGAGTTCGAACTCAAGGATGTTGGTTTTGAGTGTTGGTCTAGTGCGAATGTTCTCAGTGCTTAGAGTAGAGAACTCATGTAGAGTCTTGTCAGCCATACCTTAAGAAACTGGTGTTGAGCTTCCTCTTAATTGACTTGATTCTGATTGAAAGTTGTCAGTGAATCACAACCAATCCTGTAATACCCTATATAAGATATAAACAAAGACAAACAAGGGTAGGCCTGCTAAAGCAGAGGTGCTAGTTATGATTTCATCAATAAGTATTTATTTGATCAATTCTCTTAGCCTTCTACCCCTCGCTAGCAACGGCGCCAGAAATGCTTGTTGGTATTTCTGAGCATCACTCTTTACTAAGTTGTCATCCCTAGCAATGATGCCAGAAATGCGTTGTTGGTAATTATTGAGAACACTTGTAAATATATATATATATATATTAAGTAATGTGCAAGCGCATAGATAATGTACCATTGTAGCATTTCACCCGGGAGTATACCAGGTATCGTTATTTATATTTTTCCAAAGGGAGGAGCGATGGGGCGGCTAGAGATATTGACAAATATGTATACTTATGATAAGATCATTAACTCTCATACTTTAATATGGGTAAGCCAAATGATAAATAAATGATAAGTGTAAATCATTGATAGTAATCCAGAGATAAAAATAGATACTCATAAATGTAGTATGGCTAGGCAGGAGATTAATTAAGAGAAAAGATTCCTAAGTCATTTCTTATTTACTAAGTCTTTTGAACACTCTAGTATATACACTTTCATCTATAGCATAATGAACTCTTCATCTATTGTCGACAGAATATCATCGGCAATCCTCCAAGGGGTATCCCACGAAGGTAGATTGATCGGCAGAGATGCGTGTAATAAAAAACAATAAGGCAACAGAGACACACGGGTTAGACAGGTTTGGGCTGTCAGCACGACCTAATACCCTACTCCTATGGCCTGTTGGATTGTATTGGCTATTGTATGATATTGTGTGTGTTTGGAGGGGGTCCCTGCCCGCCTTATATAGTCTGGGGGGTAGGGTTACAAGTCGGTTAGATCTAGGAGATAACCTATCAGGTTCATAAACCTAGGGTCCCTCATGGACCAGCTTCCCAACAATGGCTTGGCCCAGCAGACAATGTTACAAACGACGCGCAACTCCTGGGCCGGCCCAAAAACCTAAACGATAGGCCAGAAGGACGATCCAAATCTCCAACCGGAAGGCTTGGCCGAGGAGGAACGACGCCCGCTTCTGACTCCGGCTCACCTCTCTGACCGAAAGAAGAACAATGCTCGCTTCTGACTCCAGCCCACCTCTAGACAGCCTCTCCCACCAGAAGTCCTGGCCAAACACCACTTCTGACTCTGACCCGCATCTCTGACCGGGGATGCGCCAAACCCCTGCTCACAGCTCTTCTCCAACTGGCACAATCAGAGCTGGCTGGGACCAACCGACCGGGGACACCCGCTCGGTAAGGACTAGGAAACGGATGGAGAAAGTAAGGCAGGTCACTCAAGTCAACCACAATACCAAAGACCGTACCCTATACACCTGTAGGACAATACCCTACGACCTTCCCAAGCAGTGTTGTAGGCGCCGACATTTTCCCTACAGTATTGTGGGCGCCATCAACTCCCATACCAGACAAACACAGTAAAGGCTCCCCCCACATGCCTCTAGGCATCAACAATGTTGTGGGCGCTGACATTTACTATACCAGGCAAGCACGTTAAAACCCCTTGCATGCCTCCGAGCATCAATAGTATGGTAAGCACCGACGTCTGCCATACCAGAAGAAGACGACGCAACCTCCCACATGCATTGACATTAATAGTGTTATGGGCGCCTATAATCATCTTGTACCCGACGGCGTGGGCAACAAGACTTAGCATACGTACACTCTCTCCCTCTCACTTGTAAGGCCATCCCCTTCATATATAAAAGGGGATGCGCTCTCTCCCAACAGAGAGATCCCTCAGTTCACTTACATCGATTCACTCTTTGTAGCTTTATACACTCTAAAGCCACGCAGAGCACACGCTCAAACACTTAGCACATAGCAGAGCTCCCATCACTCTCGGCTCTTTAGACTAGAGTCTGACCGGACCTCTTATACCCCCCATCTTTCTCCCTTTCGTTTGTAACCCCACAGCAAACTTTGAGCACCTGAGCTCAGGAATAAAGTCATCGACCGACTCAAACTGGACATAGGGCTCGTTGCCTGAACTAGTATAAACCCTGTGTCATTGAGTGCTAGGCCACCTTCGATCACAACGCACAACAAAACTACAAATATTTACGTGTTAGTCATTTTCTGCATCGACATAACTAGAAAGTAATAATAGATTACAGGAATCATGGGATCATACGTATCCTAACAGATCTCATAGTATCTTCATGATATCTTCCCAGTGTCTTGCAGGACACGCCGAGCAGTGTCGTGCCCCATAAGGCTTCGTCTTATGGGCTGGGCCACCCCTAGGGGCACAGCCCATGTGATTTGCCATGGGTATACGGGATCGTACCCCCCACAGCTAGTCCTCAAGTGCCTTGTATCCATTGTGTAATGCTGTCTTGAGCTTGTCCGAGCAGGTGCGAACAAAGCTGAGCAGTCAAACTCATGGTCCGACCACCGTGATGAGTTGCCGAGCAGTTGTGAACCATCAGCGAGCAGTGTGAACCATCACCGAGCAGCTATGAACCATCGTCGAGTAGTGTGAACCGTCGCCGAGCAATGTATCCCAAGTTACGCTTGTCATAAGGATGTAAGGAGCTCAAGTCCATAATTGAAAATTTCCTCGTAGTGGACCAAGTGTGCCCACTTAGAGTCCATCCATGAGAAAGGGAGATAGTCTTCTCCAACTTTAGGAGGCGCGGAGTCTTCTATATTAAAGCAAACACACTCACCGTGAGGTGAAGTGTGCCCACTTAGTCCCCGAGCTTGACAGTAGGTGACGTAGTCACATGGTGTCAGGGTCCAAAGTAGAAGAAAAATAGAAGACCAACTGAGCAGGTAGCCAATTCCTAGGCATAGCCCTGAGATGAGAAAAGCACATTCACCGTAAGGTGAAGTGTGCCCACTTAGTCCTCGAGCCTGACAGCAGGTGATGTTGTCACATGGTGTTAGGGTCAGAAACAATAGTCAATAGAAGAAAGTCCCCAGTGCGGTGAGGAACCAAGTCATATTGATGACACAGTCCCCGAGCAACAAGTGGAAATCTTGGAGAAAACAAATCATGGAGAAAAACCAGAGTAACGGCTATACAGTAGGAGTTACTGAGCCTTAATGGATTGCGGAGAAATCGGTGAATATTCGGTGAGCAGTAACAAATTGCGGTGAAAATGGGCATTACAGGCTATAGTTGCGCGAAAGCCCATGTAATGGCCCACCACGTCATTTTGGAGAATTCGGAGAGGCACAAATCGTGGAGCGGTTTCCCAAAAACCCTCGAATGTAAAAAGTGGGGGGAGTGTTTTATAACTGCGCCACCGTACTCCGCGCTCCCACCTTTGCCACTTCGCTACTTCATCTTCCTCCTCAGCCCTCGCACTTCCAGATTCATACACGCTTTCATCGCCAATCCCAAACCAGATCTGAGAGGTGGCACCGAAGAGAGGAGTTGGAAACCCGAAGAAGACGACCGCTGGAGCCAGCCGTGATAATGAGTGGGTGCCGTCGCTCATGGGGGAAGCGGAGATCAACAAGATGGTAGAGGCGGGCATTCTTCCAAACCATGTCACCGCTGGATGGCGGCCGACCAACATTGAGCCCTACCCAATGCCTCATACAGATGAAGCTGTAGTTTTTGAGGATTACTTCTGGCGTGGATTGGGAGTTCCTGTTTATCCTTTTTTGAGGGATCTATTGGAGTTTTGGAGACTTAGTCTGTGCAATCTGCACCCAAACACCATCTTGCACATCTCTATCTTTATCCATTTCTATGAGGCGTATCTCGGAGTTCTTCTCCATTTCAACCTCTTCTGTCACCTGTTCTGGCTAAAGAAGAAGGGCGGTGGCGGTTCAAGAGTGGTCGGCAGCATGTATCTTCAACTCCGCGACGGAATGGCCAATGAGTACATCACTGTACAGCTGAACACCTCGCTGAAGGGGTGGAACATCAGGTGGTTCTACATGAAGCAGAGCCATCCCACCATCCGCTACGACATTGACCACGTCCTAGAGAACCAGAGGAGCTGGTTGGAGAAGCCGAGCAATGCTGACATGGAGCAAGTGAGGGAGCTCCTCGGCCTAATAAAGGGTATGAAGATGAACGACGCACTGGTGACAGCGAGCTTCATAGTGTGCCGCGTTCAGCCCTACAAGGAGAGGGTCCATGTGGGCTTTGACTTCAAGGGGGACACCGATAGCACCCGAGAGAGGACAGAGAGGCTAACGAGGGATGATTTACTAGAGCGGGCCGTAGAGCTATTTGCTCCAAATGCCTTGTTTAGCGTGTCAGGGCAGACCCAGGACTTCAACTGCATGAACCCGCCTCCTCAGGTAAACATCTTAGTTGCTTGTTCCTGATCCTTTTTATCCTATACCGTTGTCGAGCAGTGAACTAATTCACTTGTGGAAAGATCCATTCGCAGGAACAAGCGGCGTACTTCTCGGGCATGCCGAGGAGCGATTAGCAGAAGGCAGTGGATGCCCAGCCAATAACTCAGCTTGAGGAAGGTGCCGTTAGTGCCTCATCAGAGTCTGAAGGTGCGGACACTGGTCGAACGAAGAGTACCCCTCATCCCAGATGTCAGAGAAAGTCTGGGGGAAGAGGGCAGCGATAGATGAGCTAACCTAGAAGAAGAGGAAGACGATGGGTGTGGTTCCTTGCAAACCGAGCAGCATATCGCTTGGCGGTGACTAGACCACTCAGACGCAGAGTGTGGCGATGTCCGAGTGGTCGGGTGACGATGAGGCTCCAGTGGCTCCTCCACCGAGCACCAAAGTGCCTCCATGCAACACGCGCACGGAGGTGCAATCAAAAGGAGGGGAGGTAGTCCCCAAGCAGCAGGCAAAGGGAGTCCCCGAGTAGCAGGTGGAAGAGAGGCCAACGGCGGAGGCCATGAGACCTCCACCTCAGGGTGCGTGGGTTGACCCTAGGGCCGTGCCTAGGGGCTCGGGTAGGCATTGCCGATTTAGAAAAGTGTACTGAGAGGCCGACATGTAAGTATCCTTGCCTTGGACTTATTTTGTTGTCGCGTCCTTATCTTTGTGGCGATTGATGAGCTAATCTAATGCAGAGCGAGGCGTATGGAGGATTTGAATCCGTCCATC
The DNA here is from genome assembly GCF_019320115.1 of Miscanthus floridulus. NCBI lineage: Eukaryota > Viridiplantae > Streptophyta > Magnoliopsida > Poales > Poaceae > Miscanthus > Miscanthus floridulus. The sequence continues at coordinate 39,719,495 of NC_089587.1, forward strand.
TAGGCCAGCGAGTAGCCGGGGCTGGTCCCGATGCGGAGGCAATGGTGGCAAACCCTATCCCAAAGTCCCTGGGCGCTTGGTGGCCTACAAAGGAGTCAACTACCACTGCTAATGAACTTGGTGGTGGAGAACAGTTGGCGCCGATGGTTGACAAGCCGGTGGCGGTACCCGGGCCAACAGCGGGAGCCGTCGGGTCTTCGGAGGCAGAAGCTAGAGCTATCGATGCTACGCTAGAGTCTAGAGCGGAGAAGCCAGTGGTGCTAGAGGAGCAGACAACGCTCGCTAAGTCATTGAAGGGCATGGTCAGACACACTGTGCTGCCACTGAGCCCCCTAGTGGTGCCCCCAGCTATGGAGGAGAACAAAGTGGAAGAGATTGAGCATGAGGAAGCTCGCCCTCAAGCCGTCCGGATCCTCCACAATCGGGGCGATGAAGTTGTGGTGGTGGAAGAGGAGGACACCACCACGGAAGTCAGAAGACTAGAGTCCACCCTTTCCACGACGATGACGCAGATCAAGGTTAGTATTGTGTCTTCAATGTCTGTCTGTGTCATCGGAGATCGGGGTTCTTCATAATCTTATTGCTTTTGTAGGGCATAGCATGAACTGTCGAACAACGGTGACAACTGATCAAGAGGATGGAGCCCCTCACCGAGGAGAATGAAAAACTAAAGGAGGTGGTAAAGCTTATGGAGAAAAATGTCCAGAGGGCCCAGCACGAGTGTGATCTTACCGAATCCAACACGCGGGATCTAGAATACCAGAAGGGCATCCTATCCGAGCAGCTGACGACCATGTCCGAGCAGTTACAGGGTAGCTCTGAGCAGCTGAAATGTAGCTCCGAGTAGCTAACGAGTCTTTTCGAGCAGCTAGAGCACAAATCTGAGTAGTTGAGAAATGCCTCTGAGTAGAGAAAAGGTATGGTGGATCGATGAATTTGCTTTGCATTGCTGAACAGTCTTATTGTTGTTGACGACCGTTATGCTTGTAGAGCAAGACGTGGAGCTCGGTCAGTTGCGCCAAGTCATTGGTCAACTCCAGGAGGAGGAGAAGAAAGCCTCTGGTCAGGCAGAGAAGTTGGTCGAGGAGCTGAAAGGTGAGTACTTCATGACCGAAGTTATTGCTGAAGTGACTTCTTCATTTGACGCATCCTTTTGGTGTCTGCAGAATACCATCAAAAGACCAAAGCCTAGTTCAACATGCTGGAGTAGAAGGTGTAGACCCAAAGGTGAAAGCTCGACGCCATGGTGGCTGAAGTGAGGCCGATGCTTGACTGCATCAACATGGAGGCTTCTCCTTAGCCCGACGACTGGCCGCCTCATCCGTACACCAACATCGACAGGTGTAAGGCGGCATGGGAGAACTTCAAAAGCTTCAACCATGATGCCACTATCTCCGCCATGACCCATGCTCTGGTAGTAGTCCGGTCTCATTACCCTACCATCGATCTGCGAGCGATAGGGGCCAGATTTGCTAGAGGCACTGGTGCGATGAAGTAGCAGGAGCTAGAAGATGAGGTGGAGGACATGGAGAAGAGGCTGGCCGGAGACGTCGACCTGTTTGGCAAGGTGGACAGAGAGAGCCAAATATAATGACCTGCTCGGAGAGTGATCTATAACAGCTGGAGAGGATAGTTAAAACACATGAGGGCGTAGACAATCATTTATGTATATGTATAAATGTTGTAAAGTGACATGTGCATGTTTATGCAGTTTGCCAGTATTTCTTCAAAAAATCATTGTAGTGTTAACCCTAATGCAATTATACGTGGTATAAGTAGCATCCGAGTAGTTAGTTCTTTACTAGGCTCTTGGCCTTGGCTAGCCCGTATTCCATAACATCGAGCACGGAGCCCGTGCACGTGTAAGAGGAATAGGTGTGACCAAGGAACCATAGCCGACCACCCATAACGTAGAGCGCGAAGCCCATAGCATGTTTAGGGAGAGATTGGAGACTAGGTCTTCTCCAAAGAGCATAGAATAGAGCATGTGCTGCTCGGCGGTTGGTGAAGTGTCTTGGAGATATGGAGAAACATGGCGGAGTGTTTATGGAGATCATGTATTGGAGTTTGTTAAGGAGTAGCTTAGAGCTAACGACCGCAAATGGAGATTAAACCGTAATGGAGAAATAATGGAGACAAATTATGGCGACAAAAATTTCATTCATTATGGAGTGGAGAGTACATATCTGGAGCATTTCAAGGACAGAA